>NC_080065.1:146170637-146470637 GCF_949987535.1 Balaenoptera acutorostrata
GGCTGTGTACAGTGCACTCCATGAAGTCCGTGTTAGCTCTTCTCTGATGCCTTTCAACAGAGGTGCCCTGGAAACTTTTTAATTTGATGACCTAGAGGAAAACATGAAGATTTCCAGTTTTATAACCTGTAGATTTAAATTAAGCCACCTTCCTGGGGCATGCAGGGACCCAAGGACTCTGGACTTGCCCTGGGGGAGCAGAGTCCCCAGGCTAGTTTAGCAAGAGTCTAAAATGTCCAGAGCCTTCTCTAGGGGGATGTGTTTGAACTTACCCCCCGCCCCGCAAAATGTTCTTAGCATGGAAGAGGAATGATACTTCAATGCAAGCCTCTTTCTACAGACAATGACTTTGGATTTTCCATGGGATTTTTTTTTCTTTTGCTGAAAAGCACTGGCACTTATTGGGCTAAATGGGACTGAGGAGGCTTGCTCCCAGATAAAATTTGTGTCCACAGCACTAATGAAGTCATATAGGATGGCGACTTCCTAGGAGGTTGCATCCAACTTCCTAGCCTCATGGCTGTTTGGTATGATAGATTCTCCTCACTCCCATTCTTAGAGCCTGAACCATAGTGATGCATGGATAAGAGAAGGGGGCCTCTGTTAATGGGACTTAGTGGAGAAAGTGACAGTGACCCTTTTAGTAAAATCACGTGCAGTATAAAAAGAGAAAGTTTATCCTGCAGGGTAAAGGTTTGTGGTCTTGCAGATGTCCTGCCTTGATGGCAGGCAACAGTTATGGCCTTTGCCCTCCCTTCCCCCATCCCTCTATCTCCCATCTCTATATCACCCAAGCCCACAAACATAGCCCTACCCAACAGCAAAATTTGAAAGAAGTAACTGACAGCCCACACTTGGGATCAAGCCAAGGAAGAGACAGAACTCTGGGGCTAAAGGCAGCTCACAAATGTGTGACCTCTAGACTATACATAGTTCTCAGATGTGTCCATTTAGTCCATGCAGTATCTTTCTTTAAAATTTAAATGCACATATAAAATTGTGAGATTCTACATAAAACTATGGTTTTCCAATTTCTCTTGAAAAGTAAAACCATCTGACCACATCATGCTAGCATTGCCATGCTAGCATTGGCCACTACCAGCTAGAGCTGGTTAACCAACACCAGCCCCTTTACAAGAAGCCCTCACTCTCCAATTTGCTTCTCTTACACAGGGCCTGTTTCACCTTTCTATATCCATGCCCTGGCCCCTACAGGCATCCAAGTCTGAGTCTCTTGGGTTAAGGCAGGGAAGAGAGAGGAAAGAGAAAAGGTCAAATGAGAAGAGGTACTATTTATACAATATGTATCCATGATGTATTAGTTAAAGTGCTTTGGGATATATGTAACAAAATATCTGAGTAAAACTTGCTTAAACAGTAAGGACTTCTAATGCTTTAACAGAAATTGGCAAATTGGCAGTTAGATCAGGCTTAGATCAGTGAATCAACAATTTCATGGCTCTGGGTCAGCTTCTCTGAAGTGTTCTTTGCTTTTGCCTCATGGTGACAAGATGGCTACCACAGCTCCAAGCACCACATCCGCACCCAATGACATAGAAAAGAAAGAAGAGACCAGAGTTTCTCCTCTCTTGTCTCTCTCTTATCAAAGAGAAAAATCTTTCCAGGAGATTCCAGAAGACTTTGCCACAGGCCCCATTGCCTGGAGCTGGACCACATGACCACCCCTAAGCCAATTGTTAGCAAATGAGAATGGGATCATCATGTTTGAGTGAGACCAAACATGATTCATCCCTGCATCTAACAGAGGGGTCCACTGTGCACATTGCTGCCCACCCAGTTCTACTAAAAAGGAAGAAGGGGAGAATGTAGTTGTTTGTAAAACCTACCACCTGTGAAAGGTGTGGCCACACAGGACATCCCAAGATTCTACTAAAATGGCTCCATGTCACCTGGGATGCTGGGGAAGACCTAAAATATGGCTGAGCAGAATCAGCCCCTGTGGTGTCTATAAGGGTGGTAAGATAAGGCTGGAATACAAAGTAAAGGACTATTTGCCCCTTCTTATGAGCTCCATTTTGCCCACCTGACAGTAAGATCATCTTGCTATAAACTCTACCACCCCTTTCCACAATTAGGGGCCTGGCACTTTTGTTTCAGGTATTCATCTGGCCAGTGGAAGGGTCGATTCCCATCCTGACCGCATGCCAGAATTTGCTCTCCAGGTTTTTTTCCCCCTGAGGGTACATAAAAAGGCATTGCCCTTGGGAGCAGGCCTGGGACTCAGTCCTGCAGCTGGAAGGGCATTTCATCTGGTTAAAATTCTTTCCCAAAGGAACTGATGATATGGCTTCTGGAATTGGAGCCTCAGGTCGTAAATCAGTGTTTGTGGCCTGGTCCCGTGTCACTTCTTCCTTGGCTTACTCAGTCCCAGGCAGCCTCAGAGTCACAGGCTCTGGGAAATGGTTAGCAAATAAAGCTTTAGCTCCTGGTCCTATGTGCTCTCCCCACTTATAAACCGCTGTGCTAAGCTGGAAGGACTGAGCAACACTGATGGTCCCAGAAGGTCCTGTAAGAATAGGAGGACCCCGTCAAAGCCCTTTCCATCCCACTGCACCAGATTACAATGTCATATAGGAGCCTCGTCGAGGGAGTCCTTCATGCCCTCTGTTTGCCAGGTGCCCAATCCATGTCCAACAGCACATCAATTAGCAACATTCAAAAGCTGAGAACTAAAATAATTATTTCAATACTCTATATTGACATCATGCTCTCCAGCCTCCTAAACATGTTCAAATCCACGATCTCGTCAGATCCTCCCAGTGACCCCGAAGAGCTACCAGTGCAGGGGTCAAAGAACAAGTCTGTCATCATAGCCACCATTTTATTGACTGCCTGCTGCATGCCAGGCACCGTGCTGAGCACTTTACATCCAGCGCCTCATTTAATGCTCTCAACAGCGCTGGGAGACAAGTACATTGCTGACCCCGTTTTACAAGTGAGAAACCCAAAACTCAGAAAGATGGTGCAACTTGCCCAAGCTAGCAAGCGACAGAGCCAGGTCTCAAGCTCAGGTCTCTCAGGTTCAAAAGCATGGACTTTTAGTAACCGCTCTGTTATTCTTTCAGTGGTGTTTTAATGATGGCTGGATTGACTACTCTTCATCTCAAGGATAAGGATGGGCACTCTACCATTACTGTGACTGCTCTCCACTTCCTGATTCTTCCTTCTCTCCCTAGACTCACTTCCTGCTCTCCCCTGCCCTCTGACTTTCCCCTGGGAAAAACTTCAAGGCTCATGCTAGGTTTGGTTCTCTGTATCCTAGAAGAACAGGTTCAGGGCTCTTCAGCTTGGTCCCGTCAGGACTCCAGGGCTGAACTAGGCCTGAGAATCAGAGGTGGAAACTGGCAAGACCAAACACCAGGCCAGTCTCAGCCAACCCTGACATGTCAGGGAGGTCAGGACCAGCAAGCCCAAAAGGAGCCACTTGAATCAAGATGTCAAAGATGAGCAGCAGCTCTTACCTATGCCACATTCAGGGCCAGAAGCCAATGTGATGGTCAGGGGCCAAGAGGAAGAGCATGTGAGGAAAGAACACAGGGCCTGCACTGGACAACAGGTATCCAGTCCAAGGGATTGCCCGCCTCAGCTAGGAACAACGGTCCAGGCTCACACCTAAGCCAGCTGAGAACCATGAGAGCTAAAAGGAGAACCCACACTCAGAGCAGGGCTCCAGGCCATGCAGAAGGGCTTAGAAGTAAAGGGCCAATAGAACAAACAGTCCCAGACAGCCTTGGGGTCCCTGTTCCCTTCCAGGACCAATTAATTAATGTGACCAATTAATTCAACTGAAGTGTTATTGGCTGATAGTACCTTCATATCCATCCCTCTCAGGTAGTATATAATTAAGTAACTTACTTGTACCATCTCTTATCCTTAGCATAGCCCCCAAAACATAGTAGGTATCAGTGAGTTACCATTTTACAGGTGAGCAAACTGAGGCTTGAAGAGATTAGGTGACCTGCCCAAGGTCTTCTAGCAGAAGAGGCAGGATTGGAGCCCTGGTCTTCCTGACTCCCTAGAAAATGTTCTTTCCTCTCTAGCATGCATCTTACCTAAGAACCCTAACTGGCATCCTCATATACCAGGAAATTAAAGAGATCATGCATGTATCCAGCTGTCAACTAAGATCTTCTAGGTACTGCCTGTATGTCAGGCAGTGTGCTGGGTGCCTCAGGTGCAACAGGAGATGAGACAGAGTCTGCACTCAAAGAACTCACTGCCCACCCCTCCCACTGGACTTTCCAGTGTCCCTCAAAGCCTGGCAAAGAGCCAGCTGCCTCTCCCTATCCTGCCCTGGCCCTTGGGAGGGCAGGTTGAGTCTGCTGTTGCATTTGCCGCATGAGCTTGTTCTGCTCATTACAGAAACCACACTGTTGACAGAGGCAGGACCACTGGGTCAGTGGATTAAACTGCATCCTCTGTGATCAGTGGCCTCTGCAGGCCCAGAGAGGTTTCTGTTTGTTTGGAGCTGGGAGGATTTACCCAGATTAGCACAGAGATTGTCTGTGCACCAGGGAAAGGGGCCCAGTGGCTGCCGATGGACCAGCTAGCACACAGTCAGGTCAACTCCTCCCTGTGGACCGCAACCCTGGAGTGACACAGCACTTCTCTGGGCTCCGGCAGCAACAGGCGCCTGCTTCTAAGAGAGCACGATGGTGGGAATGACATCTCTTGGTTATCTTATCACTCTCCATCACTGAAGCTCCTTAGGAATGATTTCAGCCCCCTCTCCAGCAGCCAGGGCTATAAATAAAGATTCCCCAGGGATGCTGAATCCTGCCCTTTATACCCATCGCCTCTGTGACTCATCCCACAGGCAGATTCTTCTTCCATCTTCTTGATTACAGGGAGGGGGAAGTGAAAGTCTGTGCCTGTCTGCGCGAGTGGGTGTGCATGGCCATGCTTGTCTGCATGCCATGTGCGTTTACTTAGGTGCAGTCTGGGTGCATGCATGCATATCTGTGCATGGAATTCTGTGTGTATACTGCATCTACTTGTGACTCGATATTTAATTTTAAAGGACAGAGGGGACATGCATTCTTACATAAATTTTGCCATAAAGATTGTTAGCTAAGACTCCATATTAGATCGCATCTACTAGTATTTATTAAGGCCCTTCTTTGTGCACAGCCCTATGCTAAGCAAGGAGAATAAGACACAAGCTATTTCATCTTCAAGGACTACAGCTGCTTAAAGCAAATCAAATCCCTGAATTGGCAGTGGCAGTTGAGAAAGCAGCATTTCAAGAAAAGAAAAGCCTCACCTGCAGCAGAGAAGAATCAAGAAAACACTCAATTACTGAGTTCCTTCTCTGTACCAGGTCTTTACTAAGTGCTGCATCGTTTATTTCTCACAACATCTCACAGATGAGAAAACAGCCTCAGAGAAGTTAAATAACTTACCTGAAATCACGAAGACCAGAAAGGGCCAAGGTAAAATTAGAACCTAGAGCTTTGGGGCAGAATCTTAGAGGTCATCTCATCTAAACCTTCATATAATGTTTGCATCAACCCTACAAAAATCCCTGAAAACTGGTCATTTGGCCCCTTGATAAGAGAAACTCAACTTTCAAGGCAAACTGTTCTATCTATAGATAGTGCCAAACTGCTGGAAAGTTCTCTCCTATGTTGAGTCCCAATCTACCGCCTTCTCATTTCTGCTCGTCAACTCTTATGCCCTCTGGGGCTAACAAAGTCTAATTCCTTTTCCTGTCACTTCCCTTCAAATAAAGGATGACAGCCGTCATGCTGTTTCCTCACCAAACTAAACCCTTCAACCATTCCACACTTGAAATAATTTCGAATCCCTATATGTTGTTCATCACTGTATCCTTCATGCTGGTATCTACAGTGCTGGCACATTTTGGTTAGGTAAATAACCAGCTGAGTGAATAAAGAGATAAACAAGGGACTTCCCTTGCGGTCCAGTGGTTAAGACTCCACGCTTCCACTACAGGGGGTGCAGGTTAAATCCCTGGTTGGGGAACTAGGATCCCGCATGCTGCGGCCAAAATAAATAAATAAATAAATAAATTCTTTTTTTTTTTTTTGATGATTATAGCAGCTTTATTCTTTCTTTTTTTTTTGAATTTTCTTTTATTTATTTTTTTATACAGCAGGTTCTTATTCGTTATCCGTTTTATACATATTAGTGTATACATGTCAATCCTAATCTCCCAGTTCATCCCACCACCACCACCACCCCCGCTGCTTTCCCCCCTTGGTGTCCATACGTTTGTTCTCTACATCTGTGTCTCAGTTTCTGCCCTGCAAACCGGTTCATCTGTACCATTTTTCTAGGTTCCACATATATGCGTTAGTATATGATATTGGTTTTTCTCTTTCTGACTTACTTCACTCTGTATGACAGTCTCTAGATCCATCCACATCTCTACAAATAACCCAGTTTCGTTCCTTTTTATGGCTGAGTAATATTCCACTGTATATATGTACCACATCTTCTTTATCCATTCATCTGTCGATGGGCATTTAGGTTGTGTCCATGTCCTAGCTATTGTAAATAGTGCTGCAGTGAACGTTAGGATGCATGTGCCTTTTTGAATTATGGTTTTCTCAGGGTATATGCCCAGTAGTGGGATTGCTGGGTCATATGGTAGTTCTATTTTTAGTTTTTTAAGGAACCTCCATACTGTTCTCCCTAGTGGCTATATCAATTTACATTCCCACCAACAGTGCAAGAGGGTTCCCTTTTCTCCACACCCTCTCCAGCATTTGTTGTTTGTTGATTTCCTGATGATGGCCATTCTGACAGGTGTGAGGTGATATCTCATGGTAGTTTTGATTTGCATTTCTCTAACAATTAGTGATGTTGATCAGCTTTTCATGTGCTTCTTGGCCATCTGTATGTCTTCTTTGGAGAAATGTGTATTTAGGTCTTCTGCCCATTTTTGGATTGGGTTGTTTGTTTCTTTAATATTGAGCTGCATGAGCTGTTTGTATATTTTGGAGATTAATCCTTTGTCTGTTGATTCATTTGCAAATATTTTCTCCCATTTTGAGGGTTGTCTTTTCGTCTTGTGTGTAGTTTCCTTTGCTGTGCAAAAGCTTTGAAGTTTCATTAGGTCCCATTTGTTTATTTTTGTTTTTATTTCCATTACTCTAGGAGGTGGATCAAAAAAGATCTTGCTGTGATTTATGTCAAAGAGTGTTCTGCCTATGTTTTCCTCTAAGAGTTTTATAGTGTCTGGTCTTACATTTAGGTCTCTAATCCATTTTGAGTTTATTTTTGTGTATGGTATTAGGGAGTGTTCTAATTTCATTCTTTTACATGTAGCTGTCCAGTTTTCCCAGCACCACTTATTGAAGAGACTGTCTTTTCTCCATTGTATATCCTTGCCTCCTTTGCCATAGATTAGTTGACCATAGGTGCCTGGGTTTATCTCTGGGCTTTCTGTCCTGTTCCATTGATCTATATTTCTGTTTTTGTGCCAGTACCATATTGTCTTGATCACTGTAGCTTTGTAGTATAGTCTGAAGTCAGGGAGTCTGATTCCTCCAGCTCCGTTATCTTCCCTCAAGACCACTTTGGCTATTTGGGGTCTTTTGTGTCCCCATACAAATTTTAAGATTTTTTGTTCTAGTTCTGTAAAAACTGCCATTGGTAATTTGATAGGGATTGCATTGAATCTGTAGATTGCTTTGGGTAGTATAGTCATTTTCACAATATTGATTCTTCCAATCCAAGAACATGGTATATCTCTCCATCTGTTGGTATCATCTTTAATTTCTTACATCAGTGTCTTATAGTTTTCTGCATACAGGTTTTTTGTCTCCCTAGGTAGGTTTATTCCTAGGTATTTTATTCTTTTTGTTGCAGTGGTAAATGGGAGTGTTTCCGTAATTTCTCTTTCAGATTTTTCATCATTAGTGTATAGGAATGCGAGAGATTTCTGTGCCTTAATTTTGTATCCTGCAACTTTACCAAATTCATTGATTAGCTCTAGCAGTTTTCTGGCGGCATCTTTAGGATTCTCTGTGTATAGTATCATGTCATCTGCAAACAGTGACAGTTTTACTTCTTCTTTTCCAATTTGGATTCCTTTTATTTCTTTTTCTTCTCTGACTGCCATGGCTAGGACTTCCAAAACTATGTTGAATAATAGTGGTGAGAGTGGACACCCTTGTCTTGTTCCTGATCTTAGAGGAAATGCTTTCAGTTTTTCACCATTGAGAATGATGTTTGCTGTGGGTTTGTCGTATATGGCCTTTATTATGTTGAGGTAGGTTCCCTCTGTGCCCACTTTCTGGATAGTTTTTATCATAAATGGGTGTTGAATTTTGTCAAAAGCTTTTTCTGCATCTATTGAGATGATCATATGGTTTTTATTCTTCAATTTGTTAATATGGTGTATCACATTGATTGATTTGCATATATTGAAGAATCCAATAAATTCATTCTTAAAAAAGAGAGGTAAACAAGCCCTTTCATGGTAGATGGTGCCATGACTTGTTTCCTTAAGTCTTTTGTCTTAATTAAGGATTTCCTGGTTGCCAGGAAAAGAGCCTATTGTAGCTAGTTCAAGTGAAAATTCAGGTTTAAAGGAAGCATCCAAGGGATTCTAAAGTAAGCTAAATGTGGAGGAATTAAAGGGACTTGTAGAATGAGAACAATATCAGAAAGCCCCACCACCACCACTACCCCCACTTCCTTCTGTTCTCTGATCTCTACCTTCACTTCATGTGTCTACTGTGTACACTTCTTGACATGCTGGTTTCCACTATTGCTCATGGCCCAACGTGGTGGCTGTCCCATAACCATAGTCCCATACAGCTCCATGTCCATCAGCATTAAGTAACAGGGGCTCTGTGTCCCGGTAGAGAGGAACCGATTGGTCATACTTGAGTCAGGTAGCTACTCCTAGACCAATCGACAATAGCTAGTAGGCAGGAAGGAGGAATCATCTAGTACAAACATGCATCCTTCAGCACCTCTTTAGCAAGGGTTCAAAGGGTTTGTTCAGAAGGAAGGGAAGATTCTTTGGTAAAGGAGTATGGGTGACTAGAAATGCTGGCATCTCTTGTACACCTTTAAGTATGAGTATTATAAATTTGTCTGAATGACTTATGGTGCTCTCGGAGAACCACTTTATCCTTAGGATGTCCAAACATGAGCTCTAGGGACTAGGGCCTTTCAGAACTTCTTGTGCTTCTGTAATTCTACTTCAGTACCATGAGGCCCTGAAAAGCCTGACCAGTGGCCATAGGTGCTCTGGAGAGGGCTCAAGCTTCCCACCTGCAGGGGAATGTTCTACTGGAGTTATTAGTGGCGCCTTAGATCCTGTCAGTGATCTTGGCCATCTCTGGTAATATAGAAGATCCAATCAGCAAGTGCCAACCACATAAACAGCCCATTTTCTTCTTCCCTGTATTCATAGGGAAGGTATGTGTACATGGAGTAGTGAGGGTTATGGTTAGGTAAGGGCTAGAGAAAAGGGAAATATGGCTGTTTTGTAAAGGAAATTAAAATTGACTGACTCATAGACTGGAAAGTCCCTTAGTGATCATCTAGCCATGTGGTCATCAAACTGTGTCTCTCGGACCTCTAGGGTTCCTCAAGAGCCAAAGAAGGAGGTAAAACAGGAACAACTGGCAGGCAGATTTCCACCCACCACCACCACCTGGACCACCAGCATTTTTCCAGCAACCAGAGAAATTCTGCTCTTTTAATATTCTATGCTAGGTTGCTGTGTGTTATCTCACTCTTTTATAGGTGAGTAAACTGACTGCAGAGAGGGGAATGACTTGCTCAGGGTCGCACAGCTAGCTAGAGTCTGAGCTGAGCTGGCTCCAGCTGTGCTGACTCCCAGAGCCCTCTCTCTGTTGGCACAGCACAGGTCATATTGAGACAAGAAAGAAAGCAGGGGCTTCCCTGGTGGTGCAGTGGTTGAGAATCTGCCTGCCAATGCAGGGGACACGGGTTCGAGCCCTGGTCTGGGAAGATCCCACATGCCGCGGAGCAACTAGGCCCGTGAGCCACAACTACTGAGCCTGCGCGTCTGGAGCCTGTGCTCCGCAACAAGAGAGGCCGCGATAGTGAGAGGCCCACGCACCGCGATGAAGAGTGGCCCCCGCTTGCCACAACTAGAGAAAGCCCTCGCACAGAAACGAAGACCCAACACTGCCATAAATAAATAAAAATAAATTTAAAAAAAAAAAAAGAAAAAGAAAGAAAGCAATGATTTTTGACATGGAGAAGTATCATGATAGCTAACCATCTGTGTTTTCCTCCTGCAGCGAAGTGTGAGGCATTCATTACTGACACGTTTCCATTGCCCGATAGCCCAGGTATACAGCTGTGCTTGGCAGTGTTCAAGCAGCAGGACAGTGATGAAGTGGTAGCTTTAGGGCTCAAGCCCCCTAAAAGGCCAAACTCACTCCTTAGGTGTCTGTCTATTTTGCAATTAGCTAATTCATAAAGGGACCCTGTAACAGTTAGGGTAATTTAATTGCAATCAACAGAGCCCTACTCTAACTAGCCTAAAAGAGAGATTGAGAGAGAGTATTGAGGAGTCCTCCAAACTGACAGTGTCAAGGCACCATGGCTGGAATGAATGAAAGTCAACCAATTTTCCCGAGATTGCAAGGTCATGGGAGAGGGAAACAGATGGATGAACTCAGTTCACATGACCACCTCCTTAGTGTCCACTGAGGTTCCTTTGTACAACTGCTGGTTCCAGGCTCTCCAGGTCACCATATTTACTGCTTCCCTTGAGCCAAGTCTTGGGTGGCATGGCTTAAGCAGTCACAGGCTACCTAGCCCACAAGTGGCCCTTGCTCCTTCTCCCCTCTCCCAGTCTGACCTGGCTTTTGTCATGCTTCTACCACTCTAAGAATCATAACACCAAACTCTTGTCATAACCCTAAGTAGAGTTTCCATGCTCTCTCAGTATCTTGCAGCCTGGTGTTATGATTCCTTTGACTCACAAATACAGTTTCTTACTGTGCCCTCTCTTTTGGGAATCTGGGAATGGTTTCTTTGGGACCAGGATAGAGGGCAAGATGCAAAAAAGTGTAGCATGCAGAATTATCCCCCTTCTTTGACAGACCATCTAGAACTGGACTCAAACTTAGAGTTGGTTCAAGAGTTAAGGGGCAACCTTTGTTCCCCATCTTGGTTCATGAATTTTAGCCTAGAGCAAACAGTCAGCTCCAACATATTTCCTCACTGGCTCTCCTAGAAGGTCTATGGGGACTTCATACAGACTGAATCCCTACATCAGAGTCCCGGCAGCAGACACAAATTAGGTCCACCCCATGGACTTCGCTGCAAAAACATTTAAACACATAACCTCCAAAGTCACTTCTAGCTCTGAGTGTTCATGATTCTCTGATGAAAACAAAGGGAATTTATTTCTAAGAAGAGGGTGATAAACATCTTACTCAATAAACCATAATTCATTCTGCCGGATTCTGGAGACTTCCTGGCTGATCATTGAGAATACTACCATAATGCTGAACTTCTGCCATTTGCCTGGGAGTTATGACGTCAGACAGAAGAGTCTGACCTGACCCTTGGAGGAAAAATGTTATCTAAGCTATGAGGCGATAGACCCCGTCTACCCTCAGAACCAAACACATCACTCTCTGGTTGACTCAGGCCGACTGACCAGCGGCTGAGGGGTTGCTGATGGTTGATTGAACAGACCATTTGCAACAGACAGAAAAAATGGTCTGTGCCATCTGCTCTGCAAGCAACCTTCATTGTGACCAAAAGCCAAGGATAAATTCAAAAGAAAAAATCAATTCAGTTATGCATGTGACTAAGCTATGTTTCATGGTGAGGAAACTAAAAAAAATTGGTTGTTCCGTGTAACTGAAGAATATTTTCCCAACCCCCAAATGGCATGCCATTATGTTTTGAGTTGTTCCTTCAAAATGGGAATGGTTTTTATCAACCATTTGCACTGATCCTTCTAAAAAAAAAAAAAAAATGTTAGCCATACAATATGTGACCGCAACACACAGAGGAGCTAGAAATGTCCAGATGTACTGCCCTTCAATCCAAAACACTATTTGAGGTGGGCTTGCCATCTTGGGTAGAGGAGGGATTCCCAGGTATGTTCCTGAAGTAGAAAAAGGCAGACACTTTGGCACTTAGTCAACTGTATCATCAGCTCAGTTACACAACTCACTGTTGTGAGTGACAGTTGCTGGGATCTTGAAATCAATTTCCTTTGGCTTGTTCTGAGTAACTCTGCACACCTGGAGTGTTTGGCTTGAGGTATTTCCGAGAAGGGAATGAAAGTTGGAAATAGAAATGGTACATTTCAGTTGCCCTCTCATTAGAAGAGGCAGGGACCAAACTTAGCCCAGCAGACCCTGAGAATGCTGAGTAAGATCAGACTCATGACTCTCAGAACAGGAAGAGAGACTGGGAGAGCAAGCAGTCCAAAGCAAAAACTGATGATAAAAAGAGTAATAATAAGAATAATAATAGTAAAACTTATGGATTGTAGAGGTTTTATTCAGATGCCTAGCCAGCATCCATATCTCCCTTCTTCTTTCCCAACAGAACTTCAGTTTTCTTTGGACATCCAGCCTTCCTCCGTGTAGCCTCAGGTGAAGCTGACTGTACCCCTCAGAGCCAGGGTAAGTTCCATTGGTTAAATGTGTCTTACAAGTAATTGGTCAGAACAGGCATGTGTCCCAATTCTGGACAATAAGATATACGCAGAAGTTTGCTGGTGGGATTTAAAAAAAAAAAAGTTACTTTGCTTCAAATAGAGAGTCATAGGAGAGACATCCTTTTTCTTCCCCAGGACATTGACATATGAAGATGTGGTGCCTGGAAGTAAGGCACCCATCCTGATACCAGCCTAAGAGTGGAGCTAGCACTCAGGATCACAAATAGAAATATGGAAAGAGCCAGGTTCTTGATGAAGTCACTGAGGAACTAATTTAACTAATCCTGAAGACATCCTCTCCCTAAACTTTCAGTCACATGAGCTATTACACTTCCCTTTTTAAGCCACTCTGAGATGGAGTTTCAATTACTTGCAGCCAAAAACATCCCAAGTTAGAGAATGCTTACCATGTGCCAGCCACTGTGCTTGGTACCCTATAAGCTAAAGGGAAATAATTTTCCCTTATTTGCCTTGTGGCAGCCCTGTGAGATGAATATCATTGTTATCTGATTCTACAATTGAGGAAATTAAGTCTTAGGGATATTAAATAATTTGTCAGAATCAGTTGCTAAGTGGTGGAGA
This sequence comes from Balaenoptera acutorostrata, assembly GCF_949987535.1. Lineage (NCBI taxonomy): Eukaryota > Metazoa > Chordata > Mammalia > Artiodactyla > Balaenopteridae > Balaenoptera > Balaenoptera acutorostrata. The sequence continues at coordinate 146,183,884 of NC_080065.1, forward strand.
CTAGATTCAATATTTAAGCACTTTGACTCCAGGACCTACAATTTTAGCCTCCATGCTCTATAACAGAAAAGGAAAAGATTTGTTCCAAAAACACCATAAGTCAGTATCATCCAAGGGTTGAAACCAAGGTCCAGTGCTCTTTCAGTGCCCGTAAGGATGGTGATGATTTCAGAGATCAGGAGCCAGTGTGGTCTCTCCTTTAACCAAGGCATCGCTTCTCACGAGACCTATACTCTGGCTTGAATGACTAGCCTTTCTCTTTAATCATTAGCCATATTACCTGGTTCTCTATGCCCTTCCACCTCCTTTTTCATTTGTGCCTTTTCAGTTCATTAATTGACTTTTTGCAGCCATTGAAGAGAGACATGATTATCCTGGAAACCCCTGCCATGACAGGGGTTACATCATTGCCAGTGGGAAGTTTTCACCACCAGGGAAATTAGGCTGTCTGCTGGGGACTTGCAGGATGAGTTGGCAGGTTTCCCATGCTAATTGGTTTCAGTCTTGATTCAGCACGTCTCCCAAGCCAGGTGACAGCTCAATAGTGGCCAGAAGTCCCAGACATGGAAAGAAGGCAGACACCTGAAGCTGCTTTAAGCTGAGGATGGGTCACCAGGAGCTCCCCCATAGGGACCTCACAGGCCTTTGATTGTCCATGAGTGAAAGACAGAGTGACAATGGCATGACAAACTGATATCATCATGCTAATAGGACAAAGAAAAATGAGGAGCCCACCCTTGCATTGTGGGGTTCTAGACATGGGAAAGCAGTAGGATGTCGTGGTTTTGAGCATGGTCCCATAATTAAGCCCATATGGATTTGACTCCCAGTTCAGTTACTTGTTAACTAGTGAATGCAAAAAAGTGAGTAATGGAACATCCCTGAACCTCAGTTTCCTCTTCTGTAAAAAATAAGGGTAGGATGATTGTGGGGATTAGAGCTGATGAGCATTACTCTGGAACATAGTAAATGCTCAGCGCCTTTGAAGATAATGATACTGGCTGCAATAATATGACAATAATGATGAAAAATTGAGTGGATAGAGAACATGTGTTAATTCTCATGGTCAAAATTTCTTCTTAATAACAACTCCAGACAGATCCCATACTTGAGATTCTCCGCTTCTATTTTGCCCCATGCTCCCATGTTTCTTCCCTCCTTAAGGAAAGCACAATTTGGTGCACTTGAACTTTACCCAAAAAACTGGATCTTCTGTGACTGACTACAAAGATGATTTCCTATTGTATCAAGCTGTGTTAATGGTGAACACCCACCTCAACTCAGTAGAGCCAATTAGTCAGGCTACATACAGAATTGGAAAAGGTGAACCAACACAGATATGGTTACTTTCAAGAGAAAATGTTGGTTACAGGGTAACTAAGCCTCAGTATTCAAAGCTATTATAATGATCTTATCAGGTTCATGGTGTGAAGACTTGGACTATGCTTTATTCAAATATCTCCCCAGGATTTCATTTTATCTGCCATTGAATATGATGTAGTTATCCAGTTGGCCAAAATATACACGTCTTATCTGACAAGGTAGCAGGGAAGATTTGCACCCAGGTTTCTAAGTCTATTGGTTGAAGTAAGGTATGTACAGACTATCATTTGAGCAATGTGTGGGCATCATATTTAATTGGATCCCCTCCTTTTGTGCCTGTATGTGTAAAACTGAAATACATAGAAGAGATGATCTAGTGCAGAATTATAACTGTGCTCCATGGATCCTTGGTGGAATGATGAAGGTACTGCCAAGGGTTTGAGGCTAGGGGAAGACTGGAGTTTATGAAACTCTAGAATGCCCACCCCTGACTTCAACCAGATCATCTATTTCTGGTTTCCCTGCTGGGTTTCCATGTGATGTTACTCAAAAGTTTTTTAAAGTTTGGACATCACCCTCCTGATTGAACCCACTCATTTTTCAGAAGAGGAGACTACAGCCCAGAAAAGTCATCTGACTTCCAAGGTTGCACAGCTAGCTACTAATGGAATCTGACTAGAATTCCAGACTCAGAGATCAGCACAAGTTGCCTAAGAAAAGCTACTGAAGCATTCTCTTGCAAACATACACTTTTAATCTTCATGACTGTCACTGTGAACATCAACAAACACTGCTGTCATATACCTCCCTGTGAGCGTGTGATACTATATTTGGCACTTTAGGGCTTAGAGGGGCAGAGTGCAGGGGTAATACCAGGAAGGCTTCTGGAGAATGAATGCCTGGCCAAAGTTTTGAATGCTACATATGAGTTTAGCAGGTGGAAAAGGGAAGAAATGGGAGTATTCCAAACATTAAACCTCTTTGAAATTGAGAACAATGTTATAAATGTAAGTCCTATTGTTCTCACCAAATTACCAAGTGTAGCAGTCAGAGTCCAGTCAGGAAACAGCAAGCAGATTAATATTTCAAATCAGAGGATTTAATCCAGCAAAGTACTTACAAAGTGTTGGAAATGCTAAAAGAACAAAAAGGAAAAGTTGAGGTAAGCTGGAGACTAGGAAAAAGCAGAAAGCAGCTCTATGTTGGGACAAACACGGGAACATGTTATTATCCAAGTGCAGGAATGCACTTATGACTGCGCCACTGGGGGTGCCAGAAAGGGTGATGGAACCATGAAGGAGGACCAACAGGGAGGGCTCTCCCAGGCCGGTACTGAGCTGTTGTGACTGAGGTTGGAATTGGCAGAGATTCAGTCACTCCCAAAGATCACACGAAGAACACGCCGTCTCACTTCCTCCCACCATCCAACTTCCTACCAGTGCTTCCCCTTGGCTGAACCTGCAAAGGGGGTCTGGGATCTGTGGTTTGCAGGGGTCTAGGCCCTGTAATGCAGAGCAGCGTGTGTAAAGGCAAGAATGGTGCTGAGAATAAGCAGGAAATAACCAGCACACCATATTTTCTAAATGTAATATTCTTCCCAGAAATTTCCCCAGGGTCTTGCTCCCTCTCCCCTACAAACACACATTGACACAGTGATATACCCACAGTAGCAACCCAGTAGTGGACATTTGCAATTCTTTTTCTGTCCAGTACCTGAAGTCTCTTCCTATCTGGGGGGAATCCCCCATTGTACAAAGATGAAGCTCTAGATCCTGGATTTCCCAGCTTACTTGCAGCTAGGAGGTGGCACATGACCAAGGCTCCACCAATCAGATACATCTGTTCCTAGACTTGGAATCAGGAGCTAGTGACCCAAAGAGGTAGAAACAGGGAGGTTCCATCCTGATGGAGAAGTAGCCACATCCAGGTTCCAAGTGCTGTGGCAATTGTGTCCTTACCAAACTGGTCTGACATGTGACCTGGCCCTTAATCTCTAGCCTCCCAGGGATTTTGAAAACTATCCAAATCTTGCTAATAATTTCACTTTCTGCTTAAATCATCTAGAATAATTGTCTGTTGCTCACAACAAAGAACCTCTACTAGCATAAACTCCCTCCTTGTTTTGTGACCAGAGATCTTATATCTTCAGTCTAGCCCTTATGATTGCCCATGAGTTTTAGGGAGCTTCATCTCCTACAGTATCCAAGAGAAATAGGCAATGGCAAATAAGTAGACTTTGGCCTAGAACCCTCTAGACGTCCTGAGAGGCTGGGATGTGCTACCAGCCTCCAGCATCCATAGTTATGGAATCAAGCTATCCCCAGCCATGACCATGGAGAAGAGTCACTTGCCTTGAGGGTTAAGTTCAAAACCCAGTGGCAGAGACTGGATCATCTTCATATCTCTCCCACAAAGGTTCACTGCACCCAGGAAGCTCTTGACTTTGTTGCATCTCCTTCCCTCTCCCAAGCCAAGTTCTGTCAGAAATTATTAGCCTCTACACGCTTGCAATTTCAGAACCTCCAGCCTCCTTGCAATATCAGTCAGCAATTTCCAAGGATCTCTCTTACTCTAAATCATCATCTATTAAATTAGTCATCTATTGCTGCATAATAAATCACCTCAAAACTTAGTGGCTTAAAATGCTAGTAGTATTTATTACTTCCCATGGTTTCTGGAGGTCAGGCATTCAGTCGGGGCACAATAGGAATGGCTTATCTCTGCTCCACAATGTTTGAGGGTCTCAGCTAGAAAATTCAAATACTGGAGGTTATACTCATCTGAGGGCTCATTCATTCAGATATCTGACAGTTGCTGCTGGCTGCGGACCTAGCTGGGGTGACCAACTGAAACACCTCCCACACATGGCTTCTCCATGGCTTGGGCTTCCTTACAACATGGCAGCTGCGTTCCAAGAAACAGGTGGAAGCAATATTGCCTTCTAACCTCAGAAGTCATGTGGCATCACTTCCACCACATTCTGTTGGTCAAGCCAGTTACAAAGATCCACCCCATTTCAAGGGAAGGACACAAAGACCTCCACGTCTCAGTGGAGGAATATCATTGTCACATTGTAAGACAAGCCCGTGGAATGGGAGATATATTGATGAAGTTTTCTTGAAAATATTTTCTGCCCCAGTCACCTTCAGTAATTCTCAGGTTTAAAAGGCCTCTTTGGACTCATTCTCCTTTGATCATGTAGCAACTCACTCTGTACCTGACCTTCTAAGTATACCCGTCCTCAGTGAGTCCACCTACCTTCTAGGAAGGGGACTGCACTCAGTGTGTCCCAGGTGCTCTTCTGGATCCTTCTTCTGAAGAAAAGCAAATAAATGCAAATGTCTTCTCAATAGAGCTCTCTGCTACACACACGAACCCAAAGATACTGATTTCACTGACTCCTCGGAGCTGTACACCGCATTATGGTTCACACTGCGCTTTTGCTTGCACAGCTCATTTAATCAATAACTCCAAGGTGATTTTTCTGATGAAAAAAATAAATAAAACTACACAGAGTTAAGTACAAACGTGGCTCAAAAATTGCTCACACTACACTTTCCCCACTCAACTTCTGCCACCTTGAATTATATTCATGAAGACCCAGCCCCTCAAGGGCTGACACCTCAGCATAAAATGCATTCCACATCAGCAAGCTTGTTGAGGTGGGAGAGGAAACCCAACAAGGTGGGGTAGGAAGGTGGCTTACACAACAGGAAGAGAAGGCCCTAAACTTGAGTTAATGTTCCCAAGTAAGGATCCTGCAGGAGCTGGATGATTTGGAGATGGAAAGGCAACAAATAAATTGACTGGGCTTTTAGCCCTTAGGTAAAGCATCAGGGATTCATTGCTGAGAATTTTCACAATACCCTCCTGCAGCCTTGCTTCCTCAGTCCTTTGCTGTAGGCCAGGACTGACTCTGTGTGAGACAAGGGCAAAATCATGTCAGGGAAGCCGGAACTGGGTAAAAACTCTAGACTGCTCAACAGCGTAGAGATTCTAGTCCCTGATTTTGATGGAGGAGAATCGCTTTAGGTTTCTACCATGACTGTAGAATAGGAGTCACTTGCACTTGTCAAAAAGCTGTAGTTATCAATGCTCAAATTTGAAATGGGCCTCTCATAGTAAATAAAAATAATAGCCATCCTTTGAAGATGCTTAGTTTGTGCCAATCACTGAGCCATGCTCTTCACAGGTGTTATTGAATTTGATTGATTAATCAAATTAATCAAACACATGTTATTGAGTACCTATCATGGTCTCCTAGAGTTTATATTCTTTGAGGTATGTCTGTTAGAGCTGGGACTAAAACTGCTTCTCTGGGATTCCACAGCCTGACACATTAACCACAAAGCCATAGAACTGCATGCTGGTAATGGGTGTATCTTCCATGACCTGAGGGGTTAGTGCCAGGCATCCAAGGGTTCATCTTGGGCTGCAGGGCTTAGCAGGCTGAACTAAGAGTTTAGAATACCTTGGTGATTTGTGGAGACAACTCAAAGGAGGAAAATGGAGAGGTTCTCACAGGCCCAGCATAGGTAGAGAGAATGTCAGAATGACTGGCCAGGCCTAGGTTGGAATTCCAGCTCTGCCACTTGTTAGCTATGTGACCTTGGGTGAGTTACTTCACCTCTCTGTAAAGAGGGGATAAAATAATTAAACAAGATAATGAGCTTAAGTATAGTCCCTGGCCCACAAGAAGTGATCATTCACTCAATGCTTAATGAAGATGAAGATGAGGATGAGGATGCAGCCTAGCAGGAGGGTCTCCAGGTAGCAGTCAGAGCCTGGAAACCAAGAATGAGAGTTGAATATACTGCGAAACAAAGTGGGGAACAAAATATGCATGCCAGCACCTCAGAGGTAATGACTGGGGGATTGCACCAAGCTAGGAAAAAGGGAGAAGGTCAAATATCAAGAAAGATGCAATTCACTATCTCTTCAATTCGTTCATCCATTCAGTCATTCAGTAAACATTTCCCAGGCCCCTGCTACATGCAAGAAGCTCTGTAGTGCCAAAAGGAATACAGGAACTGGTGCTGTCTGAGAAAGCTGGGCAGAGAGGCAGTCAGGAGTGCAAATATCATCAAAAGACTTTTGGAAATACCAGTCCAGAGATGTGGGGCTATGCTGGTGCATCAGGAAACAGAGTAAGGACTCGCAGCCTTCTGCCATGGTTCAAGTAGCCTCACAGACATTGAATCTGCCACCAGGTTCTAGGAGTTTAAGATGCCATCGGGGACTAAATTGGAAAGGCCTCCCTGAATGGCCCTGTCCAGTCTGGACCATCCTAAGTAAACCTAATCACTCTTAGAGCCAAGCTCTGAGACAGACCTGGTTTCAGGGGTCTCAGGCTTGCCCCTCACATGTCCAAAACAGGCAGCTACCTACCACCGCAAGGGGCCAGCCAGCCAAAAGCGGTCCTTGTTGAACTGCCAGAAACCCCCTCACTAGAGCCAGGCCCACAGGGAGACGTGCACTCAGTAGCTCCACTCACATGTACCAAGAGCTTACTATGTGCCAGTCTCTGGTCTAGGCCTGGGGATACAGTATTGAATAAAACAAATGAGGTCCCTGCCCCCTTGGGGTATATGTTCAGGTTGGGGAAACAAACAGCTAGAGAGCCACAATACCTTATCTGAAACATTCACCACAGATGTGTTTTGGGGATAGAGAATTTTTCACATTTTAGAGAGGTCATGCTGTTCAAATTCCATGTAATACATTATACCCCTTAGAGTCTGGGCCAGCTCTTCATAGTCAAACACATTAACAGTTCTGTAGCTGCACATATCCATGTTTACACTAAGAGGGATAAATTAAGAAAAAAGATAGTTTCCCATCAGTTCAGGTCATATTTTGCTACAAAAACTGCAGATTTATATCAAAAACAAACTGATGCGTGCCCAAACTATTTTTTTTAATGTTCTACCTTGAGGGCATTTGGAATTTCAGAATTACAGAGGAGGACTGTAAACAAGATAATTTTAGATAGTGATACAGGCAATGAAGATAATCAAAAAGGATCATATAATCCTGAGTGAGGCAGGGAGAGAGCGACTTCACGTAAGATGGGTTCTTATCTGAAGCACCGCGCAGGACCCTCATACACATTGTCTCATGTCATCCCTCTACTCCCTGGGAGGTAATGCTGTCTCTTCCATTTTACAGTAAGGAGCTGGAGAACTGGTACCATTCAGAACCTCATTCTACGCCAGCATTTCCCAAATCTCCACAAACAAATACCACTCGTGGTTTTACCACATTCACATACCACACTGCTAGTCCTTAAGGTTCTCCTTTAAATCAAATCAGTTTTTGTAACTTACATAAATTTATCTTTAAAGGAAGCATTATAGAACTACCATAAGTGGAAAGATAGTATCTTCGTAATACACATAAAAATGTTTGCCTCAACGCTACCTAAACGTTATCTATGTAGACCACACTTTGAGAAATGCTGACCTGTAGGCCAACAAGCGGAACTCAGCCTGAGCCCAACAGTCTTCCTCTTGCCAGGCACTGCCTTTCTAGACCAGGATGGCAGCAAAGACCAACTGGACCCATTTCCCCAGCTCACTCCACATCTTAGACCCAATGGAATCTTCACCTTCCTAGGAATGTGTCCAGAATGGACTCTGGGGATCAAAGAAGAGGAGTAGCCTCCAGGCACTGTGCTAGCGCCTTGTTGAAGCTTCATAATCCTGGGGTAGATGACACTACTACCCTCATTTCACAAAAGAGGACACTAAGGCAAGGGGAGGCCAAGGTCACAGAGCAACCAGAGGCAGAGCTGGACCTCAAACTCGGCTCTCAGACCTCCAAAGCTTGCACTCAGTATTTCCAGCCGCAGCCTTCCCCAGTACTGCTCCCATTCTCCCTTAGGCTTTCCAGAGCGCTCTGCTACACAGCTCTACTAAAGTTCTTCCTCGCCTACCAAGCCAAGAGCTCCTAGAAGGCACAGCCCATGTCTTAGGGCTCCCTGAAGACTGTAAGATGTATGAAAGCAGGGATCATTTCTGTCTCATTCAGCTCTGTGTCCCCTTCACATAGTGCAGTGCCTGACACCTCCAGGCGGTGCTCAATAAATACTTGTTGAATGAATGAATGGATAGATGAAAGAATGGCTGGGTATCCACCCACGAACCTGGTATCCCAATACCTAGCACAGTGCTTGGCATATAGAAAGAGCTCAATAAAGACTTGTGGAATCATTAAATAACACTCCTGTTACTTACAGATTAAGTAGAACTAAGAGTTTCTAATTCTGTTACCTTGAACTCAAAAGAAAATGAATTTTAAATGGGATGTTCTTCTGTTTAAATAAACAAACAAGCTACCAATAGGCAAAGAAAGAAGAGAGAACACTTTTTAATTCAGTTACTCAAGATCAATTCAGATAAACTTAAAATGTTAAAAGCCTTGGATTTGAAACCAAACCTGAGCCCGAAAAGAGACATCTTTTTGGCAATGTGCTTCCACAAGAACATTTGCTGTAATTCCCAGCATTGGTATCAGTTCCCCAGAGGTTGATGGCACCAACCAAATTTAAGTGATTAAATGTGTTCCTGGAATTCTCAAGTGTTCCTCCTGACTCAGATGGAAGGTGTGTGCTCGGGGACGGGAGGGAATATCTGACGATCTCTATTGTTCAGTGAATGTGGGTGTAGAAGGGTGGAGAGGAAGGATAGGGGCCCATGAGTCCCTTATTTCACAGGGCTTGGAAATTTAATATAATGTGAAAGCAACTGCATGTAGAAGAGCACACTGGGTTCTCTGTCAAATCCGTTCTTGTTTCACGGTGTGATCATCTCAGGAAACACCCTCATCAGGCACACTCCACTGGAATCTCAGATGTATTTAGCAAGCCCCTGGAAAAAATTCTCAAAGACAGAGATTTGCCTAGCACAGGGGAGATCAAGCATTTTACTCCTCCAAGTCAATAAGACAGAAAGATGCAGGATCATTGTACATATTCAGTGATAGCAGGGGAAGTGTCTAACTCAGTGCCCAGCACATAAGAATCCAAGAATTCCCTTTTGTAGTAATAAAAAAGCTCCATGTAACCAAATTCTGTCCAGGTCCCAAATAATTATTTACATAATATGGGAAATTTGGAAATGGCCTGAATTTCTTTCCTTTCATCTTTTTCCCCCAACAGCCCTTTGAGGCCCGTTGACAATGGCTTTATTTAATCTCCATGCTGTTGAGGAGGCAATCAAGGCTAAGACAATCAGGCAACTGACCCAAAGTCACACAGCAAGGAGGTGGCAGAGCTGGGATGGAAGTGCAGTGTTTTGGACTCCAGGGGCTATTTTCCTGGACTCCTCGACCTCTCCCAGTTGCTGATTTGGCTGTGTCTTGACCAGCCCCACCCATGGATGAAGCAAGTAGTCATTTGAGATGAGTGATTTTTTTTTTTTTTTTTAGAGAATTGAAATTTCAACTTTACTGCTGATTACCACAGGATTAGAGAACGTGGCTTTGAGTCTATGGCAAAGTGGACTTGCCCATTCTTTACTCTTGAGTCAGGTGGGCTTTTCTAGCAGGCATGGTCGAGGTAGACATTTTCAGGGGTGGGTCCCTTACTGCACAGAGGTACTGAGCAGATCAGAATGTTAGCGTCTGCTCAGGTAAGCAGATCTTAAATGAACGCCTATCACAGACAGGCCTTGAAAGTCGCTTCCTTCTTCTTAAACTTGCCAATCAGTCAATGCGTAGGTTTTTCTTCTTCCTCTAGAGAGGGGCTCCTGAGGTTAGGGGAGAGAAGCCAGGGTGAGCACTTACTCTAGCTAATGGAGCATCAGGAGTTGGGAATACATATCTCCCCGGTACCCATCTAATTGAACGTTAGATTCTTTTTTTATATATATAATTTTTTTTTAGACAATTTGAAATGCATCCTCTTTATTTATTTATTTATTTATTTATTTATTTATTTATTTATGACTGTGTTGGGTCTTCGTTTCTGTGCGAGGGCTTTCTCTAGTTGCGGCAAGTGGGGGCCACTCTTCATCGCGGTGCGTGGGCCTCTCACTATCTCAGCCTCTCTTGTTGCAGAGCACAGGCTCCAGACATGCAGGCTCAGTAGTTGTGGCTCACGGGCCCAGTTGCTCCGCAGCATGTGGGATCTTCCCAGACCAGGCCTCAAACCCGTGTCCCCTGCATTGGCAGGCAGATTCTCAACCACTGCACCACCAGGGAAGCCCTGAATGTTAGATTCTTTACACGAATTGTTTCAAGTAATCTTCACATTTTTATCACCATTTTATGGATGAGGCAACTCACACTTAAAGATGCTACTTTACCTAAGATTGTATAGTTTGCAATGGGAAGACCTCTGTGTGATTTGACACTTGTCTTTAGTTCCGCTGGTATGTTTTGTAAAGAAATGAACTAGCAAGAGGACCTTCAAGATGGTGGAGGAATAAGATGCGGAAATCACCTTCCTCCCCGCAAATACATCAGAAATACATCTACATGTGGAACAACTCCTACAGAATACCTACTGAACACTGGCAGAAGACCTGACTTCCCAAAAGGCAAGAAACTCCCCAAGTACCTGGGTAGGGCCCAAGAAAAAAGGAAAAACAGAGAGAAAAGAATGGGGACGGGACCTGCACCTCTGGGAGGGAGCTGTGAAGGAGGAAAAGTTTCCACACACTAGGAAGCCCCTTCACTGGCAGGGACAGGGGGTGGGCAGGGAGGAAGCTTCGGAGCCACGGAGGAGAGAGCAGCAACAGGGATGCAGAGGGCAAAGCAGAGATTCCTGCACAGAGGATCAGTGCCGACCAGCATTCACCATCCCGAGAGGCTTGTCTGCTCACCTGCCAGGACGGGTGGGGGCTGGGAGCTGAGGCTTGGGCTTCAGAGGTCAGATCCCAGAGAGAGGACTGGGGTTGGCTACGTGAACACAGCCTGAGGGGGCTAGTGCACCACAGCTAGCCGGGACCTGTCTGGACCTGTCTAAGAGGCAAGAGACCATTGTTTCAGAGTGTGCGAGGAGAGGGAATTCAGAGTATCGCCTAAACGAGCTCCAGAGATGGGCATGAGCCGCGGCTATCAGCATGGACCCCAGAGACAGGCATGAAACGCTAAGGCTGCTGCTGCAGCCACCAGGAAGCCTGTGTGTAAGCACAGGTCACTACCCACACCTCCCCTCCCAAGAGCCTGTGCAGCCCACCACTGCCAGGGTCCCATGATCCAGGGACAACTTCCCCGGGAGAACACATGGTGCGCCTCAAGCTGTTGCAATGTCACGCCGGCCTCTGCCACCACAGGCTCGCCCCATATTCCATACCCCTCCCTCCCCCCAGCCTGAGTGAGCCGGACCCCCCATAATCAGCTGCTCCTTTAACTCCCTCCTGTCTGGGCGAAAAACAGACACCAGAGGGCAACCTACATGAAGAGGCGGGGCCAAATCCAAAGCTGAACCCCAGGAGCTGTGCGAACAAAGAAGAGAAAGGGAAATTTCTCCGTGCAGCCTCAGCAGCAGCGGATTAAATCTCCACAATCAACTTGATGTATTCTGCATCTGTGGAATAACTGAATAGACAACTAATCACCCCAAAATTGAGACGGTGGACTTTGGGAGCAACTGTAGACTTGGCGTTTGCTGTATGTGACTGACTAGTTTCTGATTTATATGCTTATCTTAGTTTAGTTTTTAGCACTTGTTATCATTGGTGGATTTGTTTATTGGTTTGGTTGCTCTATTCTTTTTTTTATTACTTTTTAAATTTAATAATATACTTTTTAAATGTTTTATTTTAATAACTTTATTTTATTTTTTTTCTTTCTTCCTCTTTTTTTACTCCCTTTTCTTCTGAGCCATGTGCCTGACATGGTCTTGGTGCTCCGGCCAGGTGTCAGGCCTGAGCCTTGGAGGTGGGAGAGCTGAGTTCAGGACACTGGACCAGCAGAGACCTCCTGGCCCCATGTAACATCAATTGGCGAGAGCTCTCCCAGAGATCTCTGTCTCAATGCTAAGACCCAGCTCCACTCAATGACCAGCAAGCTCCAGTGCTGGACACCCCATGCCAAACAACTAGCAGGACAGGAACGCAAACCAACCCATCAGAAGAGAGGCTGCCTAAAATCATAATAAGTTCACAGACACCCCAAAACACACCACCGGACGCGGTCCTGCCCACCGGAAAGACAAGATCCAGCCTCATCCCCCAGAAAACAGGCACCAGTCCCCTCCACCAGGAAGCCTACACAACCCACTGAACCAACCTTACTCACTCAGGGCACACACCAAAAACAATGGGAACGACGAATCTGCAGACTGAGAAAAGTAGACCCCAAACACAGCAAGTTAAGCAAAATGAGAAGACAGAGAAATACACAGCAGATGAAGGAGCAGGGTAAAAACCCACCAGACCAAACAAATGAAGAGGAAATAAGCAGTCTACCTGAAAAAGAATTCAGAGTAATGATAGTAAAGAAAATCTTGGAACTAGAATGGAGAAAATAGAAGAAACGTTTAACAAGGACCTGGAAGAACTAAACAGCAAACAGTGATGAACAACACAATAAATGAAATTAAAAATTCTCTAGAAGGAATCAATATCAGAATAACTGAGGCAGAAGAACGGATAAGTGACCCAGAAGATAATATAGTGGAAGTAACTACCACAGACCAGAATAAAGAAAAAAGAATGAAAAGAATTGAGGACAGTCTCAGAGACTTCTGAGACAACGTTAAATGCACCAACATTCGAATAATAGGGGTCCCAGAAGAAGAAGAGAAAAAGAAACAGACTGAGAAAATATTTGAAGAGATTATAGTTGAAAACTTCCCTAATATGGGAAGGGAAATAGTCAATCAAGTCCAGGAAGTGAAGAGAGTCCCAAACAGGATAAATCCAAGGAGAAACATGCCAAGACACATATTAATCAAAGTATCAAAAATTAAATACAAAGAAAAGATATGAAAAGCAGCAAGGGAAAAGCAACAAATAACATACAAGGGAATCCCCATAAGGTTAACAGCTGATCTTTCAACAGAAACTCTGCAAGCCAGAAGGCAGTGACAGGACACATTTCAAGTGATAAAAGGGAAAAATCTACAACCAAGATTACTCTACCCAGCAAGGATCTCATTCAGATTCGACAGAGAAATTAAAACCTTTTCAGACAAGCAAAAGCTAAGACAATTCAGCACCACCAAACCAGCTTTACAACAAATGCTAAAGGAACTTCTCTAGGCAGGAAACACAAGAGAAGGAAAAGACCTACAATAACAAACCCAAAACAATTAAGAAAATGGTAATAGGAACATACATATCGATAACTACCTTAAAGGTACATGGATTAAATGCTCCAACCAAAAGACGTAGACTGGCGGAATGGATAAAAAAAACAAGACCCGTATATAGGCTGTCTACAAGAGACCCACTTCAGACCTAGGGACATATAGAGACTGAAAGTGAGGGGATGGAAAAAGATATTCCATGCAAATGGAAATCAGAAGAAAGCTGGAGTAGCAATTCTCATATCAGACAAAATAGATTTAAAAATAAAGACTGTTACAAGAGACAAAGAAGGACACTACATAATGATCAAGGGATCAATACAAGAAGAAGATATAACAATTGTAAATATTTATGCAACCAACATAGGAGCACCTCAATACATAAGGCACATGCTAACATCCATAAAAGGGGAAATCAACAGTAATACAACCATAGTAGGGGACTTTAACACCCCATTTTCACCAATGGACACATCAACCAAAATGCAAATAAATAAGGAAACACAAGCTTTAAATGGTACATTAAACAAGATGGACTTAATTGATATTTATAGGACATTCCATCCAAAAACAACAGAATACACTTTCTTCTCAAGTGCTCATGGAACATTCTCCAGGAGACGTCATATCTTGGGTCACAAATCAAGCCTTGGTAAATTTAAGAAAATGGAAATCGTATCAAATAACTTTTCCTAACATAATGCTATGAGACTAGATATCAATTACAGGAAAAAATCTGTAAAAAATACAAACACATGGAGGCTAAGCAATACGCTACTAACTACCCAAGAGATCACTGAAGAAAACAAAGAGGAAATAAAAAAATACCGAGAAACAAATTACAATGAAAACTCAATGGCCCAAAACCTATGGGATGCAGCAAAAGCAGTTTTAAGAGGGAAGTTTATACAATCCTACCTCAAGAAACAAAAAACATCTCAAATAAACAACCTAACCTTACACCTAAAGCAATTAGAGAAAGAACAAAAAAACCCTAAAGTTAGCAGAAGAAAAGAAATCATAAAGATCAGATCAGAAATAAATGAAAAAGAAATGAAGGAAACAATAGCTAGGATCAATAAAACTAAAAGCTGGTTCTTTGAGAAGATAAACAAAATTGATAAACCATTAGCCAGACTCATCAAGAAAAAAAGAGAGAAGACTCAGATCAGCAGAACTAGAAATGAAAAAGGAGAAGTTACAACTGACACTGCAGAAATACAAAGGATCATGAGAGATTACTACAAGCAACTATATGCCAATAAAATGGACAACCTGGAAGAAATGGAACAAATTCTTAGAAAAGCACAACCTTCCGAGACTGAACCAGGAAGAAATAGAAAATATAAACAGACCAATCACAAGCACTGAAATTGAAACTGTGATTAAAAATCTTCCAACAAACAAAAGCCCAGGACCAGATGGCTTCACAGGTGGATTCTATCAAACATTTAGAGAAGAGCTAACACCTATCCTTCTCAAATTCTTCCAAAATATAGCAGAGGGAGGAACACTCCCAAATTCATTCTATCGGGCCACCATCACCCTGATACCAAGACCAGACAAAGATGTCACAAAAAAAGAAAACTACAGACTAATATCACTGATGAACATGGATGTGAAAATCCGCAACAAAATACTAGCAAAAACAATCCAGCAGCACATTAAAAGGATCATACACCATGATCAAGGGGGGTTTATCCCAGGAATTCAAGGATTCTTCAGTATACACATATCAATCAATGTGATACACCATATTAACAAATTGAAGGAAAAAAACCATATGATCATCTCAGTAGATGCAGAAAAAGTTTTCAACAAAAGTCAACACCCATTTATGATAAAAACTCTCCAGAAAGTAGGCATAGAGGGAACTTACTTCAACATAATAAATGCCATATATGACAAACCCACAGCCAACATCTTTCTCTATGGTGAAAACCTGAAACCATTTCCACTAAGATCAGGAACAAGACAAGGTTGCCCTGTCTCATCACTGTTATTCAGCATAGTTTTGGAAGGTTTAGCCACAGCAATCAGAGAAAAAAAAGAAATAAAAGGAATCCAAATTGGAAAAGAAGAAGTAAAACTGTCACTGATTGCAGATGATAAGATAGTATACATAAAGAATCCTAAAGATGCTACCAGAAAGCTACTAGAGCTAATCAATGAATTTGGTAAAGTAACAGGATACAAAATTAATGCATAGAAATCTCTTGCATTCCTATACACTAATGATGAAAAATCTGAAACAGAAATTGAGGAAATACTCCCATTTACCATTGCAACAAAAAGAATAAAATACCTAGGAACAAACCTACCTAAGGAGACAAAAGACCTGTATGCAGAAAACTATAAGACACTGATGAAAGAAATTAGAGATGGTACAAACAGATGGAGAGATATGCCATGTTCTTGGACTGGAAGAATCAACATTGTGAAAATGACTATACTACCCAAAGCAATCTACAGATTCAGTGCAATCCCTATCAAACTACCAATGGCATTTTTCACAGAACTAGAACAAAAAATTTCACAGTTTGTATGGAAACAAAAAAACCCCTAAATAGCCAAAGCAATCCTGAGAAAGAAAAACGGAGCTGGAGGAATCAGGCTCCCTGACTTCTGACTATACTGCAAAGCTACAGTAATCAAGATAGTATGGTACTGGCACAATACAGAAATATAGATCAATGGAACAGGATAGAAAGCCCAGAGATAAACCCATGCACATATGGTCACCTTATCTTTGGTAAAGAAGGCAAGACTATACAATGGAGAAAAGACAGCCTCTTCAGTAACTGGTGCTGGGAAAACTGGACAGCTACATGTAAAAGAATGAAATTAGAACACTCCATAAGACCATACACAAAAATAAACTCAATATGGATTAAAGACCTAAATGTAAGGCCAGACACTATCAAATTCTTAGAGGAGAAGATAGGCAGAACATTCTGTCACATAAATCACAGCAAGATCTTTTTTGATCTGCCTCCTAGAGTAATGGAAATAAAAACAAAAATAAACAAATGGGACCTAATGAAACTTAAAAGCTTTTGCACAGCAAAGGAAACTATAAACAAGATGAAAAGAGAACCCTCAGAATGGGAGAAAATATTTGCAAACGAAGCTACTGACAAAGGATTAATCTCCAAAATATACGAGCAACTCATGCAGCTCAATATCAACAAAGCAAACAACCCAATCAAAAAATGGGCAGAAGACTTAAATAGACATTTCTCCAAAGAAGACATACAGATGGCCAAGAAGCACATGAAAAGCTGCTCAGCATCACTAATTATTACAGAAATGCCAATCAAAACTACAATGAGGTATCACCTCACACCAGTTAGAGTGGGCATCATCAGAAAATCTACAAACAACAAATGCTGGAGAGGGTGTGGAGAAAAGGGAACCCTCTTGCATTGTTGCTGGGAATGTAAATTGATGCAGCCACTATGGAGAACAGTATGGAGGGTCCTTAAAAAACTAAAAATAGAACTACCATATGACCCAGCAATGCCACTACTGGATATTTACCCTGAGAAAACCATAATTCAAAAAGAGTCATGTACCACAATGTTCATTGCAGCTCTATTTACAATAGCCAGGACATGGAAGCAACCTAAGTGTCCATCAACAGATGAATGGATAAAGAAGATGTGGCACATATATACAATGGAATATTACTCAGCCATAAAAAGAAACGAAATTGAGTTATTTGTAGTGAGGTGGATGGACCTAGAGTCTGTCATACAGTGTGAAGTAAGTCAGAAAGAGAAAAACAAATACCCTATGCTAACACATATATATAGAATCTAAAAAAAAAATAAATGGTTCTGAAAAACCTAGGGACAGGACAGGAATAAAAACACAGGTGTAGAGAATGGACTTGAGGACATGGGGAGGAGGAAGGGTAAGCTGGGACGAAGTGAGAGAGTGGCATGGACATATATACACTTCCAAATGTAAAATAGCTAACTAGGGGGAAGCAGCTGCATAGCACAGGGATCAGCTCGGTGCTTTGTGACCACCTAGAGGGCTGGGATAGGGAGGGTGGGAGGGTGGGAGGGAGCCACAAGTGGGAGGAGATATAGGGATATATGTATATGTATAGCTGATTCACTTTGTTAAAAAGCAGGAAGTAACACAACATTGTAAAGCAATTATACTCCAATAAAGATGGTAAAGAAAAAAAAAAGAACTAGCAAAGGGGTGATCATTTTATTATTTTTTTTAAACTATGGACATGAGAGCGTTTGTTTTCTGTTATTGTTCATGGAGTGTTTAGGATGGACGTCAGTTAAGGGAAACTTTTATTCAGTCAGAAAAGAATTTAGAAAGGTAGTTTTCCAACCACATTAAAAATTTAGATGCAATTTAAATAAAAAAGACTGTGGACTATTCATTCTCATTGGACATATTTTTAGCAAAACTTTTTACCTCACTTTTTTATTAGATATCTACTTTATACATATTAGTGTATACATGTCAATCCCAATCTCCCAATTCATCCCACCACCACCACCACCCTTGCCACTCTCCCCCCTTGGTGTCCATATGTTTGTTCTCTACATCTGTGTCTCTATTTCTGCCTTGGAAACTGTTTCATCTGTACCATTTTTCTAGATTCCACATATATGCGTTAATATCTGATATTTGTTTTTCTCTTTCTGACCTACTTCACTGTGTATGACAGTCTCCAGATCCATCCATGTCTCTACAAATGACCCAATTTCATTCCTTTTTATAGCTGAGTAGTATTCCGTTCTATATATGTACCACATCTTCTTTATCCATTCATCTATCAATGCGCATTTAGGTTGCTTCCATTACCTGGCTATTGTAAATAGTACTGCAGTGAACATTGGGGTGCATATGTCTTTTGGAATTATGGTTTTCTCTGAGTATATGCCCAGTAGTGGGATTGCTGGGTCATATGGTAGTTCTATTTTTAGTTTTTTAAGGAACCTCCATACTGTTCTCCATAGTGGCTGTATCAATTTACATTCCCACCAACAGTGCAAGAGGGTTCCCTTTTCTCCACACCCTCTCCAGCATTTGTTGTTTGTAGATTTTCTGATGATGCGCATTCTAACTGGTGTGAGATGATACCTCATTGTAGTTTTGATTTGCATTTCTGTAATAATTAGTGATGTTGAGCAGCTTTTCATGGCCATCTGTATGTCTTCTTTGGAGAACTGACTTTTTAGGTGTTCTGTCCTTTTTTTTATTGGGTTTGTTTTTTTAATATTGAGCTGCATGAGCTGTTTATATATTTGGAGATTAATCCTTTGTCCGTTGATTCATTTGCAAATATTTTCTCCCATTCTGAGGGTTGTCTTTTCATCTTGTTTATAGTTTCCTTTGCTGTGCAAAAGCTTTTAAGTTTCATTAGGTCCCATTTGTTTATTTTTGTTTTTATTTCCGTTACTCTAGGAGGTGGATCAAAAAGATCTTGCTGTGATATATGTCATAGCGTGTTCTTCCTGTGTTTTCCTCCAAGAATTTTATAGTGTCTCATCCTACATTTAGGTCTTTAATCCATTTTGAGTTTATTTTTTGTGTATGGTGTTAGGGAGTGTTCTAATTTCATTCTTTTACATGTAGCTGTCCAGTTTTCCCAGCACCACTTATAAAGAGACTGTCTTTTCTCCATTGTATATCCTTGCCTCCTTCTTCATAGAATAGTTGACCTTAGATGCATGGGTTTATCTCTGGGCTTTCTATCTTGTTCCATTGATCTGTATTTCTGTTTTTGTGCCAGTACCATATTGTCTTGATTACTGGAGCTTTGTAGTATAGTCTGAAGTCTGGGAGCCTGATTCCTCCAGCTCCGTTATTTTTCCTCAAGACTGCTTTGGCTCTTCAGGGTCTTTTGTGTCTCCATACAAGTTTTAAGTTTTTTTGTCCTAGTTCTGTAAAAGATGCCACTGGTAATTTGATAGGGATTGCATTGAATCTGTAGATTGCTTTGGGTAGTATAGTCATTTTCACAATGTTGATTCTTCCAGTCCAAGAACATGGTATATCTCTCCATCTGTTTGTGTCATCTTTGATTTCTTTCAACAGTGCCTTACAGTTTTGTGAGTACAGGTCTTTTACCTCCTTAGGTAGGTTTATTCCTAGGTATTTTATTATTTTTGTTGCAGTGGTGAATGGGATTGTTTCTTTAATTTCTCTCTCTGATCTTTCATTGTTAGTGTATAGGAATGCAAGAGGTTTCTGTGCATTAATTTTGTATCCTGCAACTTTACCAAATTCATTGATTAGCTCTAGTAGTTTTCTGGCGGCATCTTTAGGATTCTCTGTGTATAGTATCATGTCATCTGCAAACAGTGACAGTTTTACTTCTTCTTTTCCAATTTGGATTCCTTTTATTTCTTTTTCTTCTCTGACTGCCATGGCTAGGACTTCCAAAATTATGTTGAATAATAGTGGTGAGAGTGGGCAGCCTTGTCTTTTTCCTGATCTTAGAGGAAATGCTTTCAGTTTTTCACCATTGAGAATGATGTTTGCTGTGGGTTTGTCATATATGGCCTTTACTATGTTGAGTTAGTTCCCTCTGTGCCCACTTTCTGGAGAGTTTTTATCATAAATGGGTGTTGAATTTTGTTGAAATCTTTTTCTGCGTCTATTGAGATGATCATATGGTTTTTATACTTAAGTTTTTTAATATGGTGTATCACATTGATTGATATATGTATACTGAAGAATCCTTGCATTCCTGGGATAAACCCCCCTTGGTCATAGTGTATGATCCTTTTAATGTGGTGCTGGATTCTGTTTGCTAGTATTTTGTTGAGGATTTTTGCATCCATGTTCATCAGTGATACTGGCCTGTAATTTTCTTTTTTTGTAATATCTCTGTCTGGTTTTGGTATCAAGGTTATGGTAACCTAGTAGAATGAGTTTGAGAGTGTTTCTTCCTCTGCAATTTTTTGGCAGAGTTTGAGAAGGATGGATATTAGCTCTTCTCTAAATGTTTGATAGAACTCATCTGTGAAGCCGTCTGGTCCTGGACTTTTGTTTGCTGGAAGATTTTTAATCACAGTTTCAATTTCATTACTAGTTATTGGGCTGTTCATATTTTCTATTTCTTCCTGGTTCAGTCTTGGAAGGTTATACCTTTCTAGTAATTTGCCCGTATCTTCCAGGTTGTCCATTTTATTGGCATAGAGTTGCTTGTAGTTGTCTCTTAGGATGATTTGTATTTCTATGGTGTCCATCGTAACTTGTTTTTCATTTCTAATTTATTGATTTGAGTCCTCTCCCTCTTTTTCTTGATGAGTCTGGCTAATGGTTTATCAATTTTGTTTATCTTCTCAAAGAACCAGCTTTTAGTTTTAGTGATCTTGGCTAATTTTTTCTTTGTTTCTCTTTCATTTATTTCTGCTCTGATCTTTATGATTTCTTTCCTTCTGCTAACTTTGGGTTTTGTTTGTTCTTCTTTCTCTAGTTCCTTTAAGTGTAAGGTTAGATTGTTTATTTGAGGTTTTTCTTGTTTCTTGAGGTAGGATTGTATTGCTATAAACTTCCCTCTTTGAACTGCTTTTGCTGCATCCCATAGGTTTTGGATTGTTGTGTTTTCATTGTCATTTGTCTCTAGGTATTTTTTGATTTCCTCTGATTTCTTCAGTGATCTCTTAGTTATTTAGTAGCGTATTGTTTAGACTAAATGTGTTTGTGTTTTTACTTTTTTCCCCTGTACCTGATTTCTAATCTCATAGTTTTGTGGTTTGAAAAGATGCTTGATATGATTTCAATTTTCTTAAATTTACCACGGCTTGATTTGTGACCCAAGATGTGATCTATCCTGGAGAATGTTCCATGTGCACTTGAGAAGAAAGTGTAATCTGCTGTTTTTGATGGAATGTCCTATAAATATCAGTTAAATCTATCTGGTCTATTGTATCATTTAAAGCTTGTGTTTCCTTATTAATTTTCTGTCTGGATGATCTGTCCATTGGTGTAAGCAAGGTGTTAAAATCCCCTATTATTGTGTTACTGTCAATTTCCTCTTTAATAGCTGTTAGCACTTGTATTATGTATTTAGGTGCTCATATGTTGGGTGCATATATATTTATAATTGTTATATATGCTTCTTGGATTGATCCCTTGATCATTATTTAGTGTCCTTCCTTGTCTCTTGTAACATTCTTTATTTTAAAGTCTATTTTATCTGATGTGAGTATTGCTACTCCAGCTTTCTTTTGATTTCCATTTGTGTGGAATATCTTTTTTCCATCCCCTCACTTTCAGTCTCTATGTGTCCCTAGGTCTGAAGTGTGTCTCTTGTAGACAGCATATAGATGGGTCCTGTTTTTGTATCCATTCAGTGAGCCTGTGTCTTTTGGCTGGAGCATTTAATCCATTCACATTTAAGGTAATTATCGATATGTATGTTCCTGTTACCATTTTCTTAATTGTTATGGGTTTGTTCTTGTAGGTCCTTTTCTTCCCTTTGTTTCCCACTTAGAGAAGTTCCTTTAGCATTTGTTGTAGAGCTGGTTTGGTGGTGCTGAATTCTCTTAGGTTTTGCTTGTTTGTAAAGCTTTTGATTTCTCTCTCGAATCTGAATGAGATCCTTGCCAGGTAGAGTAATCTTGGTTGTAGGTTCTTCCCTTTCATCACTTTAAATATATTGTGCCACTCCCTTCTAGCTTGTAGAGTTTCTGCTGAGAAATCAGCTGTTAACCTTATGGGAGTTCCCTTGTATGTTATTTGTCATTTTTCCCTTGTTGCTTTCAATAATTTTTCTGTCTTTAATTTTTGTCAGTTTGACTACTATGTGTCTCAGCCTGTTTCTCCTTGGGTTTATCCTGCCTAGGACTCTATACGCTTCCTGGACTTGGGTGACCATTTCCTTTCCCATGTTAGGGAAGTTTTCAACCACAATCTCTTCAAATATTTTCTCGGGTCCTTTCTCTCTCTCTTCTCCTTCTGGGACCCCTATAATGTGAATGTTGTTGCATTTAATGTTGTCCCAGAGGTCTTTTAGGCTGTCTTCATTTCTTTTCATTCTTTTTTCTTTATTCTGTTCTGTGGCAGTGAATTACACCATTCTGTCTTCCAGGGCACTTATCCGTTCTTCTGCCTCAGTTATTCTGCTATTGATTCCTTCTAGTGTATTTTTCATTTCAGGTATTATATTGTTCATCTCTGTTTGTTTGTTCTTTGAGTCTTCTAAGTGTTTGTTCTTTAATTCTTCTAGGTCTTTGTTAAATATTTCTTGCATCTTCTCGATCTTTTACTCCATTCTTTTTCCAAGTTCCTGGATCATCTTCACTATCATTATTCTGAATTCTTTTTCTGGAAGGTTGCCTATCTCCACTTCATTTAGTTGTTTTTCTGGGTTTTATCTTGTTCCTTCATCTGGTACAAAGTCCTCTGCCTTTTCATTTTGTCTATCTTTCTGTGAATGTGGTTTTCCTTCCACAGGCTGCAGAATTGTAGTTGTTTTTGCTTCTGCTCTCTGCCCTCTGGTGATGAGGCTATCTAAGAGGCTTGTGCAAGCTTCCTGATGGAAGGGACTGGTGGTGGGTAGAGCTAGGTGTTGCTCTGTTGGGCAGAGCTCAGTAAAACTTTAATCTGTTTGTCTGCTGATGGTTGGGGCTGGGTTCCCTCCCTGTTGGTTGTTTGGCCTGAGGCGACCCAGCACTGGAGCCTACCTGGCTCTTTGGTGGGGCTAATGGCAGACTCTGGGAGGGCTCATGCCAAGGAGTACTTCCCAAAACTTCTGCTGCCAGTGTCCTTGTCCTTGCGGTGAGCCACAGCCATCCCCTGCCTCTGCAGGAGCCCCTCCAACACTAGCAGGTAGGTCTGGTTCAGTCTCCTGTGGGGTCACTGCCTCTTCCCCTGGGTCCCGATGCACACACTACTTTGTGCGTGCCCTCCAAGAGAGGAGTCTTTGTTTCCCCCTGTCCTGTCGAAGTCCTGCAGTCGAATCCTGCTAGCCTTCAAAGTCTGATTCTCTAGGAATTCCTCCTCCTGTTGCCGGACCCCCTGGTTGGGAAGCCTGACGTGGGGCTCAGAACCTTCAATCCCGTGGGTAGACTTCTGTGGTATAAGTGTTCTCCAGTTTGTGAGTCACCCACACAGCAGTTTTGGGATTTGATTTTATTGTGATTGCGCCCCTCCTACAGTCTCACTGCAGCTTCTCCTTTGTCTTTGGATGTGGGGTATCCTTTTTGGTGAGTTCTAGTGTCCTCCTGTCGATAATTGTTCAGCAGTTTGTTGTGATTCCGGTGCTCTCACAAGAGGGAGTGAGCACACATCCTTCTACTCTGCTATCTTAAACCAATCTTTTAAGCAGAGTGATTTTTTAAAATTTCTCTGCCTCCAAAAATATTTCCTCTAATGATCTTCCAAGGCTCCTGAAATCCTTGCCCACTTCTCTTCAAGGTCAAGTGCCAACAGGCAACGGTCCACAAAGTTGTCCCATCTAGGTCTTCAAAAGAACCTAGGCCTGTCCCTGTTGATGAACATTTGAATCAAGATTTTCCTTCTGGACTCCCTTTGCCTTCTTATAAAACAAATCCTCTGGGTCACATGATCTTCAAAGTCCCCTCCTGCTGGGACCTTCTCTGTCACTCTGATCTATGTGGATATCCAAGGAGTTTGGCCACCTCTTCCTTGTGCACTTATAGAAGTCCCAGTAGCAGGATAAGGACAAGGAGCACTGACGCCTGAAAAAATAAGCATGGCTGAGAGCCCAGGGGCTGGCACAGCGCCAATCGTAATGGCATTAAGCTAATAACACTCATCACCCCTCCCTGCTCCCTCTCTCACCCTCCCTCTCTCCTCCCTCTGCCTAGCCAGGATGACAAACCACAGTGAGAGAAGTCCTGGGCAAGGCTGTTCTGTGGTATCTCCACTGGTTCTGCCTATGATTCCATTTAAAGTAACCAGTTGTGCTGGTTCCAAATTGGAAGGGGAGAAGTAAAACTGTCACTATTTGCAGATGACATGATACTATGTATAGAACACCCTAAAAGCTCCACCAAAAAACTATTAGCACTAATAAACTGTCTGAAAGAGAAATTAAAAAGTAACCCCTTTACAATTGCATCAAAAAGAATAAAATACCTAGAAAGACCCATACTCTGAAAACTATAAAACATTGATGAAGGAAATTGCAAATGACGTAAAGAAATGAAAAGATATCCCATGCTCTTGGATTGGAAGAATTAGTATTGTTAAAATGGCCATATTACCTAAAGCAATCTACAGATTTAATGCAATCCCTATCAAAATACCCATGACATTTTTTACAGCACTAGAACTAATAACCCTAACATTTATATAGAACCACAAAAGACCTTGAATTGCCAAAGAAATCTTGAGAAAAAAGAACAAAGTTGGAGGTATCACGCTCCCTGACTTCAGACTATACTGCAAAGCTACAGCAATCAAAACATCATGGAACTGATACAAAGACACATAGATCAATAGAACAAAATAGAGAGCCCAGAAGTAAACCCATGCAGTTATGGTCATTTAATCTACAACAAGGGAGGCAAGAATATACAATGGAGAAAATACAGTCTATTCAATAAGTGGTGCTGGGAAAACTGGACAGCTACATGTAAAAGAATGAAATTAGAACATTTTCTCACACCATATACAAAAAAAAAGCAAAAATAAAACAAAACAAAAAACCTCTCAGTATGGGTAAAAGATCTAAATGTAAGTCCTGAAATCATAAAACTCCTAGAAGAGAACATAGGCAGAACACTCTTTGACATAAATCATAACAATATTTTTTTGGATTAGTCTCCTAAGGCAAAAGAAAGAAAAACAAAAATAAACAAATGGGATCTAATTAAACTTAAAAGCTTTTTTACAGTGAAGGAAACCATTGACAAAACAAAAAGAAAACCTATTGAATGGGAGAAAATGCTTGCAAATTATATGACCAGTAAAGGGTTAATACCCAAAAAACATATATATATAAATAGCTCACACAACTCAATATCAAAAAATCAAACAACCCAATTTTGTAAAATGGGCAGAAGACCTGAATAGACATTTTTCTAAAGAAGACATACAGATGGCCAACAGGCACATGAAAAAATGCTCAGCATCGTTAATTATCAGAGAAATGCAAATCAAAACCACAATGATATAGCACCTCACACCTGTCAAAATGGCTATCATCAGAAACTCTAATAACAAATGTTGGCAAGGATGTGGAAAAAAGGGGAACTCTTGTACACTGTTGATGGGAATGTAAATTATAATTTAGTGCAGCCACTATGGAAAATGGTGTGGCATTTCCCCAAAAAAACTAAAAACAGAGCTACCATATGAACCAGCAGTTCCATTCCTGGGTATATATCCAAAGAAAATGAAAACACTGATTTGAAAAGATACATGCATCACAATGTTCATAGCAGCGTTATTTACAGTAATCAAGATATGGAAGCAACCTAAGTGTCTATCAACAGATGAATAGATAAAGAAAATGAGATATATACAGATATAGATTAGATAGATAGATAGATAGCTATACACATATACAATGAAATATTACTCAGACATAAAAAAGAATGAAATTCTGTCATTTGCAACAATTTGGATGGATCTAGAGGGTATTATGCTTAGTGAAATAAGACAAAGACAAATACTATGTTTGGTATATGTTATCACTTATATGTGAAATCTAAAAAATAAAACGAATGAATATAACAAAACAGAAACCGACTCACAGATACAGAGAACAAACTAGTGGTTCCAGTGGGGAGAGGTAGGGGAAGGGGCAAGATAGGGGTAGGGGATTAAGAGACATAAACTACTATGTATAAACTAAATAAACAACAAGGATATGTTATACAGCACAGGGAAATAGTCATAATTTCATAATAACTTTAAATGGAGTATAATCTATTAAAATACTGAATCACTATGTTGTATACCTGAAATATTGTAAATCAACTATATATTTTTTTAATTTTTTTTTAAAGAAAGAAACATATAATTCAAAAAGAGTCATGTACCACAATGTTCATTGCAGCACTATTTACAATAGCCAGGACATGGAAGCAATCTAAGTATCCATCGACAGATGAATGGATAAAGAAAATGTGGTACATATATACAATGGAACATTACTCAGCCATAAAAAGAAATGAAATTGAGTTGTTTGTAGTGAGGTGTATGGACCTAGAGTCTGTCATACAGAGTGAAGTAAGTCAGAAAGAGAAAAACGAATACTGTGTGCTAACACCTATATATGGAATCTAAAAAAAAAAATAGTTCTAATGAACCTAGGGGCAGGACAGGAATAAAGATGCAGATGTAGAGAATGGACTTGAGGACACGGGGAGGGGGAAGGGTAAGCTGCGACAAGTGAGAGAGTAGCGTTTACATATATACACCACCAAATGTAAAACAGATAGCTAGTGGGAAGCAGCTGCATAGCACAGGGAGATCAGCTCGGTGCTTTGTGACCACCTAAAGGGGTGGGATTGGGAAGGTGGGATGGAGACACAAGAGGGAGGGGATATGGGTATATATGTATACATATAGCTGATTACTTTGTTATACAGCAGAAACTAACACAACATTGTAAAGCAATTATACGCCAATAAAGGTGTAAAAAGAAAAGAAGGAAGGAAGAAAGAAAGAAAAGAAAAGAAGAAGGAAGGAAGGAAGAAAGAAAAAGAAAGAAAGAAAAAGAAAGAAGGAAGGAAGGAAAGAAAGGAAGGAAGGAAGGAAGGAAAGGAAGGAAGAAAAAGGAAGGAAGAAAGAAAGGAAGAAACAAGTTATGCTGATGTCTGTGGTCCTACCAAGTGTGTTTGGCTGCTTTTGCATCACCCATAAGAACCACTGAAGGATGGCCCCTCTTGACCCCTGTCACCACCACAACCCCACAAGTTCACTGGTTTCCTGCGAACACAGAAAGCAAGGGAAAAGAGAGAGAGAGAGGAGACTGACTCCTGAGATAGTCATAAGGCATAAGAATAGAAAGAATTATGCCCCCTAGATTTCTAGATTTTAGAAGCCACTGGATCACAGAACCTGATCCCCAGAAGGAGTGTGTGTGTGTGTGTGTGTGTGTGTGTGTGTGTGTGTGTGTGTGTGTGTGTGTGAGACAACTGAAACTCTGATAAGCATCTAATTCTCAATCATACTCAGCAAATTATACCTCTGACTTATGTTTGTAACCTAGGGGCTAAATCAAGAATACAGACATGAGGGGCTGTAAGCACATTAAACATATGTTTATAGATTCCAACAAGGTGATTTTTAAATATTTTATTATAATTTTGAATTACTAATTATTGATCTTTGCAAGAGGCTAGTCACTGTCTAAGGACTTTACTTGTATTATCTCATTTAATCCTTAAAACATTCTATGAAGTTATCCTGACAGTATTGACTGCTTGTTTTGCTTGGGAGTTTTCTCACTATCTGATGCTAGTATCAATGAATAGAAGCTAAGGTAGAGACTTGGGAGGGGAGTCATTCAGAGGACAGATGTGAGCTACTCACTTTAGTACAGGAAGGCAAATAGATTTTAGCTCAAGTGTCAGCTACAGTTGAACACTGGTGGTAACGAAGAGGGTTGGGTTGAGAAAGATTCTGAGATTAAACCTGAGTTTAGTGGGAAGGAGTAACATGATTGACAGGTAGTGCCTGTCATGAGTACTACAAGGAGAAGTGTCACTACATGTGATAAGTATTTGCCATCCCTACTGAAGGACTCCTACTATGCCCATACACATGCTCTTCACAACTCTAATGAGTGTCATTCATATAGATTTTGATATAAATGGAACCCCCTGGAATTGTGCAGTCCATAACCTGCACTAATGTACTCAGCAGCCCTGCTGCTATGATCCCTCATGGAAATGAGAACTGAGGTAGAAGACGATGACCTGAGCTGTAGAGATGGGTCCTTAAAGAGTAGGTGCTTTAGTGCGAAGAGCTCCAAATGGGAAGTAAAGAGCCCTTGGCCCTGCTTTTAATTTGTTGTGTGTCCTGGGGCAATCTCTGACTTTTCTGGGCATCAGTTTTATAACTTATGAAATAAGCTGTTAGACCACAGGATCCCCAAAATCCCTACCAACTGTGTATGTGGTAAACTTTGTTGTTCACCTTTGTTGGTCTCCTCCCCCTCTGTGATGTCATAGCCCAATTTGGGGGTAAGGGGAGCTGCCTTCCCCACTCTTAGCTTTTAAACTTTATGCTAGTCATGAGCATATAACTAAGCTAAACCAAGCAAGGCATCTCATCCACCTTCTAACCCCCAGCCACAGTGACTGGTTCAGAGTTCAATCCAAACAGAGCCAGTGAGACTCAAGTCCAGGGATTTGAAGTGGGCTTTATCTTTCCTACTAGATATGAATAGAAGGATGTAGCCTCAGGAAGTGTTGGCAGTAAGTTGGTTGAGCATGAAGGGAAACACTGTCTTAAAACAGCGTTACCTTACCAAACCACAAAATCAAAAAATAGAGAAATTGTATTCTGGTTGGACTGTATGAGCCCTGTACCAAGCTTCTCCTGAAGCCAGACATTCTCTGACATGAACCAACAAATTCCTTTTGCTTAAGCAGTCATGGAACTTTTAAAGTATCCTAACTGAAAATGTATGAATTCATGAATGTAAAGAGTGAATTTTACACCCTCTAACTCTGGCCAATACTGGTCTTGGTATCACTGACAAGAGCCCAACAGAAATGGGAGGTCTTCATGATGCTCTGAGATGCTCATGTCATGATGAGCATTCCAGATTCCATTCGAGCGCTTCTCCCACACACATCATACATGCACAGTGGGCCTGGGAAAATGCAACAAGTGTATTACTATGCTTACTAAGACGTCCACTTCCAAATGAGTGCTGTCAGCCAAGCAGTCACCTAGGGAGTCAGGCTATGGCTTTTTTTTTATATCACAAATACATCCAGTCCTCTTTTCTGAAGGTCTACAGATCCAGTTTGCAAAACCCCCAGTAAGAACACCCTAGATCAAAATTACAACAGTCCTTTACTGCCCACTCATTAGGTGGAAGGGGCTATAACAAACACTGAGAGATGGCAACAACAACAACAGCAAAGTCCAGAACCTCAAAGCATTTATAATTTAGAAGGAAAAAATAAGGCAGGTGTCCAATCTATCCAAACATTACACTCTGACTGGCTCATAAAAATAATTTTCAAATGTTAAGTGGTTTTCTAGGCAAACCCTCAGGCTCTTCTTTCCTCCATCCCATTCTGGATTTTTATGTGCTCTTAAGTGAGTACCTATGAGGCACCTTCTTGCTAAGAACTGTCCCTCTCTCATCTGTATGGTCACCATGGATACCATCCCAGAAGAATGTGACCCCCCTTCCCTGGCCAGTGTTGATGGTCCGGGGCTAGTCACCTACCAAAGCCAATGATAGAAGCCATTGCCTAGTGACAGCCGATTGGTCCAGCTGTAAGACCCTGATCCTCAGATTTACCTGAGCCCTTTTGTGGGAGTTTTGGAGCAAGACTGATATAAAGGAGCCAGGCTTTTTGTGGCTGCCCACATGCTGAGATGTAAAAATTAGAGCTTTTTGTGGGCTTTTTTCTCATCTTGTGGATCACAGAAAGAGGGTTTCATCCTGTGGAAAGAAACAAAGGTGAAATATGGTATGTGAGGAGTTATCCAAAGGGTCTTGAACACATGGGTCCAGTTGCTACTGAAGCCCAGATACATGCCAGGTTTTGAATTGCTTATTATACCCCACTAACACAATAAAGTCCTGTTTTTGCTTAAGTTACTTGGAGCTAGTTTTCTAGAACCAAGTGTCCTTACCAGCACATGGTCATCTGATAGGTCTCACGTCTCTGGTTCCAATTTAAGTCCACCCAGCCAGGTTTGGTCACGCTCTCATTCCTGAATTTGGACCTTCATGGTTGTGAGCATTGAGCTCCCTTTCAACTTGATGTCTTTTGTTCTCTGTTGGGGCTTCCCCACCCTCATCCCAGCCTGCAAAACTGCATCTTGATTCTCCTGTGAAGGGAGGGGAATAGGACAATCCCCAGAAACCGTGACACCTGGGGGCAGGTGTGGACTGTGCCGGAGCCGTGTCCACAGTGCTGTGGAAGCGCTGAGGAAGGAGCAAGCAGAGCCAACTGCAATAGGGCCGGGGAGGTCCACAGGGACTTAGCTAACCTTCAGAGGCTGGTAGGACTCTCATAGGTGGAAAGGGCTGGGAGTATTAGGAGGAAGGCAGCTTGAAAAGACTATTTCTAGCGGAAGGAACAAAATGGGTCAAAATGTTTGTGGGAAAATGGGTAAGTACAGCTTTAGTGGATCTCTAAGGAAAAAAGCCTTCCATCTTGATTCCTACATTATTTAACATATTTGGCTCCAATTGACTTTGCCCTTTCAAAATAATTTTTTGGGGGAGAGGGAGACAGTTGATTACATGTCTATTATTTAAAAAAGAAAAGAATACCTTCAGAAAATATGGAAAATTATGAAATCATCTATAATCTCTCCACCTACTCAGATATAATCTCAGCTAATGTATTTGTCTATATGCTTATTACCTCTTTTTAAAGCATTTATATATTATAAAAGTAGATTTGAGCTATTTATATAGTTTGGCATCCTGGTTTTTTTCACTTTCAATATTTTATGAGAAGAATGTCTTTAAATATATACAACATCATGATTTTACATCGTCATTAAATGGCTGCATGGCATTCTCTGTGTGGATGTACAGTAATGTCTTAACCAGTTCCCTTGTGGCAAACATTTAGGCTGCTTCCAATCAGGTTACAAGCATGTGTGTGTGTGTGTGTGTGTGTGTGTGACTTTGCTTTTATATCAAAACTGTGATGACAGATCTTTATGCATTTGTTTGCTTGTTTTATTAAGGTAAATTCCAACAAGTAGGATTGCTATGTTAAAGAACTTTCATATTTTCAAGTCCTTTGACATATTGTCAAATGCCCTTTAGCAATGTGCCAATTTGTATACCCACTGTCGCTGTATGAAACAATCAATTTTTCCTCACCCTTTTCAGACTTTTTAGACTCAGTTTTATTCTGTTCTATCTGCCCAGTAGGTAAAAACCAGATATCATTGTTATGCAATTTGCCTTTCTTTTATTAACATACAAGTTTGTATATGATTATTGATCATCCATGTATTTTATTTAAGATTTGTCCATTCATATCCTTTTCACATTTTTATTTGGATGTTATTCAACTTTTTGTGATTGATCAAAAGGATTTCTTAAATATCTAATACTAGTTATCTATTATTCAAATAAGTTGAATGTGTGTTTTGAATATATCCTTTGTGGTGTGGTTTTTGTTTTGTTTTGTTTTTTTTGTGGCTGCATCACGTGGCATGCAGGATGTGGGATCTTAGTTACCCGACCAGGGATCGAACCCGCACCCCCTGCAGTGGAAGCACAGAGTCTTAACCGCTGGACTGCCAGGGAAGTCCCTATCCTTTGTGTTTTAACTTCATCATGTGGGAGATTTTGCCACATAAGTTTTACATTTTCCTTTATAGTCATACTCTTTCTTTTTTTTTTTAACATCTTTATTGGAGTATAATTGCTTTACAATGGTGTGTTTATACTCTTTCTTTTATGGTTTCTGATGTTAAATGCCATTGCTAAAAAGAATTCTCTAACCCTAAGAAGCTAAAACTATGCACCTATGCTTTCTTTTAGTGTTTTTATGATTTAGATGGTCACATTTAAATCTCTAACTTGTGTGGAATTTGTATTTTATGTAAGGTGAGAAGTAAGGCTCTAACTTTATTTTATTCCAAATATCCAAAATTGACACCATTTGTGAAGAACAGAAATGTCACCTTTATCACATTTTAAATTTCATGCATAGTTGGATCTTTTTTCAGATGATCTCTTCTATTCCAGTGGTCTGCCAGCCTACCCTCTGCCAGTGTCATTATCCAGCATTTTAATCTAGTAGGGAAGTTCCCTCCACATAGCTCTCCTTTTTTGAAAAATATTTTGGCTATTCTTAAGCATTTATTCTTCCAGAAGTACTTTGGAGTCATTTTGTTAAGTTCCTTCCAAATCCCACTGATATTTTGGATGAAATTACCTTAAGTAACTAGATTAAACTGTGGGGCATTGACATCTTTACAATACTTCCAGAAGCACAGTACATCTTTCCATTTGTTCACGTCCTCTTTCATGCTCCTCACTAAAGTTTTGTCATTTTCTCCATTTGGGTCTTGTACATTTGTTGCTGAAGTTATTCCTGAGTATTACATATTTGTTTGCTATTGTGAGTGTGTGAAATCTCTTTTGTATTATATTTTATAGAAAGTTCATGCTGGTATATAGCAAGCCATTGAGATATGTATAGATAGAGATAGAGATGGAGGTAGAGGTAGAGGTAGAGACTGAGATAGATATTATTGAACCTGTCTGGTGGAGGAGGAGTCATGGAACAACTCTTGAGAAAGAAGAAGAGAGAGAAATGTCCTGACTTCTCCTGTTTCTCTCCTTCCCACCATGCCTACCACTGACCAAAGCCAGCTAGAAGCCAGATGACAAGGGAGCCTGGAAACTACAGCCTGGAGTGGGGGCTTAGCCCCCAGACATATAGAACAGCACAGGGGAAGTCGTGAAAGGAATCTAGGACAGAGAGGCCACGGACCAGTGCTAGATGCCTTCATAAGACCATCGGTTGCTTCTAAAAATCTGCTCTCAAATAATGAATGTTTAACTCCACCATGATGATCACAAGATGTGCATTGGTTTGAAAACAATATTGAAAGAGGAGAAAATTTAGTTTTAATTGGATTATTGAAACAAACTTATTGCCTCCTGAAGTGACTGCTTTGAAGGGGAACACCTACATATGGAAGTATTGGTATTATTTTTAAATATGCACATTAATGTAGAAATATTCACTATGTAAAATACATGTGTTACTTCAACAAGCTCCCAAGGAGTGGAGAACAAAAATAGTTCACTCTCTGCAAGGACCCAGCAAGATCTTATTTTTCTCCCTCTGTCTCAGAGCAGCGTGCTCACCTTCCTCAGGGGGAAAAGTGAGGGGACTTATCAGCAGGTGCATCCCCTCCTGCCTCAAGCACCAGCCAAATAGGCCAAATAGAATCCCAGTAAGAACAATACTTTACAAATAAATAAAACTTGCTAAATACCAGCATGAACTAATGGACCTGCTGTAAAATGTAATTTCAATTCTGTATCATTTAACTTTCTTAAAATCAACCAGATGTTACCTTGAGGAAAATCCCAACACTTTTCTAAAAGTTTCTTGAGGGGTTTCTTGTTCATCTCCGCTGTCCTCAGCACCTAGTAGATGCTAAAAGAATGAAGTGAAGTGAAGTGAAGTTGAACCTACTTAAGTACAAATGATTGACAGCTAACTCTCAGAGCCCTCCCACACTTTAACGTCCCTCCCTGGTGATGGTTCCCTATTCCATGTCTTATCCCCTTGCTTAGTCAATAGCACTGTTGATGGCAGAGTCTGTGTTTTTCCATGTTTGTGTTCCCCACATGATCTAACCCAGCCTGGCACAAAGCTCAACAAATGTTCATGTCATCCATGAAGGAGCAGATGGAATAGGGCTTCAGTGTCCCCATCTATATAAAATGGGAGCCTTGACATCTGCCTTTTTAACAGTCTGTGTGATGGAGCAATTCTCTTGGTGTTCTTGCTTTGGGGATGTAAGAAGTGGATTTTCGTTCCTTCTCTGCCAC
The DNA here is from genome assembly GCF_949987535.1 of Balaenoptera acutorostrata. Classification (NCBI taxonomy): domain Eukaryota; kingdom Metazoa; phylum Chordata; class Mammalia; order Artiodactyla; family Balaenopteridae; genus Balaenoptera; species Balaenoptera acutorostrata. The sequence continues at coordinate 146,218,158 of NC_080065.1, forward strand.
CCACTTGTGTCTGTTCTCCTCCTGATGAGTCATCTGGGAGCCAGACACCATCACTCTCAGACAGAACGTGTAAGGTACTTGCTCAGGAGCAGCGGGGCCATAAATCTGTGCCGCGTCCCTGTGGTTACCTAGGGAACACTGGGGCCCAGCCAGGGAGGGGGCACTGCAGACAGAGAGGACTCTGGCCAGTGCCCCAGCCTCCAGGCGACAGCCCAGCAAGCACTTCCCACTCTCTAGTTTGGAACCAGTGTCCTGGCCCCTGTAGAAGGCAAGGGTGGCCCCCAGTCAAGAGGCTCTGAAATACACCATGGTCCTCCTACCAGACACTCAGAGAGACAGAAGGGATCAGTTAGCAAAATGACTGTGACAGGAACCAGAGCAGCTGGAATCTGGTCCTGCACTTCATTCCTTCACCATTTACACAAGCAATCATAAGCAGATCCCCCTTCCACTCTCTGTGGATGTGAAAAGTAAATGAAACAATATATTAAACTGCTTGGCTTAAGTCCTGATCCCACCAAACAATTAACAGAGGCAGTTGTAAATTTAATTATTATTATCGGTACTGATAGCAGTAGTAGTAGATTATTCTCACGATAATCTCCCAAGTATTATCCCACTTTAGAGATGAGGAAACTGGGTCAGAGAGGTAAAGTGACGTGCTCAAAGTCCTTTAAGAATCGAATACACTGGTAACAGCCAGCTAGCTACTCTAATGCACAGGGATTATTCTAGTAAGTACTATGGGAGAGTGTGGGAAGGACAGACAGTATCACTCAGCTCCATTCAGCTCCAGACCCAGACAGGTAGGCCCTCCCTGGAATACTCCCAGACCATGCTCCAAACCTTGCGTAGTCTCATCCTCAAATCCCATGAAGAAAGAGTCCCTGGGCCCTCACTGGCTCTGATTGGGTCGGATTGTCCACCCCTAGAGCCACAGGGGAGGGTCAGCCTGGGTCTGAGCGGTGGGGAGCTCAGCAGACAGCTGTGGGTGCAGAGGGATGTAGAATGGAGGCTAGGGGCCCAAGCACAGCATGGTGTGTGTGTGTGTGTGTGTGTGTGTGTGTGTGTGTGTGTGTGTGTGAGTGAAGTCTGAAAAACATTTGCCAAAAATGTTTATAGAGATGCTGTCTCTGGATAGTGGAATAAAAAGTTGATTTCCCTTTTGTTTTGTTTTTTTTACATATAGAGAATACTTTTTTTAAAGTTTTATTGGAGTATAGTTGATTTATAATGTTTCCCTTTTGTTTTCTATACCTTTCCATAGCTTTACCATAAGCACATACTTTGATAATTTTTTAAAAGCTATTTTCATTTGCTTAGTGGTTGAATAATGCAAATAATATACAGTTATGTTAAGTATATTTATTTTTTATTTTTAAGAGTTTGGGGCTGGATATTTGAGGGCTCAGTCCTGGTTCTGGCTCTGAGTGACCACAATCATGTCACTTGTCTGGCCTCAGTTCCAGCATCTGTGAGATGAGGGAAGAGCCATACAACCTCTGTAGTCCCTTCCAGCTCTGATTCTCTCTCTTCTGTGTACACACATCAAGTAAAAAGGTGTGGATCAGCCGGGTCCTAGGAGACCTGCTTGAATGTGAAGAGAACACAGTTGACCCTGAAAAACATGGCTTTGAACTGTGTGGGTCCACTTACATGCAGATTTTTTTCAATAAATCTGTACTATGTACAGAACTACACAACTTCCAGTTGGAACCACAGATACAGAGGGCCAGGGCTGACTGTAAACCCTCCCCTCTCGACCCCTAAACCCCTCCTTTGCCCCCTCTCCCCACTCCCATTGTTTAAGGGTCAACTGTAATTCCTTTTTTTTTAACTGAAGTATAGTTGATTTACAATGTTGTATTAGTTTCAGGTATACAGCAAAGTGATTCAGTTATACATATATATGTATGTATATGTATATATATATATATATATTCTTTTTCTGTAATTGTTGCTTTTTTTTTTTTTTAAAGTGACTCAGCCCTTGCAGTGTTGTTTTGGGAGGTCACCACTCTTTTTTTTGTTTGTTTGTTTAATTTTTGGCTGCGTTGGGTCTTCGTTGCTGCGCGCAGGTTTTCTTTAGTTGCTGCGCGAGCGGGGGCTACTCTTCGTTGCGGTGTGCGGGCTTCTCATTGCGGTGGCTTCTCTTGTTGCAGAGCATGGGCTCTAGGAGCGCGGACTTCAGTAGTTGTGGCACGTGGGCTCAGTAGTTGTGGCTCATGGGCTCTAGAGCGCAAGCTGAGTAGTTGTGGCACACGGGCTTAGTTGCTCCACGGCATGTGGGATCTTCCCGGGCCGGGGCTCGAACCTGTGTCACCTGCATTGGCAGGCAGATTCTTAACCACTGTGCCACCAGAGAAGCCCCTGTAATTGTTTCTTAATAGAAATCAGTTCTGAATAAAAATGGGTACATTTATGGAGTTGAAAAAGTTTCTTCACAAGTTGAATGTGTTCCCAGAGCTGCTAAGAGAACACCCCTCCTAAGTGGAGGCCAGCTAACCTACTCCAGCCCTGAAAAATCTCTCCCTCCCTAAGAGGGAAGAAGAATTAACATTACTGACTGGGCCTACTATGTGTCAGGCCTAATACAAAGTGTATTATACACACAGTCTAATTTAAACTCATAATGTGGTTACCATCGTTTGTTTGACAAGCAACTAGATACTAGACTCCTGCACTGTTATTGAATGCTTGTCTTCCCATAAAGATCCTTGAGAAGAAGAAATGCTCTTTATTCGTCTTTGTATGTCCCTCAGACCCTAACACAGGGCTCAATAAATATTTGCTGATCATTAGAAACCTCCTCCTATCATCACTGCTTCTTGGGCTCCATAGAGGATGATTCCTAATATCAAAGTTTTGACCACCTCCTTGGTTAAGAGAATGATGATCAAATTAAAAGGGAGGAGAAGGAGCAACAGATTAGGTCATTATCCACTGTTGGCCAGAAGCCATCACTTTACAGAGTTGTCCTGGTATGCACAGGGCCTTCAGGACATAGGACGTTGGACAGGTAGACTTTGACCAGGAACAGAAGGTTAGAAAGGTCAGGATTAGGGGTGACTGGAAGCAATATGAGAGCACTGGGAGCTTTATTTTTATTGAAATACAGTTGCTGTACAATATTACATTAGTTTCAAGTATGCTACATAATGATTTGACATTTGCATACATTATGAAATGATCACTGCAATAAGGCTAGTAACCATCTGTCCGCATACAGAGTTATTACAATATTATTGACCATATTCCTTATGCTGTATATTACATCCCTGTGACTTGTTTATTTTATAACTGGAGATTTGTACCTCTTAATCCCCTTTGCCTATTTTGTCCACCCCATCACCCCTCCCCACTCTGTTTGTTCTCTGTACCTATGAGTCTGTTTTCCTTTTGCTTTGTTTGTTTTTTAGATTCCACATATAAATGAGATCACATGGTGTATTTCTCTATCTGACATTTCACTTAGCATAATACTCTCTAGATCCATCCATGTTGTCACAAATGACAAGATTTCATTTTTTTTTATAGCTGAGCAATATTCCTGTGTGGGTGGGTGGGTGAGTGGTGTGCTGTGGTGTGTGTGTATACATACATCACATCTTTATCCATTCATCTACTTATGGGCACTTAGTTGCTTCCATATCTTGGCTATTGTAAATAATGCTGCAATGAACATTGGAACGCATGTATCTTTTCTAATTAGTATTTTTGTTTCCATCGGGAAAACACCCAGAAGTGCAATTGCTGGATTATATGGCAGTTCTATTTTTAATTTTTGAGGAAGCCCCATACTGTTTTCTGTGATCGCTGCACCAATTTACATTTCCACCAACAGTGCAAGAGGGTTCCCTTTTCTCCACATCCTTGCCAACACTTGCTATTTGTTGTCTTTTTGATGGGAAACAAAAGCAAAAATAAACACATGGGACTATATCAAACTAAAAAGCTTTTGCACATCAAAGAAAACTATCAGTGAAAGAAAAAGGCAGCCTACTGAATGGGAAAAGACATTTGCAAACAATCTATCCAGTAAGAGGTTAATATACAAAATATACAAAGAACTAATACAACTCAATATCAAAAAGACAAACAACCCAATTTAAAAATGGGCAGAGGGAGAGACCTTCAACATGGCAGAGGAGTAAGACGTGGAGATCACCATCCTCCCCCCAAATACATCAGAAATACATCTACATGTGGAACAATTCCTACAGAACACCTACTGAACGCTGGCAGAAGACCTCAGACTTCCCAAAAGATATATATATTATTTCCTTTTTCTCTTCTTGTGAGTGTTTATGTGTATGCTTCTTTGTGTGATTTTGTCTGTATAGCTTTGCTTTTACCATTTGTCCTAGGGTTCTGTCTGTCCGTTTTTTGTTTGTTTGTTTGTTTTTAGTATAGTTTTTACAGCTTGTTATCATTGGTGGATTTGTTTTTTGGTTTGGTTGCTCTCTTCTTTCTTCCCTTCTTTCTTTAATTACTTTTTAATTTTTTTATCTTATTTTTAATAATTTATTTTACTTTTTATTTTAATAATTTTATTCTTTCTTCCTTCCTCCCTTTCTTTCTTTCTTTCTTTCTTTCTTTTCTTTTCTTTCTTTCTTCTCCCTTTTCATCTGAGCTGTGTGGCTGACAGGGTCTTGGTGCTCTGGGCGGGTGTTAGGCGTGTGCCTCTGAGGTGGGAGAGCCGAGTTCAGGACATTGGTCCACCAGACACCTCCCGGCTCCACACAATATCAAACAGCAAAAGCTCTCCCAGAGATCTCCATCTCAACACTAAGACCCAGCTCCACTCCACAACCAGCTAGCTACAGTGCTGGACACCCTATGCCAAACAACTAGCAGGACAGGAACACAACCCCACCCATTAGCAGAGAGGCTGCCTAAAATCATAATGAGGTCACAGACACCCCAAAACACACCACTGGATGTGGCCCTGCCCACCAGAAGACAAGATCCAGACTCATCCACCAGAACACAGGCACCAGTCCCCTCCACCAGGAAACCTACACAACACACTGAACCAACCTTAGCCATTGGGGGCAGACACCAAAAACAATGGGAACTATAAACCTGCAGCCTGTGAAAAGGAGACCCCAAACACAGTAAGTTAAGCAAAATGAGAAGACAGAGAAACACACAGCAGATGAAGGAGTAAGGCAAAAACCCACCAGACCAAAAAAATGAAGAGGAAATAGTCAGTCTACCTGAAAAAGAATTCAGAGTAATGATAGTAAAGATGATCCACAATCTTGGAAATAGAATGGAGAAATACAAGAAATGTTTAACAAGGACCTAGAAGAACTAAAGAGCAAACAAACAATGAACAATGAACAACACAATAAATGAAATTTAAAATTCTCTAGAAGGAATCAATAGCAGAATAACTGAAGCAGAAGAATGGATAATTGACCTGGAAGATAATATAGTGGAAATAACTACCACAGAGCAGAATAAAGAAAAAAGAATGAAAAGAGTTGAGGACAGTCTCAGACACATCTGGGACAACGATAAACGCACCAACATTCAAATTATAAGGGTCCCAGAAGAAGAAGAGAAAAAGAAAGGGACTGAGAAAATATTTGAAGAGAATATAGTTGAAAACTTCCCTAATAAGGGAAAGGAAATAGTCAAGTCCAGGAAGCACAAAGAGTCCCATAGAGGATGAATCCAAGGAGAAACATGGCAAGACACATATTAATCAAACTATCAAAAATTAAATACAAAGAAAAAATATTAAAAGCAGCAAGGAAAAACAGCAAATAACATACAAGGGGATCCCCATAAGGTTAACAGCTGATCTTTCAGCAGAAACTCTGCAAGCCAGAAGAGAGTGGCAGAACATATTTAAAGTGATGAAAGGGAAAAACCTACAACCAACATTACTCTACCCAGCAAGGATCTCATTCAGATTCGACAGAGAAATTAAAACCTTTTCAGACAAGCAAAAGCTAAGACAATTCAGCACCACTAAACCAGCTTTACAACAAATGCTAAAGGAACTTCTCTAGGCAGGAAACACAAGAGAAGGAAAAGGCCTACAATAACAAACCCAAAACAATTAAGAAAATGGTAATAGGAACATACATATCGATAACTACCTTAAAGGTACATGGATTAAATGCTCCAACCAAAAGACGTAGACTGACGGAATGGATAAAAAAAAACAAGACCCGTATATAGGCTGTCTACAAGAGACCCACTTCAGACCTAGGGACATATAGAGGCTGAAAGTGAGGGGATGGAAAAAGATATTCCATGCAAATGGAAATCAGAAGAAAGCTGGAGTAGCAATTCTCATATCAGACAAAATAGATTTAAAAATAAAGACTGTTACAAGAGACAAAGAAGGACACTACATAATGATCAAGGGATCAATACAAGAAGAAGATATAACAATTGTAAATATTTATGCACCCAACATAGGAGCACCTCAATACATAAGGCACATGCTAACAGCCATAAAAGGGGAAATCGACAGTAACACAATCATAGTAGGGGACTTTAACACCCCATTTTCACCAATGGACACATCAACCAAAATGCAAATAAATAAGGAAACACAAGCTTTAAATGACACATTAAACAAAATGGACTTAATTGATATTTATAGGACATTCCATCCAAAAACAACAGAATACACTTTCTTCTCAAGTGCTCATGGAACATTCTACAGGAGACATCATATCTTGGGTCACAAATCAAGCCTTGGTAAATTTAAGAAAATGGAAATCGTATCAAATAACTTTTCCTACCATAATGCTATGAGACTAGATATCAATTACAGGAAAAAATCTGTAAAAAATACAAACACATGGAGGCTAAACAGTACACTACAAATAACCAACAGATCACTGAGGAAATCAAAAAATACTTAGAAACAAATGAAAATGAAAACACGACGACCCAAAACTTATGGGATGCAGCAAAAGCAGTTCTAAGAGGGAAGTTTATAGCTATACAAGCCTACCTCAAGAAACAAGAAACATCTCAAATAAACAACCGAACCTTATACCTAAAGTAATTAGAAAAAGAAGAACAAAAAACCCCAAAGTTAGCAGAAGGAAAGAAATCATAAAGATCAGATCAGAAATAAATGAAAAAGAAATGAAGGAAACAATAGCAAAGATCAATAAAACTAAAAGCTGATTCTTTGAGAAGATAAACAAAATTGATAAACCTTTAGCCAGACTCATCAAGAAAAAGAGGGAGAGGACTCAAATCAATAAAATTAGAAATGAAAAAGGAGAAGTAACAACTGACACTGCAGAAATACAAAGGATCATGAGAGATTACAACAAGCAACTATATTCCAATAAAATGGACAACCTGGAAGAAATGGACAAATTCTGAGAAAAGCACAACCTTCTGAGACTGAACCAGGAGGAAACAGAAAATATAAACAGACCAATCACAAACACTGAAATTGAGACTGGGATTAAAAATCTTCCAACAAACAAAAGCCCAGGACCAGATGACTTCACAGGCAAATTCTATCAAACATTTAGAGAAGAGCTAACACCTATCCTTCTCAAACTCTTCCAAAATATAGCAGAGGGAGGAACACTCCCAAACTCATTCTACGAGGCCACCATCACCCTGATACCAAAATCAGACAAAGATGTCACACAAAAAAGAAAACTACAGGCCAATATCACTGATGAACATAGATGCAAAAATCCTCAACAAAATACTAGCAAACAGAATCCAACAACACATTAAAAGGATCATACACCATGATCACGTGGGGTTTATGCCAGGAATGCAAGGATTCTTCAATATACACATATCAATCAGTGTGATAAACCGTATTAACAAATTGAAGGAGAAAAACCATATGATCATCTCAATCGATGCAGAAAAAGCTTTCGACAAAATTCAACACCCATTTATGATAAAAACCCTCCAGAAAGTAGGCATAGAGGGAACTTACCTCAATATAATAAAGGCCATATATGACAAATCCACAGCCAACATCGTTCTCAGTGGTGGAAAAAGGAAACCATTTCCACTAAGATCAGGAAGAAGACAAGGTTGCCCACTCTCACCACTATTATTCAGCATAGTTTTGGAAGTTTTATCCACAGCAATCGGAGAAGAAAAAGAAATAAAAGGAATCCAAATGAGAAAAGAAGTAAACCATCACTGTTTGCCGATAACATGATACTATACATAGAGAATCCTAAAGATGCCACTAGAAAACTACTAGAGCTAATCAATGAATTTGGTAAAGTAGCAGGATACAAAATTAATGCACAGAAATATCTTGCATTCCTATACACTAATGATGAAAAATCTGAAAGAGAAATTAAGGAAACACTCCCATTTACCATCTCAACAAAAAAGGAAAAAATACCTAGGAATAAACCTACCTAAGGAAACAAAAGACCTGTACTCAGAAAACTATAAGACACTGATGAAAGAAATAAAAAATGACACAAAGAGATATACTATGTTCTTGGATTGGAAGAATCAACATTGTGAAAATGACTATACCACCCAAAGCAATCTACAGATTCAATGCAATCCCTATCAAACTACCAATGGCAATTTTCACAGAACTAGAACAAAAAATTTCACAATCTGTGTGGAAACACAAAAGCCCCCAAATAGCCAAAGCAATCTTGAGAAAGAAAAACGGAGCTGGAGGAATCAGGCTCCCTGACTTCTGACTCTACTACAAAGCTACAGTAATCAAGAAAGTATGCGATGAAGAGTGGCCCCCACTTGCCGCAACTAGAGAAAGCCCTCGCACGAACCGAAGACCCAGCACAGCCAAAAATAAATAAATAAATTAATTAATTAATTAATTAATTAATTAATTAATTAAATAAAAAAAAAAAGAAAGTATGGTACTGGCACAATACAGAAATATAGATCAATGGAACAGGATAGAAAGCCCAGAGATAAACCCACGCACATATGGTCACCTTATTTTTGATAAAGGAGACAAAAATATACGATGGAGAAGAGACAGCCTCTTCAGTAAGTGGTGATGGTAAAACTGGGCAGCTATATGTAAAAGAATGAAATTAGAACACTCCCTAAGACCATACACAAAAATAAACTCAAAATGGATTAGAGACCTCAATGTAAGACCGGATACTATAAAACTCTTAGAGGAAAACGTAGGCAGAACACTCTATGACATAAATCACAGCAAGATCCTTTTTGACCCACCTCCTAGAGAAATGGAAATAAAAACAAAAATAAACAAATGGGACCCAATGAAACTTAAAAAGCTTTTGCACAGGGGCTTCCCTGGTGGCACAGTGGTTGAGAATCTGCTGCTAATGCAGGGGACACGGGTTCGAGCCCTGGTCTGGGAAGATCCCACATGCCGTGTAGCAACTAGACCCGGGAGCCACAACTACTGAGCCTGCGCGTCTGGAGCCTGTGCTCCGCAACAAGAGAGGCCACTATAGTGAGAAGCCCGTGCACCGCGATGAAGAGTGGCCCCCGCTTGCCACAACTAGAGAAAGCCCTCACACAGAAACAAAGACGCAACACAGCCAAAAATAAATTAATTAATTAATTAATAAAACTACAATGAGGTATCACCTCACACCTGTCAGAATGGCCATCATCAAAAAATCTACAAACGATAAATGCTGGAGAGGGTGTGGAGAAAAGGGAATCCTCTTGCACTGTTGGTGGGAATGTAAATTGATACAGCCACTATGGAGAACAGTATGGAGGTTCCTGAAAAAACTAAAAATAGAACTACCGTACGACCCAGCAATCCCACTACTGGGCATATACCCTGAGAAAACCATAATTCAAAAGGAGTCATGTACCACAATGTTCATTGCAGCTCTATTTACAGTAGCCAGGACATGGAAGCAACCTAAGTGTCCAGCCACAGATGAATGGATAAAGAAGATGTGGCACATATATACAATGGAATATTACTCAGCCATAAAAAGAAACGAAATTGAGTTATTTGTAGTGAGGTGGATGGACCTAGAGTCTGTCATACAGAGTGAAGTAAGTCAGAAAGAGAAAAACAAATACAGTATGCTAACACATATATATGGAATCTAAGAAAAAAAAAAAGGCCATGAAGAACCTACTGGCAAGACAGGAATAAAGACACAGACCTACTAGAGAATGGACTTGAGGATATGGGGAGGGGGAGGGGTGAGATGTGAAAGGGTGAGAGAGTGTCAAGGACATATATACACTACCAAATGTAAAATAGATAGCTAGTGGGAAGCAGCCGCAGAGCACAGGGAGATCAGCTCGGTGCTTTGTGACCACCTAGAGGGATGGGATAGGGAGGGTCGGAGGGAGACGCGAGAGGGAGGAGATACGGGGATATACGTTTATGTATAGCTGATTCACTGTGTTATACAGCAGAAACTAACACACCATTATACAGCAATTATACTCCAAAAAAGATGTTAAAAAAATAAAAGAAAATAAATAAAATAAAAATGGGCAGAGGACCTGAATAGATATTTTTCCAAAGAAGATATACAAATGGCCAACAGACACATGAAAAGATGCTCAGCATCACTCATCATCAGGGAAATGAAAATCAGAACCACAGTAAGATACCACCTCACACCTGTCAGAGAGCATTGGGATCTTAGGCAAGGGTTAGAATTGAAAGTAAGGGAGGGTTGCATAGAGGAGAATGGATTTCCAACACAGAATTCACTGGAAAGATAGAAAGATTAAAGAAATAAACAGACAGATGAAAGAAAGCAAACCTCCTTCTACACAATTTTGCCTGCAAGAAGCTCTGGTTTTAGGGATGGGATTAGATGTTGGGATCAAAAAGGTGGGTCAAAAAGAAGAACCAAAAAAAAAAAAAGTCTAAACAGAGAAAGCCCATCAAAGGACAAAAGTTTCACAAATTTTTCTTTATTTTGACGTTCAGTTAAGGCTGAAATCAACCTGTCCTTTTCATTCACTCATTCATTCTATTGCTCATCTAATAAATATTAATTGAGCACATACAATCCATCAGACCGTGTGCTAGCTCCTCGGATGAGCAAAAAGAAACACTGTGCCTGCTCTCATTGAGTATGAAGTCTAGGAAGAGAGGCATATATTGATCCAGTAATCACGTGGAGGAGTGAGTAAACAGAAACCAGGGGGAATGCCATGAAGGAGAGGGATGTGGTTTTCTGAGAGCAGAGAAGAAAGGAACCTCACCTAGACTGGGGTGGGGAGGGGCAAAACAGTCTCCCTGAGGAATTGACCCCTGACTTGAGATGTGAAGAACCATAGGCCCCTGGCAAGGAATAAGCCACAGCAAATGGAGGTCAAAGTCACTTTTAATGGGTCCAGCCGAGGTAAGACTAGCAATACTGGTAATCAGAAAATCTAAGTTTAAGACGTAGACCCTCCAAGAACCCTCTCTGTGAGACATTTAGCTAAGTCATTTGTACTTTCTGGGCCTCCATTTGATGATCTGTAAAATGGGGATGATAGACTAAAGTGATGTTTCTCAAAATATGATCTGCTGGTCTTCTGCAGTAGAATCAGTTGGATTGCTTGTGAAAAATATTAATTCCTGGACCTCACTTCAGACCTACTGGATCAAAATATCTGGGACTAGGACCCAAGAATCTCCATTTTTAAGGCTCACTCTAGGTGACTGTTATGCTCAGTAAAGTTTGAGCATCACAGGCTGTGTAGGCAAACTTTTGCCCGCTAAATGGCTCCCTATTTCTTTCTAAATTTCTAGGTTCCCAAAGGAGCAGCACCAAGAAGCGGTGAGGTGGGCAGTCCTCCAGACTGAGCAAAGAAACATTCTAAAGTTTTCAGGTGACAACAAAGGTCTGAGCTTTTATACCTGGAGCTGGTCCAACTGTTTTAGGGACAGCTTGGCTTGAGAGAAAATAGCTCCAGGCTGAATTTTTTTTTCCCTTCACTTTCCACTCCACCCCTGGGATTTACTTGAAAATATATAATATATATTCAATGAAGTCTGTTCCCTGCCCTTTTCCCTCCTTTTCTTCTTTCCCTCCTCATGGATCTGGTTCTCTGCAGTATCGGGGGCCAGTGGAGGTTCACATGGGTCCCCCTTCCTTCCGTGCCTTTCTAGGGCACAAATGGTCGGCCTCTGATATGATGGTTTATAGTCTGTGAGCCTCTTTGTCTTGCTACACAGGGAAAATTCCTGTTGACACTAATTGTACCAGGGACCAAGAATTACAGGCTGAGATCCGGCTGCCTTGCCTGCTGGACCAAGCCATTTCCCTTTCCCTCTGCACAGCAAACTCACAGGGCCTACTGCCCAAGGCTACCAGTAGCCATACTGGCTTGGTCTCCAACCTCACTTTGAGTTCTCTGTGTGAAGAAATATTTCCAGCAAGTCCTGGGGTCTCTAGGTGTGGTAGAGCCAATCTCACAGGTTGCTTCTCAAAGGCCAGGTATATTATTTCTGCCTACCTGATAGAATTCTTGTATTAAAATGAGGTAGTGCATGTAAAGCACATAACACCAGCCTAGCACACAGTAAGCTCTCAACAAATGTTAGTTAGTGTTCTTTATATTTTTGTTATTTTTCTAGCCACTGTTTGTTCAGTGGTATTTATAAGGAAAAAAAAAGAAAGAAAGAAAGAAATCAGTTATATCAACTGGCAAGTAAAGGGTTGAAAGTATCATTGAGAGATCAACTAGGAAAATCTGTACCTGAATACTCCAGTTACTGAGAAATATGTTGTATGTTAAGACTATGCAAAACATCAACAATAACTAATACTTACTGAGAGCTTTCTAGGTGCCAGGCAAAGTTTCATTTAATCCTCATAATAACTTGATGGAGAAAATACTAAATCCCCATTTTACAAATAAACAAACAGAAGCTTAAATAAATGAAGTAAAGTCACAAACTCACAAAGCTAGGAAGTAGCAGCAACTAGAATTTGATCTGATGCTTAATAAGCTATTTCCTTAGGTCTAACTGATATCTCTCATGCTGTATTTGGAGGCTATATCTGCTCGCTCTCTCTCTCTCTCTCTCTCTCTCTCTCTCTCTCTCTCTCTCTCTCTCTCTCCCTGAGATAGACAACAGTTGATTGCCATCATGCGGTCAATAACCTTTGCAGTCCTTAAAGGCAATTGTTAGATCAGGTCTCTTCCCCTTCTTCTTGGAAGAATTAAGGCTCAAGCCTGATACAAACCCTTGATCTCATTTGAGGTTCCCAGGGAGGGGTTAGGAGGAGAGATGCAATCCTCAGATCCAGCCCAGAGACAGGCCCGTGTTTGCATTGTGCGATTAGTACACAGACCAAATCAACTTCTGCCTTTCTGACCCATGTCTCTGGCCTGCTGAGATGCCCAGAAATTTCTGTCATTTTATCAGTGAGGTCATCCTGCAGCCAAACTTGGGTTATCTGAGAGGTGAAAAGTATCAACTTTGAGTCAAACCACTTCTGTTCTAATCCCATCTCTGAATAATCTTGAGCAAGTTAGTTAATCACTCTTATCCTGTTTCCTCACCTGTAAATTGGAGCCAATAGTGTCTTCCACAAAAGTGCTGTTTGGAGGGTTAAATGAGATGATGCCTGTGAATTAGCTTGACACATGCTTGCTGCATAACTGCACTCATAGTTAATTAACATAGGTGATTTGGAAGAGGGCAAGGCTTACATCTAAATGGATAGCACTCCAAAGGATTGGGGAGATACTTGGAAGCCCTTCCAAGAATTTGTAATTCACACCATGCATCTAACTGCGATTATCCCAGGTGCTCCTATCTAGAAGTTTCCACAAAATCTTCCACATACCTTACCCCCAAGCACTTACCAGGGCAGTCCCACAGAGGTAGAAAACCAAGGCTCCTCCTCCTTCTCCCTTCATCTTTTCACGACTCCCAAGGCAACCTTCCAAATTCGTCAGTCTGGCGTCCAGTAAACAGTAGAGAAACGCTGGGCATTTCCTGTCCCAGCATCCCTCAGGACACAATAGAGATGGGCAAAGAAAACTGCCTCTTTCTCACACTCCTCCCTCCTTTGCCATGCCCTGGGGCCTGAAGTGATGTCACACACATTTCCCAAGCATGCCCACCCCCATCCCAGGGTCCTACCCTGTCATGCCTGCCAGAGAAGGCAGACATCACTCTATGACATCATTCCTTGCCTTGCTCCCCAGGGGCCCAGTCTGTCCTCTCCAAAGCTGGACTCTAACACTTTGTCCAGATACAATTTTTAGATGCCCCCAAGGAAAAAGGTTCCCACCACTTCCTTTAGACCTTTCTGAACTTGGTGGCCACCACAAGTAATTGGTTCAAAGAACCCAAAAGAGGAAGAGGAAGATTGGAGAAACATGAGACCTATGTCATGTATTTATGTGTTTCCTTATTTAACTCACATCACTCTTCAGTGTCAGGCACAATTCTCTCTGCATCCTCAGACGCACATTCCCGTTATTCATCTTAGACCTTGAACTCTGGGAGGACGAGAAAGGCCAGCATCCATTTACTTCATTCAGTGCAAGTTCTGCTCCATGATGAATGGTAAAACACTGGATTAGTTCTGTTGCCCAAGAGTGGAAGAGGTTACACCAAGATAGAGTTAGCAGGAGAGAGGCTCAGCAAACAAAAATAAGAAGTAACAGGGTGGAGATCAATTGATCAAGGGGCCCTGCCAAGAACTTGGCACTGAAGAAGCCCTTATAAGGAATTCAGAAAAAGTGTGGAGTAAAGCAAAATTTCCACAGCTTTCAGTAGATTCTTAATAAGGTCTAGGACCCAAAAAGTTAAAGAACCACTGGGAAGGGATATCACTTTTTCTTATGAAATTTGGAGGGGAAGGGAATAAGATTAATACATATAAAATTACAGAAAACATCAGTATAATAATAGTGCTACTTTTGGCTGAGTGTTGTTTATGAGCCAGGTCCCAGCCTAAGCATTATAGACTACAGTTCCTTTAATTCTTGCAACCGCCTATGTTGTTGTACATTATCTCAAGAAATAGAAAGCATTATGTCCAGGTCTCAGATGAAAAAATGGAGGCTGAAAGAGTTACGTAGCTTGCCCAAGGTCACACATCTGGTCAGCCAAAGCTAGGATTCAAACTCAGACTCCATGCCAGGCTGCAGAAATTGATAACAGCAGTGGCAAAAAAAAAAAGCCATGGGAGCAGAGTCAAATCTCCAGGCTATGGACCCTGGTTCTGCCTTAGGTAAATCCCTTCCCCTTTCTGGGCCTTTGTGTCCCTACATGTAAAATAAGAGAGTTAGACTAGATAAACATTTGATGCAACAATGTTTATAGAACATGCAACAAACATATTCTGTAAAGGTTCAGAGAACAAATATTTTAGGCTTTACAAGACTGTCTCTGTTGCAGCTCCACAACTCTGCCGTGGTACCATGAAAGTACCCGAAGACAACACCCAAGCGAATGGGCGTGGCTGTGTTCCAATAAAACTTTATTTACAAAACAGGCACAAGGCTGGATTTGTTCCATGGGATTATAGTTTGCTGACCCTGGACCAGATGATCTGCAGGGTCCTTCTGAGTCTGATATTTCAGAAGTCCAGGTCCTGATTGTAGCAGTGGAGCCCAGAGGGGCCAGTGCCTTGAAAAGTCAGCTGTACGGAGCCTATTGCCATAACTTTTGTTTTGTTATGTTTTGCTTTAACCTTTGACGGTTTCAACAAGTGTGTTTAGAAAGTAAATCCTGGCATTGGCAATACAAAGGCAGCTTGGAAGAGCTTTAGCCCCAGCAAAATCTCCATCGGCAACATGAACAACTACCTCTGTCTTGTGAAGAGCATGGTACAAACACAGCTGCGTGCCCACCTTCAAACCATATTGCAACCCAAAGACCATTTCTTGAGAAATTTGGGGCCCACGACGGATTTCTGGACAAAGTGATGGGCAAAGCCCATGGATGGTAAAGGGACAGCCAGAGTCTTTCAAGAAAACAGCATACGCTCCCCTTTGCCCTCAACTCTGCAGCACTGCATGTTGGTGTTGGTGACCTGTTTACCTTGTCCCACAGGAGAAGCTGCTAGGGCATAAGGAAGCAGGGACCCATTCTTGGTTCCAGACTCAGTAGGCTTTTCACACTCCACGCTTTGGTGCCCTCACACCCCAGCCCCCAATTCAGGGCTCCCAGGCTCTCCCCGAGCATGTGATGTGATGTCAGCCCCTGGATGACTTGGCAGTTAATCTTCACAAGTCTACTGCACGTGGTTGCTCCAAGCTCTCTCTCACTTACCGAGACCTGCAGTGCATCTAGAATTTCGGGGCTGGGGGAATCCTTGCTCACCAAAGATTGACAAATTATAATTACCAGAGAGAAAAGCAAGTTTGCCCAGAGGGACCTGAAATCCCTCCCTCCTGGGAGCTTCTGACCTGCTGCCTTTAGAGGAAATGCCTCTAGTGCAGCCAGTGTCCTCCGCTCAGAAGAAAGGGTACTTCTCCTCTCTCCCATCTGGGCTGCAGCAGGGGCAAAAATCCTCCTTCAGGTCCCAGGAGACCCTAGTGTACCTCATGAAGCAGACGCCTCATACCTCCAATTCCTTTTCCATTTTTAGTCTCATTTGCTGGGTACTCTGTGTTCCGGCTGTGCCACCTGCCAGCCCTGTGGCCTTGGGCAACCACTCTGAGACTCAGTTTGCTCATCTATACAATGTCAGTAGTGATAGCATCCACCTCATAATATTATTAACAGTATTAAGTCAGAAAATGTACATAAGGCATTTGGGGCACAATGCTTGCATTGTGGTAAGCACTTAATAACTCACATTATTAAGTGCTGATATTTTCACTATTACTCTGTGCTAGGCACTTTATACACATTATCACATGTAATCGTCACCTCAGCCCTCTGAGGTAGGCACTGTTATGGTCTTCATTTCACAGATGAGGAAACCATAGCTCAGAGTGGTTAAGTGACTTGCCCAAGGACACACAGCTAATAAATTAGTGGAGGTGGGACATAAACCCAGGTCTGTTTGATGCCAGTGTTCAGACTCTTAGTCACTTTACTATCCTGCCCAAGTTCACATTAGCAGCTATTAAATAAGGGAAGCAGGATTAGACTCCAAGTTGGCTCTCAAATCTTCAGCAGACTGAGTGCTGGCCTGGGAGGCAAGAAAGCCTGACCCAAGGAGCTCCTCTGCAGAACCTTCTCACCCAGACAGCTCTGCCGTGCCGTCCCTTCCCTGACCTCTGCCTCGCTCGGGAACCTGATCACATTCTGTCTTCTACTGTGATTTCCTTCTACTGTAATTTCAGGGCTAACATTGAACCTTCTGCTGCCTTTTTTTTTTTTTTTTTTAATCTCAGTCTGGTGCAGAGAGAAGGATGCAAGCTTTGGAGCCAGACAATAATGCTTTGAATACCAGTGCTGCTTACTCATTGAATGGGCTTGGCCATGTCAAAGAACCTCTCTGAACCTCAGTTTCCTCATATGTAAAATGGGGATAATTCCTACCTTGCATTGTTGTAAAGGTTTAAGTAAGTGCACATAGAGTACCTAAAACAGTGCCTGCCACATAGTAGGTACTCTCTGAAGGGCACTTTACCATCATCATCATCTCCCATGGCACCTAGCTCAGTGCTAGGTTATTGTTTGCTTGATTTAATTCACCTTTGATTCGCCCGCAGTACCTAGCATGGTCCCTTACACAGAGTAGATGCTCCTGTATGCAGCTGGTTGAATTGAAAACTGGAGAGAGCTAGAGAGGGAATACCATGCAAAACTGCATGATCACAGATGACAGATCTCCTCCCACAGGTCCTCTAAACAGATCTCTGAATCTCCCACAGCCTTGGTCTCCCCACAGGTCAAACTCAGTGGCAGCTTCTCCCAGAGGGCTCACAGAAATGGGAGTTTGCAACATCAGAGGTTTCTAATGTAATCAGATGGATAATGAAAAGGTTCTTCTTCCCTGAGCCTCGAGTGAGTCAGAGCTCTGTGCTTGGCTTTGCCCCAGGGAGTACCAAGAAAATGAAATATCGTCTGTATCCTCATGACACCTAAACAAATGGTCATTTCTCTGGGTCAAATATCAGCCAGAGGGGTTAAAAGGCATCTCCGGTGAAGGGACGAAAGGAGCATCAGGGAAAGGACCATGAGCAAGGTGCTTGGTGGGGTCCTGGTACGTGGCTCCTGTTAAGGCTGATACCTGTTTGCCTTATGATGGGATGTTTGTTTTGCTTTCGTGAAAGATGCTGCTAAATGACAACATGTCTGAAATCTACAAGCATTTTGAACCCCTCGATCTGGCTCAATAATCCCTTCCACATCCTGACACCTGAATCAAGACATAAGTTCTCATTTAGGTAACAAACTGTCCTCTTTTGTAACAAATATAAACCACAGCTGTATCTCAGACTTGCTCTTTTTTTTCCTGGCCTTTTGCCACGATAGAAAAATGTCAGATAGGCTAAGTTTTCACACTGCAGCTGGTTACTGTGATTATGTAGACACAGCCTCTGTAAATTCAATGGTGTGTTGCTGGCTGTTCAAGAGCTGGTGAAATTAATGCCCAGGGAAGTGGGAAATGGGCCACCACAATCAAAATGTGGACTCAAAACTTGCTCTTCATTCTGCCCCACTCTTTTCCCTCCTACATCCCTGTCTTTGTGCTAATCACCACCTTTCTGCCAACCTGCTGGCATTCTGTTCCTCCTCCCACTCCCCCTTGGGAGTAAACCAGTTCAAGAGAAGCACCATCATCCTAGACTTAAAGATACATGAGGATGGTGGGAGCTGAGTGTATGAAACCCCACTCCCACCACCGCTGTGGACAATGCATCGGAGAAGGGGCAGCGTGGTTGCCGTCAGAGGCCTCTTCATCCAGCAAAGGAAGCTGACCACCTGTACTGACCAGATCAGTACATGAGCCACCCACGACCAAGGACAATCTCTCCTCCCTGGCAGAGGCCTGCCCAAGTCGTCCCTGTCTCACACTCTGCTGTATAAGTCATGAGTAGCCGCTGTGTGTGGCTTCTGTCCGGGGCAGAGGAAGGTGCACCGCTCGGTGGGGCAGGGAAATGGAGTTTGAGAACCAGCTCTGCACCTGACTAGCTGTGGGAGTTTACCAACTTTCTCTGCCTCCTAGACCACCTCCAAAATGGGAAGATGGGCAAGCAAGAGTTCTGCTAGCTCTTGAAGAGCTAAATCAGTGAATCTCTTATTTTAAAATCTTCATATACAACTTAAGCCAGTTTAATTGAAATAGAAAAAGTCTGTTTTCAGGGCTATCTCTATCACAGATTCCTTAATCTCAGGGAACTCCTTGAAATTGTGTATTTTGTGCATTTGAGGGTCTGTAAATTTTGATGGGAGAGATTAAATCCCTAGATAGGTGTATGATATCCTACCACCTCCAAATATATATATATATATAAGGTTAGGGACCTACCTTTAGGATGGAGAACTTAAATGTAAATCACCCTGAATGGCTTCCTGGTTCCCCACCCCTGAATACCAGGCTACAGTAATTATCAAGGGCGGGAAGTAGGAAGCCCTAGATGCAGGATTCTGGACGAGAGTAAAAGAAGGCATCAGGCTTTACTTTCTTTCTTTTTTTTTTTTTTTTTTTTTGCTGTGTAGCATCTGGGATCTTAGTTCCCAGACCAGGGATTGAACCCGCGCCCCCTGCATAGGGAGCACGGAGTCTTAACCACTGGATTGCCAGGGAAGTCCCCAGGCTTTACTTTTCAGTCTCCAGCTGTCGCTACCCATTGCTCTGCCGCATGTCTACTAGCCATACAACCTGAGGAATATACTAACTCCCTCTGAACCATGGTTTTCTCAACTGTCAATGGAGAATGGTATGCTTCTGTTAAAGGTTGTTGTGAAGAATAAAAGAAAATGAGTAAATGCTTGGCTATCAGTGGAAACTCAATAAATGTGAGTTCCCTCCCAGCACTAGTAGCTCAGGTCCCAAAACTGACCACTTGGAAGACAGCTCCATCTATAACAATCAATCCACCCCTACCTCAAATGTAAATTGGCACAGTCACTATGGAAAACAGTAAGGAGGTTCCCCCAAAAATTAAAAATAGAACTACCATGTGATCTAGCAATCCCACTTCTGGGTATATATCCAAAGCAAATGAAAATAGGGTTTCATTTGCACTCCCATGTTCTCTGCAGCATTATTCACAAGAGCCAAGACATGGAAACAATTTAAATGTCCATCAGCTGATGGATGGATAAAGAAGATGTGGCATATATATATATATATACACACACCCACACACACACACACACACACACACATACATACACACATACACACACACAATGGAGTTTTATTCAGCCAAGACAAAGAAAGAAATCCCACCATTTGCAGCAACATAGATAAGACTTGAGGGCATTATGCTAAGTGAAATAAGTCAGACAGAGAAAGACAAATACTCCATGATATCACCTATATGTGAATCTAAAAGAAAAAAAAAATAGCCTCATAGAAACAGAGTTAGTTAAGTGGTGGTTACCAGGGGTTGGGTGGGGAGGGGCTGGAGTGGGGAAATGTTGGTCAAGTGGTGAAAACTTCCAGTTATAAGATGAGTAAGTTCTGGGGATCTAATGTGCAGCATGGTGTTCGCAGTTAATAATACTATATCATATACTTGAAAGTTGCCAAGAGAGTAGATCTTAAATGTTTTCACCACAAAAAAAGAAATGGTAATTACGTGACATGTTGGCAGTATTAGCTAACACTATGATGGTAATCATTTTGCAATATATAAGTGTCTCAAATCAACTTACATAATGTTATATGTCAATTATATCTCAATAAAGCTGGGGGTGAGAATTCACCCCCTTCTTTGCTTCTGGGGGAAAAGTGTGACATAACAGCTAAGTCCTCAACTTTGGATAGACCCACAGTTGGGTTCAACTCTCAAATTCTCTCCTTGATGGCCATGTGGATTTACGCAGAGTTAAATTTCACTGCACCTTGGTGTCCCATCCACTAAATGAAAATGATTATGAGAATAGTCCTTCTTTCCTAGGATTGTGAGAAGATGCGACAAGTACTTAGCACGCTGTCTGGGACTGGGAGATATGGATAAATGTTAACTAACATAAGGCTCTCCCTCGGCATCCTTGGCCATACCCTCTTTCCTAAGTACCATTCACCCACCTTGGGGAGTGTGTCCCTATAGCTGAATGTCCAACATGGATATCAGGCGGAAAGGGGAAAAAAATTCAACAAATAATCTGGATTCCCCAGTCCCCTCCCCATTTGCCTGGAGGTCTCTTACCCCATTCCCACCCCCAGATAGCCCACAGTTTGTTCCTCATTTCTTTCAGGTCTTGGCTCAAATATCACTTAAGGAAAATCCCGAGCACCCCTATAAAATTCCACATGCGCCCCACAGCGTTCCATTTCCCCAATCTTGCTTTATTTTCTCTGCTACACCTGTCAGCATAGGGTGCACCTCAGAATTTGCCTACTTATTTGTTTGTCTCCTTCCACTAGAATGGAAGTTCCCCAAGGACAGGGGTCTTTGTCTGCTTGCTTCAGTTACTCTACCCACAGCGCCTAGAACAGAACCCAGGGCCGACAGGGGGTTCCCAGTTAACAGTCTGTTGAATGAATGAGTGAGTGAATGAATGAATCACAAGAAGCTTCCGAGTTTTCTTATGAGAGCAGAGAGGTTTCACAGAGAGGGAAGGATGGGAGTTGGTCTCAATCTGACTCCAGTCCCTCCCATTTGACTAACTTTGGAATTCTTCCTCTTTTAGGTGCCACGCAAGTTGCAGAGCCCCCTATATATGAGTGCTGACTCCAGACGCCCCTCACTAAAGGCAAGCACCCCGAGCCCACTTTTTAAACTGCGGAGTGAATAGGGGGGAAAAGAATCCCAGTGGGCTACCTGGGGGTGGGGGACAGGGGGATCCCCACGCTCAGGTCGCTCTATCCCCACCCCCGCCCCCGCTCCCCCCACCTTTTCCCCTCCCCCTACTGGCCTGCCCTGGGGGAGACGGGGGCGCGGCCCGCCTCCGGGCTGAGCAGGGTGGCGGCGTCGGGGCTGCGGGCGCCTTCGCTGGACCCGCATTGCCCCCTAGTGCCGCGCGGAGTCAGGGCGCCGGGCTCCCCCGCCTGATGTCACCGCCGTGCAGTCAGCCCAGAGGCGGCTCATTGAAAGCAGACCCTCCTAGGCGCTAGCTGGGCGGAGGCGCCGCTGTCCGCAGACCCGCCGCGGGCCGGGCAGAGCCGGGCGCCCCCTGCCCCGCTGCCCGCTCCTCCCCGCCGCTCCCCGCGAGCCCGGCCCGGCGCGCCTGACGTGGACCGTTAAACTTGGAGCTGCCGCCTCGTCTCCTCTCTCCTCCTCTTCCCTCTGACAGGCGAGCGAGCGGCTCGGTGCAGGCAGGAGACGTGCTGCCGGGCTGGGCTGCCCGGGGGAGATGACTTCTCGCCAGGAGGGCGCCTCTGGGAAGAAGACCACGGGGGAAGCAAAGTTTCAGGGCAGCTGAGGTGCCTTCGCCAGCCCTTCCCAGCCCTGTCTCCCCTCTGGCTATGGAGGGCGGACTCTAAAATGAATCCCGATCTGGACACCAGCCACAACACATCAGCACCTGCCCACTGGGGAGAGTTGAAAAATGCCAACTTCACTGGCCCCAACCAGACCTCGAGCAACTCCACACTGCCCCAGCTGGACATCACCAGGGCCATCTCCGTGGGCCTGGTGCTGGGCGCCTTCATCCTCTTTGCCATCGTGGGCAACATCCTAGTCATCTTGTCTGTGGCCTGCAACCGTCACCTGAGGACGCCCACCAACTACTTCATCGTCAACCTGGCCATTGCCGACCTGCTGCTAAGCTTCACCGTGCTGCCCTTCTCCGCGGCCCTGGAGGTGCTCGGCTATTGGGTGCTGGGCCGTATCTTCTGTGACATCTGGGCCGCCGTGGATGTCCTGTGCTGCACAGCCTCCATTTTGAGCCTGTGCGCCATCTCCATCGACCGCTACATCGGGGTGCGCTACTCTCTGCAGTACCCCTCGCTGGTCACCAGGAGGAAGGCCATCTTGGCGCTCCTCAGCGTCTGGGTCTTGTCCACGGTCATCTCCATTGGGCCTCTTCTTGGGTGGAAGGAACCGGCGCCCAATGATGACAAGGAATGTGGGGTCACTGAAGAACCCTTCTATGCCCTCTTCTCCTCCCTGGGCTCCTTCTACATCCCTCTGGCGGTCATACTGGTCATGTACTGCCGGGTCTACATCGTTGCCAAGAGGACCACCAAGAACCTGGAGGCTGGAGTCATGAAGGAGATGTCCAACTCCAAGGAGCTGACCTTGAGGATCCACTCCAAGAACTTTCACGAGGACACCCTCAGCAGTACCAAGGCCAAGGGCCACAACCCCAGGAGTTCCATAGCTGTCAAACTTTTTAAGTTCTCCCGGGAAAAGAAAGCAGCCAAGACCTTGGGCATTGTAGTCGGTATGTTCATCTTGTGTTGGCTACCCTTCTTCATCGCTCTACCACTTGGTAAGTTGGGGACTGGTGGAGGGGAACGGGGCATTTTCAGATCTTGGGTTTACTGATGAGCTTACTATAAAGTCTTTTGTGGGTGTTAGTTTTTTATGCAGTCTGTGTGTGTTTGGAGGTTGGGGAATATTGTTTGTTCTGCAAAGGCTTTGCAGATGGGGTAGGTGGCTAAGAACCAACTCAGATGTTAGTGGAACGCGCTAAGGTACGAGTCACTTGAAATAGAACCTCGGGAGGCAAATCTGCTATGTGCAATGACTCATTCAGCAGCCTTGGTTTAATAATTTAAAAGGACACTGGACTTGAACATCACACCAGCGTTATTTCAGTAGTAATCATGTGCCCACTAAGGCGGCGTCACTAATGCAGCATACAAAATAGTTTGTAGTTACCGCAGACACGGCATTTGGGAAGCAAGGAAGCAGCTCGTACACAGAAAGGCAGTTTTCATTCAGCATTTCCAGGGCTCCTGCAGAGATCCACGCTTCTCAAGAGCTTTGCAGAGGCTGCCTTCTCCCCCTCCTCCTTTCACCACTTGCTATCACCTCCACGCACTCCCTCCATTACGAGTTAATAAGAGCATTTTACAGCCTCACAGCCCCAACCAGCCTTTATCTAAAGCTTGAGATTTGAAAGAGAAGGAAGATGGCCAGAGGGTCACACATTCTCAGTTTTCACCCCAAAATATCCCTAACTCTGGTGATTTATGGAATGTCCAGAATTAAATTATAGTTGCCCCCCACCTTCAGCTACCAGACACCAAGTCCTGCTAGTATGAAACTGAGCACTTTCTCTCCTATGAAAATGTGTCCATCTTATTTTGTTTGGGAGTCCTACTAAGTGAGTTGTTCAAAAGGCTACCTGACTTCCTCTAAGGATGAAGCCAAGGTCTGGGTAGGAGGTAAACCTAGAGGAGGGTACTGTGACATGCTGTCCACACGGCTCAGGAAACACTTGTCCCTTCTCTGAGGCAGTGATCTGCTTCGATTTCTTTTTCTATCCCTGGGGGACACTTCAGAAAATGAATGGAGGGAGGTAATTATGACAGAGTCATGTGCTGTGATATCAGAAGAGACAACGGCTGCTACTTGCTATGGACCCCTAACGCCTACAGTCACACCAGGGGCTCACTTGGAACCGAACATAAACAAATCCCCAAAGTAACAAAAATCCTAAAGACACACTGCTTCCAAGAGAAAGAGCCAAATGGAAAGAGGGTAAACTGATGTCGGGAGTTTCCATTTAAAAATGATAAAGAAAAACTGTTTAACCTACTCTCCATATTGTCATTTCTAAGGCTAGCTTTCGAGCTAATGCCTTTCAGAAATATTTTCAGCATGTTAAGTGGAGAGGTTTTGAAGCTCTACCCCAAGTAGTGATCACATCCTGCTGCCCAGCTTTCTTTTCTTTCCCAAGGTTTCAGGGTCCTTTTGCAGGCTTGTCCAGTTAAAGTGGACGACAGTTCACACTGCACTGGACCATACAAATATCGTGGTTGCACATGGAGTGATTTGGCCAATAATTAGCCATGTGACCTTGGGCAAATGACTTCTCTGTGAGCCTCAGTTTCTTCATCTGCAAAATAGGGCTAATTACTATTTGCTCCATGGGGTTTGCACTAGTGCATGGAAAGGACTTAATACAGTGTCTGGTACACAGCAAATACTCAATGTAAGTTAGCTCTTAGTACTACAAACCAAACCCCAATAACCCTGCAGCTAAAACTGTGTTTTCTTCTCCATTCAGTTGCCAATACCTGTTATTAAAGGCTCAGAAGGGAACTAGATCTTTTTCCTTTCTTCCTTCTTCCCCCGATACTCAGCTGGCAGAGGCTGTGGCCAGAGCATCCTCAGGAAAGACAAAGCCCCAGCAGGATGCAGGAGTGGATCAAAGGTGCAGGCTTTCACTTTAGGTGGCAGGGGAAACAAGTGAAGAGACTGCCAGCATGGTGAAATGGAAAGAGTACTGCTCTGAGGGTCAGGAGCAATAGAGTTATGTATGTGAGCTTTGCCATAAATTAGCTCTGTGAACTTAGGTGTGTTGCTTTACCAGCTGGGCTTCAGGTCTCACTTCCAGCGAACAAGAGGGTTGGACTAGATCAAGGGCTCTCAAACTTCAATAAGGATCAGAATCATTTGTGGAACTAGATAAAAATTCAGCTTCTAAGACCTAACGCATAGAGAATCCGAGTCAGTAAATCAGAGAAATCCCAGGAATCACGTTTAACCAGCCCACCGGGTGATTCTGAAGAGGTGATCCGCAGACCAGGCTTTGAGAAGCACCAGCCAGGGGATCTCTCAGCTCCTTTCAGGCTCCAGCCTCCTGGTCACCAAGGTTTTTAAACGCTGCGAAGGTTAGCACTTCACCACCCACGCGGTGGTGCAGGACGATGTGGCTTCCCTCTGGGTCCTGCTCTTCACACACACCCTCAGTTTCTTCTCACTTATACTATTTCTGTTTCCCCCCTCTTTCTGTCCATGCCTTTCTGAGACCTTATCTTCCTAACATCTCAGGTCCTTGGCTTCCATGCCACAGAAAGTGAGATGTTCTTGCCACCCTGATGCTATCAGAGCTTGTTTCTCTTCTCCTTGACTTGAAGACTTCTGACCATCTGTTATCTCCCGGAGCTCTCCCAGTGTGCTGTCCCTGAGCTGAGTCCATCCACATGCTTCTCCCCTGGAAACCCAACCCTTGACGGGTAAGGAGTGTGGACCCCAGGCCTTGAATTTGGGATGGACTTCGAAAGTTACTCAAGAGTTTCAAACAGAGAAGGTGCTTAATTAACATGTTCTTAGTAATTTATCAATAGAAAGAGCATCTGAGCAAAATGGAGATGTGGGCTTCTACTTCTTCTGAGTTCAAATAACACCCAAATAAAAGTAGCATGATGTAGAACAATAACTCCTTTGGAATCTGATGCAGGTTCCAAATTCTAAATTTTCCATGAAAGGCTTTTCACTCAGAAGGGGAGAAAGCAGATCTGGGGGAAGACAGTGGTTGGCAAACAGAGAAGCCCAGGTAGGAGTAAACTTCCAGTTGGCGATAGACTTCCAGGTGCCTGGATGGCGAGATTTCTATCGCTGTGTTTGTCTTCTCCGTGGAAGAGAAAGGTTGGGATTCCTCCTGGGAAGGAAGGAAAATAGCCTTGCCCCCTACAGGGTCCTGGTCAGGGGCCCCATTTGTTTTCCTTCCTCCCTTGTTTTTATTGTTGGGAGCGAGGTTGGGCTGCCTGCAGAGACAGGCCTGCCATCTCCTGTGGAGCCCTCCCCACCTGTAACACCCTCCCTATCTCCTCCCCACCCTTTTTCCCTGTGGCCTCAGACCAAGTTGGGCCAGGGACCAGCTCTCACTTACTCAGGAGCAGGGATGGATCCACCAAACAAGGACCTCTTTATTCAGCCCCTGGAATCAGGCCATGGAGGGACAGGAAATAATTGGAATATAATATAGTAGCATTTCTACTTGATGGGCGATGTGCAAGGTGTCCAAGGAATCTTCAGCTGCCTGGCATTACAGTGGGCCAACTCCCACCCGCCTGGTCAGGGTTCAAGAAGTGGCTGGGCTATTGAGGGATGTGCGTTGCACTGGGGTGCATGGGGGTGTGTGGTAGATGGGGGTGCAGGTGGGTAGCAGGAAGCGCTGGGCAGCCAACTGGTAGCTGGGCTTGGTGTGTTATTTCGAAAACACTGGAACCTTGCCTCGCTCCAAATCCTTCTTCCGTCTTTTAAAATGCTGAAAGGCACCAGGAAGCCATTATTGAACTAACTGCTTTCCCCTCCACATAAATGAAGGTCAGTTTCAAAGAAACAGTTGTAATCTCTGTAGTACTGGAACCAAATCGGAATCCCTCTCTCCATTGATTTGTTTCTCCAGTCCTCTCATTCAGATTAGGGCTGATGAATTTCCAGCTCCCACAAGAGCATAAGGGAGGGTGGGGATCTCAGAGATGACTCAGGACAGAGCCACCCCCGAAGACACACACGCTAATCCTCCAGTTCTGAGGTTTCAGAACACAGGGATTTGAGTTGCTCACAGGGAAATCAATTGGTTTGAGTGAGGGAAAATTTTACACATAGGGAATCCTTCCTAGAAGAGGGAAATCTTACTGCAGGAAAATACATTCAGTCATTTATAAAATCATTAATGAAGACTTCCTAAAGCACCTACTATGTGCTAGGCATTGTACTAATCGCTGGGTTGTTGAACCAAAGCAAACATGGCCCCTGCCTGCAGGAGGCTCACAGCCTAGTGAGATCCTATTATCATGGAGCACATACTATGTACCAGACATTCTGCTAGGCCCTCTACAGACATTATCTCACTAATCCTCACAGCTACCCTGACAGGGGAAAGTAATTGCTCCCTCTCAACAGTTAAATATACTGAAGCTAAGAGAGGTTAGACTTCTTGCCCAAGGTCACACAGCAAGTAAATGGTAGAGACAAGAATTGAATCCGTGTCTGTCAGAACAGGCACTTACCTGGTCCAGTGCACAAAGATGTCTGACCTTTTTGCTTTCTGGTCCCAACCTGCTCTCATAGCAAATGTTCTCCAGGAACCCCAGAGCCACCTTGTCAAAAGCTGATTATTCTACTTCTGTTACAAAACCCTGTCTTTCTTCCATTCCCCACTCACCCCTGAAAGAAGTTCACTCATAAACTATCAGGGAAGGTCATCCACATTCTAGCTCAGGGCTCGGCTTTCTCTATATCTCCTGCACTGTGTATGATATGGGTCTCTCAACATTGGGCATTTAGTCACCCCAACCAGGAAGAAAAAGTGGGATCTTGCCCTTCATATAGGGACTTGTTTCCACATCTTTAATCATTCATTCATTCATTCACTGAATAAGTATGTATTTATTGGAAGCCTACTAGGTCCAGGCGTCGTGCTGGAGATTGTGGAGCAAAGCAGCTGTGTTTCACGTTCTCATAGAATTTAGTTCTAGTGAGGAACACAGGTAATTTGAAAAATATACACATGCAAATAAACATAAATGCAAATCGTGAAAAAAGATTTGAAGAAAAGGGGTATGCTGCTATTAGAAGTATACAACAGGGATCGGTATATCACAGGGGTCCCTGAGTGGCGTTTAGGCAGAACCCTGAACAGTTTGGAGGAGTTAATTCAGTGAAAGGGGCATGTAGACGAGAGCTCCAGGCAGAAGGAATGGCACACCTGAGAGTCCTGAGGGAGGAGCTCGTAGGGAACTACCAGAGCCTGGAGAACAGAGGGGAGGCAGGTGCAAGTCGAGGCTGGAGGTGCAGGCACAGGTTGGGCCATGCAGGGGCTTTTGTGCCACATTAAGGATTTTAGATTTTATGATAAATTGCCGTGGCCAGTACCGAAGGGTTTGAAGCCGACAAGAGATACAATCTGATTATGTGTTTAAAAGATGACTCAGGCAGCTATATGGAGCACAGAGCAGAGATGGGGCAGTTAGGAGGATGTAATCCCAGTGAGCGCTGGTGGTAATTTAGACCACGCTGGTAGCAGTGGAGGTGGAGAGAAGTAGACAGATTCAAGGACTTGGGGATGGGTTGGTTATGATACAGGAGAATAAGAGATGTATCTGGAATAGCCCTGAGGTTACTGGGTGAAACACAACCAAGAGGATTCCTCCCAGGATCTCCTCAGACCCCATTCATCAGGGCTCACAAGATACCATGCTAGGAATGATATGCCAGACACTCTTATGAGGTGAGTGGACAAAATGTCCCAACCCAAAAACCAGGAGCCGTGACCATCAGCAAACCCAGATGCTCATTAGAAACATCTGGCAGGGGACTGCTTTCAAAAGCACAGATTCTTGAGCTCCACCACAGACCTTTGTATCAGAATCTTTCATGATTGGGCCATGAATCTCAATTTTTAACCAGTTCTCACAGGCAGTTATGCCACCAGCATAGCAGTAGTCCTCCCCATGCCTGGGAACCTGGAATGAACACCCCTTGGAGAACCAGAGTTTGGTTAAACTTCCCCCAGTGCAGCCAGAAACATCCCCAGTCCTGCCCAGTCCCTCGGGCCAGTCCATACAGAGGAAGGCAGAAGATTGTTAGGAGGGAAGGTGAACTCTTCAAACTAGAGCCTCCCTGGAGAAGGGAAGGAGAATGAGCACTGTGGAAGCAGGTCTTCAATGTAGCAGGTAACACTGCTCAACACTAAATGTTCTGTATAGCTTGTAATTCTCACAGCCTCTCTGCAGAGCAAGGATCATCACCCTGTGTCTAGAGTTCAGAGAGGTTCGGTAAATTGCCCAAGGTCACACAGCTAGTAAATGATAGAATCTATTAGACTCCATATTTGGCACTCAATAAACATACGTTATATTATTCTTGTTGTTACTACAGTGCTTCCAGACATTTGTCTGAGGTCTGGTGCCCACGGGTGATAAAATTTTTACTGGCTCATGACAAAATGAAAGAAGAGTTAGGAAAGTTCTGTGTTTTTCCAAATGTACTCAGTATAAATGACTGTTCTTTTATTCTAAAGACTATGTCCTGTCTATTTTGGGAAACTGAAATAACATTTCTTTAATGGAATGATGGTAATAAGTGATGGTGATAGTCATTGTGTGTGTGTGTGTGTGTGTGTGCAGTATTCTACTTGGCAAAGTAAAAAGTTGGTAACCCTATGTCTGTCCCCACCAAAAATTTTTTTTGAAATTTTACTGTGAGTCTCCTAAAGTCTTAGAATCATGGGAGACACCATGATAGTTAGGCACGATAAATATTTGTGGGCAAAAGCAGGAAGAAAGGGGGAGGGTGATTTATCCTCTCAGTGATGGATAAACAAATTAGCCTCAGCTTTGCCATAAGAGTCAAAGGCGTAGGGTGGGGGGCAGGGGGACAGTGAGGGGGAAGGATGATGTGTGTGGAGTCATGCTTGTCAGGTATGATAGGATGGGGGCCATTTGTGGAAGCACCCAGTCCTTCTGGGGTGAAACAGACCACAGAAATGCCAGTGGGCGTGTGTGTAGCTGCAGTGCCATCACAGATGGGCCTATTAAGATCTCTAATGCAGGAGATGCCTTTACCTGAGTATGTGTGGCTCATAAAAATAACTGATGGCCACCAGGCCACTATGGGAAATGCTTTCTCCCACATCTGCAGGATGTTTCCGCAGTCACTGTGCTCCCTAACCACATCTGATAATAGTAATACTAATAGCTCCATTTATTAGGTCTTGCCATGTGCCTGGCTTACACCAGGCTAAGGGTGCTTTCTATGCATGCTCTCATTCACTCCTTCCCAGAGGCTTACCAAATGGACACTATTGTTGTCTGCATTTTACAGATGAGGAAACTGAAGTTCAGAGAGATTGGGTGATTTGCCTCAGGCCACCCAGCTGATTAGTGACAGAACCTGGATTCACATCTAGGCAATCAGATAGAGCTAAAAGGTTCATTACTGGGGGTATACTAGGTGTGGGGTTCTGAGCCCTGATTTATGGAAGCCCAAAGAGGCCCTAGGGAAAGCAGAGTCTATTCTGAGAAGATGGAAAGGAAGGGCAAGTGGCTGCCTGTTATTCAGCAACCAAAAGGCACCATATCCTGGTGAGAACATAAAGAATATAAAAATAATTGGGTCTTTCCCCTAGCAAGCTAAGTCAAAATTTCTCTTTCTTTTATTACGGGTGCTTTAGATTTTTTTCAGCTTCACAACATATTACGGGTAGTGCCATATACCTTTAAGGCTTTTATCAAATTTGGGCTTTGGGGTTAAACACATAAAATTTACAACAGTTTTTCACAGCCTAATTTCTGGCTGCATACATTTCAGAACTTGATTCACCTCTCCACCACATACGTGTGATCTCAGCACCATAGGACTCTCTCCTACCTTGGATCAGCCTCTGGTCCTACCTCTTGATGTCACAAAGGCTGGCATCTTGGACAAGAGAGTATTTCTAGAAGCAGTTTTTCCACTTTGCAGTAACCCTGACTAGTGATAACCTAGCTATACAGAAAGAAAATGCACATATATGTATATAAGAATATACATATATGCACACCATATATGTATATTCAAGAGAACCCAAATGAAATGTATCTTTAACTCTTAGCTAGTTGCCAAAAATGCCCACAGCCCCTGTACTAACACCCACATGAAGGGAAATATGACAGAGGGAAGTTGGAGTGGAATTAGTGGTCCTAACCAGTTGCAAGTAATAGATCTTACTCATGAAAACTTTGCAAAATAGTGCTACCCAGAGGAGACACGCTGGGATCCCTCCCAGGGCTTTGGAGGGTCCCATGAAGAGAGGAGCCCTGAGGTTAAGGAAGTGCCCATGGTCCACCCCAAACACTGCAGGGGTAGCTCTCTCTAGCAGCCTCGTGACTGATGGACTTATGTGTGAACTTCTTGTAAGCAGTGACCGCGTCTTTCCTCTTTGCCTAACACGGGTGCTGGGAGCGCGCCTTAACTCAAATTGTTTGCTGTTTCCCCAAATACACCTTACATTTTCCTTACCCTGTGTGTTTTTTCATACTGTTCCCTCTGGCAGGAATGCTCTTCCCGTACCCTCTGAACGTCCAAATCCTGTCCACCTGTAGACCCCCAGTTTTGTGGACACCTCTCTTAGGAAGTCTTTCCTGGTCCCCACCCCTTTCCCTGGCGGTGATGGCTGCCTTTACATCTTGTGTATGGTGCTTGTCACATTTGTTCACGGGAATCAGGACTGATTGGCACATTTTTAGCAGTGTTACCGGGCTGCAAACCTCTGGAGGAAATGGTCCAGGTTTCACTCATCTTCCTGTCCTCCATGCCCAGAAACATGTACCTACTAGACTCCCAATAAAAATAGCAATTGCAGCTATGATTCACACAGTATGTGCCAGACTTCATCTACCATTTGAACCTCCCAATAGCCCATTAGATAGGTATTAATGTTCTGCTCACTTTATAAATGAGGAAACAGGCCTAGAGGTTAGGTGACTTGTCCCATTCCTTGAAAATACCACAAGCACGTTGAAAGTGTCTTGACTGCTCTTGTGAAACCAAAAGGCCAATATAGGTCTGGTTATGGGGCCAATGAAGAAGGATTAGATAGATGAAGACCGGAGTGGACCCAAGTTATGAGCTTGAAAATTGGACAGCATCTTCATTCTTCATAAAAGGTTGCCATTCCACCGCCTCTGGGGGAGACCTGTCTATTGCCAGTCGGTCCCCATTTTCCCTCACCTTCTCAGCCCTTGTCACCTGCCTCTCACCTCTGGGAGGGATATGGTCAGAGTTGGTCCCCACAGAAGTAGGAGAGGAGGACACAATTCTGGTGACTTTATAGCAGGGCCTGATTAAGACCTTCAGAAAGGCCCAAGGTATTCAGAAGTGAATCCTGCCCCCACCTCCAAATGTAATTCTAAATTCTTGCTCTCTCTCTCTCTCTCTCACATACACACACACACACACACACGACGTACACACACACACGGCCCTAAAATGAATGGAAGGAAGGCCAGCATTCTAATTTATCCCATGAAGTCTACTTTGATTTCTTTAATATCAAAGTGTTTCCCCAAAAAAGTGAAGGTGCCCAGCTTTGCTAATGCACCAAAGATACACTGGGTCTGTTTGTAGGTGATATAGCATTGCTCTATAATGGGGTGACCAGACATCCCACTTTGCCTGAGCCAGTCTCCACTTATGTCTGTTACCAAGGGCACTATGATGATTATTGTAACCCTCTCATATTCTCAAAATGTCTCAATTTGAATGGTAAAAGTACCTCGATATTTTAACTCCCGGAGTAAGAGTGTTTACAATGGAACGTCCAGTGGTGCCTTGGTTTCACTGAGAAGCCTGAGATGGGGGAGGAGAGAGTCTGGCACCCATGGCCTCAGCAGTACAGAGAAAGATTAATAATGAGAGAATGAAGTGAACATTAATTGAAGGAGGAAAGACACAACTTCACGTATGTGTTTTTTGTGGGAAAAGGGAATTAATGTAAAGGTTGGTTGGAAATCTTTAGGTCTTCATTCAGTTAATTTACCCTACTTGCACAAGTGAGTCACTGAGCTGGGATCTGAATCCATGGCAGGCTGACCCTAAATACTTAAATGAGTGAGTCAATGAAGGAGTGGATCCATTTCAGCACAAGGCAGATGGTATGACCTGAATGATGAGTGTCTCCAGAATGAAGAGGAGACGGAAAGAAAGGTGAACCAAAATAATATTGGGGGGAGGAGAAGAAAAGCGAGCTATGTCTTAGGGACTTGTCAGGCTGGAATGAATGATGGCAGGGAAGGGGCATCTTCACCCGTTCATCACCCCCCTCCTGACATGACAGAGCGTAGGTCAGCCCAGTGTACCATCCTCACTGGCAGGCTTGTGTTCTTAGATTGTGTCAACAGCACACTCGTGACCACACCCAGGGGCAGCACACGTGAGTCCCCTTTGAGCACTCAAGTGCCCCTCTCTGGTGTGAGCACACAAAGTCCGCTGTAAAAGTCGCACCAATGAACAGTTCATGCCGAAATGTTCAGAAATAGAATGTCCTAGCACATGCAAGTGGACCATTTCTTTCAGAGCCCCATTTAACTTTTTCCAGGGGTATCTGCCCGCAGTGTCTTGCTCCCCTGAAGCTGGGATGCATTTGGGGCTTGGCTTCGCACGCTTTTTAAAATTCTTTAAGATAGAGTTTCCTGCCAAGCTAGCATGCATCGCCTCGAGGCTGAGCTCAGCACCCTGGCCATGGCCCAGAAGGAGGTTAAAATAGGACCAAGGGCAAGCCGGGCTCACTGTCATTCACAGGCATGGGCCCCAGGGCTCACGCCACCAGTACAGGGCCGGGCAGAGATCCAGAGAGGCAGCTGGTGGGGGAGGAGGGGGTGCTACCAACTGGAACAAACAAAAAAAATTACATCTCTGATTTATATATTCAGGCCATCAATCACCCCCTGGCATCAAGAGAAAGTGGTACCTGCTTCCAGGTATACCCTCGTAGTGTCATTTGTGACTCCTTGTCCCCAGCTCCGCAGACTTTATCTTAAGCAAGAGTTCTTGGGCTTTTCTGTTGCACGGGCCCCTTTGGCAATCTGGTGAAGCCCCTTCTTACAATAGATACATAAAATAAGATACACAGGATATCAAAGAAAATCAGTTATGTTGAAATAGCTATTATAATGTTGAAAAAACAAATTTATTGTAGAGTAAAACAATGTTCTTCATTATTAACGTATTAAACAAGATCTAGCAGCAAGTCAAATAAATAACTACTATAATTTGAAGTAGTGGCAAGTGGAAATATTTCAAGATATCTGCAACAAACGTAATAAAATATCGTAAATCTGATTTCTGTGGGCGACAAATCCTGCTAATTCTACTGTGGCTTGTTGCCTGCATTCCTGTGGAAGAAAATGCTAACTTTCAGCCAAAGGTTAATTCTTTTAAAAAAAATTTTAAAAAAAATAATAATTTTTCCCATCCAAGTTCAGGGACTCCCTAACCCCAGAATAAGAACCCTATCTTATGACATTATAAAGATGTACTTCAGGACATGAGGTTTTCTATACTTTTTTCTTTCAAATTAGTCTTAGGACCACAGGGAACTTGGACTATGCCATTGTGCTTTGTAACTGTCTTGCATGATTACTTGTAGCAATTTTTAAATCTACTTTCTTTATTTAAAAATAGTGCATAGCATACTACCACATTTAATTCTTAGAACAAGTACATGAGGTAAGAACTATATAACCATTTTACAGATGAGGAAACTAAGGTTTGGAAAGACTTAGCAGCCTGCCAAGCTCACATAACTAGTGAGTGGTGGAGCCAGGATTCAAACATCACATGGGCACTTTCAAAAGCTCAGACTGGCTGCAATGAGGCTGCATACCAGGGGGAAACAGAAAGACGGGAAAATTGGGAGACCACTGCAATAATGTCAGCCAACAGCGACATGACCAAACTATGACAGTGGCTGTGGGGTGGGAAAATGGATGGCTTACAGAAATACTTCAGAGAAAAAAGATCACCAGGATTTGACTGGCAGGGTGGGAAATGAGGGAATGAAGCAATTCAAGGAAAATTCTGAAGTTTCTGACTTAAACACCATGGACAAGTTGGTGGCACCATAAACAAAAATGGGAAAAAATAAGGAAGGACCAGAATTGAGGGGAAATCTTGAGCTGAATGTAATGTGCTTTTGAGATGCTGAGAAAAGGTTTGAGGGAGCAACTGGGCATGTGGGTCTGGAGCTTAGAGGAATGATATGAGCTAAAGATGTTAAGTGTGGAAGCTCTGATACACAGATGTTAACTGAGGCCAAGGTAGTGAATGAGCCTCCCTAGGAAAAGAAAACACAGCAAGAGGAGATAGTCATAGGACTGATTCAACATTAGATGGCAGGCAGAGGGTAAGAGGCGGGCAAAGGAGACAAGAGGAGCAGTTAGAGAAGTCGGTAGAAATCAGGAAAACTGTGTCACAGAAACTGAAAGAAGTTGATAAGGACCCTTTCTCTAAGGGGAGAACACAGACCAAGAAAGATCTGGCTCTGGGTTCAATTCCTGGTTCCATCAGGATGACTTCAGTGAAGTTAACTAAATACTCTGAGCCTTAATTTATTAATCTATACTATGAACATTATGAAACTTAATCTACAGGATTATTATAATAATTAGCAGTAAGACAGAACACCTATCATGCTGTAAATTATCAATTAAAAAAAAGATATCTAAAGCTATTAAAAAGAAAATGAATTGAAAAATATATTTATGAGGTGTATGAAAATGAATTTAATAAGATATGCAAACTGAATAAAAAATGGGTGAATGATTAAACAAGAAATTCAGAATAACATCAATCAAATATCTAATGATCTAGAGAAAGTTGCCCATATTCCTAAATCTGAGAAAAAAAATTAATGAAATGAAGAGATATACTTTATTACATACCAGAATGGCAAAAATTGAAAACAAACAAACAAACTGACTTCTTGAGGCAATATGGGAAAAGGAGGAAGAAACATAAAACAATAAAGTAATTTTGGAAAGCCATCTAGCACTATTTCATTAAACTGAAAATCCACCAAACATTATACTCAGTAATCTCACTCCAAGGAATCAAATCTTAAGAAATAAATCTACTGGTTTGTAATGAAAATGAGATACAGCATACTGTGCTTTTTTTGAGTGCAGATTCTGGAATCCAATACTGGCTATTTGTTTGTCCTTGGAAAATTTACTTAACTTCTCTGTTTCTCAATCTTCTTATCTGTTAAATAATTATAGTACTTTGTGAAATAAAAAAACAAAAACAAAAACAAACAAACAAAAAAAAATAGTGCATAGGCTTTTATTTAAATCAAGAAGAATAAAAAAAAAAAAGAAAAATCAGTCTACCCACACCAGACCCCAGGTCCACCTCTATCCAGCACTCTCAGTCTTTTTTCCCAGGAGCAAACACTGTTACCAGATTGTGTATAGTTCCAGAAATACTCTATTTATCTGTAAGCATCCATATACATATGTATGTAGGTGTAAATATTTGAGTGTGTATGTGTGTGGAATGTATGTTTACATCCTGTTTATTTTTACAAATGGTATCATTTTATAAACACTATAGTGGAGGTTACGTTTTACACTCAACAGCATATCTTGGGCATAGTTCTCTGTCAGAATGTATAGTTACTGCCTTCCTTTTCATGGCTGTATAGTAATCCATCTATGGAATATCCTGTTTTATTTAACAATTTCCCAGCTCATTGACATTAGGTTATTTTTGGTTTTTCCATACTAAAAACAGTGCTGCAGTGAGTACTCTTGTCTATGTGTCTGTGCCCACATATTCAGGATAAATTCCTAGAAACGGAATCACTGGAGCAAGAAATATTTGATATTTTAGGTTTAACCTGATTATGTCCAATTTTACTAAATAAGGAATTTTAAATATATTAAAATGTAAAGTTGTTAAAATAAATAGGTTAGATCTATCATGTAGGAGGGTTGTCATGATATTTATGTGAAAAAGACAAGTCATAGGGTTTTATGGAATCCTATTTTTAAAAGCTATTAGTCACCACCTCCAGGGGTAGAGAGAAGTGAGGAGGAGTAGATTATTAACTTTTTTATACACCTCTGTATTTCATATTTCACATTATTTCACGTGTGTGTGTGTGTATGTATACACAAATTACATCACCTAGTGCTTTTATCACTAAGTATCAAGTGTGGACTTCTTGCCATTTCAATAAAACTGAATCATTTCAGTTTTTAATTTGTATTTCACATCTTTTAAATGATGTATTGCAATCCATAATAGAAGGTACCATAATATATTATATATAACCAATCCACTTATGACAATAGTGGTCATATTTATGTAAATAGATAAGACACACACAAGGTATCACATTCACAAGGCCCAAGTGTAGAATGAAAAGACTGTCCCTCTCAGTTCCTTGGTCCCCACCTATCGAATTCCCCTCCCTGGAGGCAACTATTAATACCAGTTTCTTGCACATCCTTTCAGAGATATTCTATGCATATAAAAATATATTTATATGTTCTTTTTAATAGAAATAACACGCTATTCTGCACTTTGCTTTTTTCACTGAACAGTGCATCTTGGAAATTTTCCACTTCATTATAAATAGAGCAACCTCATTCTTTTTGATACTGTATAGTATTCCTTTTTCTTCAAAAAAGACTTCTATAGAAGGACATTTAGATTGTTTCAAATCTTTTATTATTACAAACAACACTGTAGTGAATATTCCTGTACATACTTCAGTATTTCCCACATTTATACGATTAAAATCCTGAAAGTGGACTATTCTGAGTAAATTTTTTTAAAATTTTTATAAATACTGCCAAATCATCCTGCATAGAGATTGTACCAATTTTCATTTCCTTAAGTGACATTTGAGAGTGACCACTCATTCCCTAACAGTTTGTTATCAATCTTTTTGATCTTTGCCAACTTGATACGTGAAATATCTGTGAATGAGGTTAAGCATCTTTTTGTATGTTTGATAATCCATCCCCTCTTGATGTACAATTGTTTTGAGTTTTTAGCTGTGACAGATTTTCTTATACATGCATTTTTTTCTTTAATATCTTTTGTACACTTGCCCTTTAGGATTGCCTTAGGATAAAATCCACTTTGAATGGTTAGGATCAAAAGGTAGACTCATGTGAAAGGCCTCAGACCCATATTATCAAATTACCCTCTGGGAAGGATGTAGCAATTTACACTCCCACTAAGCGTGTTTCAGCATAGCTGAAGAAACCACTTTTTATGCTGATAGTTCCTCACTGCCGGGGGAAGTTTCAGACATCTGCGTGACAAGTCAGCTTCCCCTCAGAGGTGATAAGATGGCTTGAAAGCTTCAAATCCTTCCAACTAATTTGGTGTCAGCCTTCCAGACTTCAGGGCTAGCAAGCTGCCCTCTTGGAATGCAACACCCCATCCATCAGGGGAGCCAGAGCAAGCAGCAGCCTTGGAATGTGTGTATGTTACCCAGGATCTGAGAACAAAAAGCAGTCACCCACAGTGCGTAAACGGATTTGATCTTTCACATGGCTGCCAGGGCCACCACGATCCACATCAGTGGTTCGAGGCTCTGGGGCTGATGTACTGATTAAAAACCATAACAAAATAAGATACTCACCCCCACCCCAGGAAAACAATCAACTTTCAGGCACTCAAGGATGAGTTAATAAGGAAGAATTCCTTTGGGCATCCAAGCTTGCCGCACCCGACCATGGGGGCCTGTGCTGATCCAGGGAACTCAGTGGACAGTCTATATTTAGACAAGGGCATGGCAAATGCACCACATTTTAGCTGCAAAATTCAAATTGGCTCGGAAGATGCCAGCCTCACGAATGGAAAATTTAATCGAGCACTGCTTAAGAAGCAAGGAGATGGCGTGTTGAGCAGATTCTTCTGGGGAAGGAGGTTTTTTTGAGAGGCAGGCAATGAGCCCTGGTCAGTCAGGGTGGTAATTTAATCCCGACCTTGAACTGCTAGTCAGGATGGAGAGGCAGAGTTATTTTCAGACTGTACTAAATCTAGAGGTGTTGGAACCAGCATCCAGGACAGGGCAGGGAAGAGATGAACTCTGACCCACTGCCACCAAGTTGGGAGATCAAGAAGATCCTAAGCCAGGAACTGAGACCAGCCAGGGAGTCTCAGAACCTCAGGAAAGCCTTTCCTGCCGCCTGTCTCTGTCACTGCCATCCCACCCCCCCTCATCCAGTAAAGAGGGCTGGTACCTTCCCTTTTCCTTTCCTTTCCTTTCCTTTCCTTTCCTTTCCTTCCTTCCAACATCCTTGTTAGCCCTTCACAGGTTCTGTTTGGCTGGCAGCTTGGAGTACTAGAAAGAACAGGGACATTGAAATCAGGCAAATCCAGGTCTGAAGTCCTAGCTCTGCAGCTCATCTCGCTAAGCCTCAGTTAACACATCTGTAAAACGAGACTGAAATCATCTGCTCATAGGATTGGAGTGAGGAATAAATAGGAAAATGGATGAAAAGGACTCAGCTGGGTGCCAGACATGAGTAAATAATTCAAAATCCTCAGCTATTAATGTATGTGAAGCCTCTAATATAATATCACCTTCGGAGGATACATTTAATAAGGATCTGTTGATAAATAGGGATTACGAGTAATTCTATAAATGGGCTATGTCTTTGGGGGAAATAAAAATGGGACCAGTTCCTTCTCATTAAAAGGTTGGGGGATTAAAAATAATTTGAGACACCCATGACTTGTCCACCCAGATTTAACCAATGTTAACATGTTGCTGAGTTTGCTACCTATCTTCTTTCTCCTCTTAAATAAAATGTTGCACATACACCTAAAAGGCCCACTCCTCATCCCATTCATCTCTCTCCTTCTCAGAGGCAATCACCAGGATGCATATGATTAAGCAGACGCTCTTCTCTACATCTTCCTAGATGTGTCCTCTTAGAAGGGAGGAGGGGAGTGGTCCAAAATGAGGCCTTGGATTATGTCAGTCCTGAGTTCCAATTCTGCACCTGCTCCTTTACTAGCTGGGTGGTCTTTGGCAAATTGCTCAACCTCTCTTTCCTCCTCTCCCTCATTCTTCTCTAAAATGGGACAAATAACACCTACTTCACTGGGTTTTGTGAGAATGAAATAAGATTATTCATGTAAAGCAGTGGTTCACAATCAAGGATGATTTTGCCCCGCAGGGGACATTTGACATTGTCAGGAGACATTTTTGGTTGTCACAACTGGGGTGTGCCACTGGCATCTAGTGGGAGAGGCCAAGGATACAGCCGAACATCCTACAATGCACAGGAAAGCCCCCCACAGCAAAGAATAATCAGTCCCAAGATCTCAATAGTGCCGAAGCAGAGAAAGCCTAATATAAAGCACACTATCACAAGGGCTTAAAAATACTTATTCAATAAACAATAATGATTTTTTTATTTGTTAAGATATTATGTTAGACCCTTCCATGTGCATTATCTCACTAGTATTCCGTGAGTTGCCCCTTCTTGGTAAAAAGAAGGATGGAAAGCAAACACTGTTGCTTCTGCTTGTCTGAGACTATCTGTCCTGCTTGTTAAAGTGGTAAACTTATTGAAAATATAAAATTTCAGGCTAATAGATTAATTGGAAGTTGTTACTCAGAGCCTAACCCCTCCTTGTCTCTGTAAACCACAAATATCCCTTCAACCTAAGCAGGCCCAAGGACTGGCATGGCAAAAAATTAAGGCATCATAATTAAGCCTTTTTGACCCCTGTTCACAAGGACTGGATCCCAAAACCTCAAGAAACTACAGAAGCGGGGTAGAATATGGGGAAGAGGAGAGAGGCCAGAGCTCTGCTTCTCTGATTCACCCCAGGCTCGGATGGACTCCAAATGTTCTGCCCAGGGATTAGAGCCACTGTTATGCACAGAGAGTACCCACTATGAAAGGCCTTTGCACTGAATCTCTAAGTGTGGTCCCCAGCCCAGCAGTATCCACATCACCCAGGAACTTGGTAGAGATGACACCCCAGACCTACTGAGTCAGAAACCGGGGGTGCAGCCAGGCAATCTGGGTTCTCAAATTCTCCAGGTGATTCAGATGCACACTCAAGATTAAGAAGCAATAACGTAATAAGATCAGATCTCACTTTCCCTGTGGGTCCATTTCCTGTTGCCCACAGCCCTCCCTGCTGTAACCACACAGCTCACCAATACCTATTCCGAAGTGGAGGAGCCACTCCTTACTGGCATTTCCCCTGGGCTGGAAGCTTCACACATATTCTTTAACTTTCGCAAAAATATAAGGAAGATACCATTATTCCTTTTTCCAGATGAGAAAATCCCAGCTGAGAAACCTTAAACAGCTTGCCCAGGGTCATACCTACAGTAAAGGGCGGGAATCAGGATCTGAATCTAGGTCAGCCTGCCACCAAATCCTGTCCTCTTAATGATGACATCACACTGCCCATGGATGATGAAGAGAGACAGAACATGAATAGATCAAACCTGCTGGGGCCAAATTGTAAGCCTTGCCAAGTTAGTCTTTAGTGCCCCTCAATCCTCTGTCCTGGGGTTCGCCTGCCCATAGGTGATCCCCTGGGATGCTTAACCCCCAGTGACCTGATACTTCCCCCTAGAAGCCAAGGCTGCCCACATTTCAGTGCTCTTCTAGCCTTTGTCTGATGTCCTGGGACTTCAAATCCCCACTCTTCCTCTTACTAGCTGTGTGACTTTGAAGCTGACTCAACCTCTCTGTGCTCCTGTTTCTCATCTGTAAATCAGTTATAATAATACATTCATATCAAGGTTGTTAAAAGGATTAAATGGGATAATAAATATGAAAATATCTAGCCCAGTGCCTCATGCATAGTAAAAACTAACTCTTCTTTTGTTCTTTTTTTCCCCCATGCTTTACACACTAACAAATATCAAAACTACTCAGTCCAGGGTTGATTCTACTGCAGTCTCATTTATTGGCCAGTTAGCTAATATGAGGAGCTAATCTTCACTAAGGTATTAATTCATAATAATGGTTTTCTGTGTTTGCCTCCAACATACCATTTGCACTTCAACCAGGGGCCCTAAGTCCTTGAAATTGTACAGCTTGGGAGGGATTAATGATGGAAGTATTAAGGAATATGGAAGGCCAGTGGGAAGCCTCTCCCCATCCTTCATATTGTTCCAATTCAACTCTAATAGACAGGGAATCCCAGAGAAATGGGAAATGGGATAAGAAAGGGAAGTATGCCTTCAAGGTTGCACCTGGCTTTGAAGAGAAAAATGAGCTCCTGGCATCTGAATATCAGGATAGGTGGGAACAATGCAAAAAAGGAAGTGAAATCAAAGACTAATGAGCCGTTTGCCAACATTTAACACAATTGCTTGGTATCTGCATAGTTGAATGTAATAAAGCTTCA
Organism: Balaenoptera acutorostrata; assembly: GCF_949987535.1. Taxonomy (NCBI): domain Eukaryota; kingdom Metazoa; phylum Chordata; class Mammalia; order Artiodactyla; family Balaenopteridae; genus Balaenoptera; species Balaenoptera acutorostrata. The sequence continues at coordinate 146,260,950 of NC_080065.1, forward strand.
TTAAAAAGTAGTTATAACAACTAATAAGACTCTAATTAAATTACCTTTCACTGGGCAAGCTGCTTGTGAAGTCCTAATTAGGTTATTTGCTGCCATTGGCCTAGCCTGGGAACAAAAGAAGATTCTCTTATGTCTTCAGGGATGCCTAGAAAGCCAGATCTCTAGACTCATGCAAGAAATGCTAAGAGGCTCTAAATCTGGGGGCAGCTGGTCTGAGACTATCTTAGCTCTCCAAAAACCATGATGTGTGGCCAGAGTGAAATCCCTTAATAGGTCCCACTGCTCTTAGGAGCCAGACAGTTTAAAAGATGGAAAAGATATTTAAAGATGGAAATTCTAAGAATTTCATTTTACAGAAGAGGGCCTGAGAAGTGATTTATTCAAGGTCTTCCAGCGAGGAGCAATGTGCCCTTCCCCCAACCTCCTCCCACTATGGTCTGGAAAAGACACAGAACTTGGGCTGCTAGCATGGATTTTCATTTGGGAAGAGAGAGAGAAACAAAAGCACTGGATTCTCAGAGGCTCCTATCTTTGAAGCCGTGTGTGTGTGTGTGTGTGTGTGTCTGTGTCTGTGTGTGTGTGTCTGTGTGTTGAGAGTGGTTCAGTCCCAGGTAAACTGAAGACCTACTTACAGTGTGGGTTGAGCTCTCTCCAACACTGTCTTTGCATTGGTGCCACAATGTCTTCCTAAAACACAGATCCGGTCACGCCAGCATCCTGCTGAACTACCCAGCGGGTAACTTCTGAGTTCCTGAGTGTGGCAGAAAAGTCTCCTCACAATTGGGTGCCATCCTCCCTCATCGCTCAAGACTGAGCTTTGTGCTCAACAAACAGGAATCCCAGCTCTGCCCTCACTAGCTAGGCAGCCTTGAGCAAATTATTTCATCTCTCTCAGCTTCCACTTTCTGCCTATAAAATGGGGATGACATTTTACTTATCAGGGGAATAGGAGAATTAAATGACAATAAAGCAGATAAGCTACCGTGACCTGTACTATTACCTCTCCAGCCACACAGGAGCACTCTCCCTTCCCTGAACACACCTGGCTCCCTCATGTCTGAAACCTTTGCACATGCTCTTCCCTCTGCCTGCAACGCCCCTCACCCTCTTCTCTGCATCATGAATTCTTCCAATTCAGATGTCCAGCTCAAATGTCATTTCACCTTTGCAGTCTTCCACAGCTCCCCATGCAGTGGCTACTCCTGTCCTGTGCTTTCCCTGGCCTCGCTTCACCCCTATCAGAACCTTGTCACACTGGGCTGAATGGGTTTTTGATGTCCTTCTCCCCCAGGAGTCTGGGTCTCACCCAGCACAGGCCTGGCACACAGTGAGAACACAGTAAGTGAATAAAATCTTATCACAGGTACTATGAGAAGGGACTGTGAACAAGGAACAAGATTGGTTCCACTGTCACTTTTGCTCCTGTCCCCAAAGCTGAAATATAAATAAATTCCGTGTATGTGCACAAACACACACACACACCCCTCAAGATATTAGCAGTAACTACCTGTAGTTGTTTTTGTTTTCTTCTCATGCTTCTCTATGCTGAATATGTATTGCTCTTGTAATAAGAAACTAAACACTTCTTGAAATCGAGTGAGCTGAAAGTATAAAGGAGATACACAAAGGGCTGATTTTCCAAACACATCTCTGAAAAAGTTGGGAATTTCCTGAATTTCTGTGTGGTGCGGTTCTGATTTAAGGCCTTGTGGTCTCTGAATTTCTTCTCTGTGATGTCTGTGACAGGAGCTAGTTTGGAGCTGTGAGGTGCAGACCAGAAAGCAAGTCACTTTCTCAGTATCTTTAAGGTGACCTTTTGGGGAACCATGAGATTTTACAGACAGGAAAGAGTAAGTACTCTGCTGTCCAATATAGTAGCCATGGGCCACAGAAGACGAATCCAACTTATTATTCATTAAAATAAAATAAAATTAAAGATTCAGTTCCTAAGTCACAGGAGTCACATTTCAAGTGTTCAGTAGCCATATGTGGCTGGTGGCTACCATACTGGACAGCACATCATTGCAGAAGGTTCTGCTAGACAGCACTAAATTAGTGTGTTTCTCAGCTTGCTCCAAACATGGTTGGTGATGTCTCAAGAGAATAAACACATCAGTTTGCCCTATGAATATGTTATTTCTTGCTTAAATATACATAGATATAGATATAGATATTCGTGGCAGTGTAAAATGATGCAGTGACTTTGGAAAACAGTTTGGCAGGTCCTCAAAAAGTTAAACATAGAGTAGCCTTAGGACCCAGCAATCCCACTTCTGGTATCTACCCAAAAGAATTGAAAACATATGCTCACACAAAAATCTGTATGTGAACGTTCACGGCAGCGTTATTCATAATAGACAAAAATTGGAAATAACTCAAATGTCCATCAGCTGAAAAATGGATAAACAAATTTGATATATACGTACAATAGAGTATTATTTAGACAAAAAAAAGAATGAAGTACTGATATATGCTACATGGATGAACCTTGAAAAGCATATGCTAAGGGAAAGAAACCAAACAGGTCACATATTTTGTGATTCCATTATACGAAATGTCCAGAGTAGGCAAATCCACAGAGAGAGAAAGTAAATCAGTGTTTGCCAGAGGCTGAGGAGAGGGGGAGATGGGAGTCACTGCCAATGGGTACTAGGTATTTTTTGAGGGTGATGAAAATGTTCTGGAATTAGCTGGTGGTGATAGTTGTACAACTCTGTGCATACACTAGAAACCACTAATTGTACACTTTAAAAGGATGAATTTTATGGTGTGTGATAAGTCTCAGTGAAGCTGTAATTTAAAAAAAAAAAAATACTCTTCTAATTGGGAAACAACCTAAATGTCCATTTATAGGCAAGTGAGGAAAAACCCCTGACATATCCATACAGTGAACTTCAATGCAGCAGTTAGAAAGAATGAATTAGATGTAGGTCAAAAAGATCTTCAAGACAAATTGTTGCGGGGGGAAACAAGTTTCAGAGAGTTGAGTATAGTATAAAATGTAACATTAAAAAAAATCCCAAATATTCTATTTCCTATGAGTGTATGTATGAAAATACAGGCATCTTGTTGCATTTCTCGCCATTGCACCTCACAGATACTGTGTTTTCTACAAACTGAAGGTTTGTGGCCACCCTATGGCAAGTGTATGGGCACCATGTTTCCAACAGCACTTGCTCGCTTCGTGTCTTCTTGTCACATTTTGGTAATTCTCACAGTATTTCAAACTTTTTCATTATTATTATATCCGTGATGATGATCTGTGATCAATGATCTTTGATGTTACTCTAGTAATTCAGTGGCGGGGGGGAGGACACAAACCGTGCCTGTGTAATTAAGACTTAATCAATAAATATTGTATGTGTTCTGACTGCTCCACCCACCGGCCACTCCTCCATCTCTTTCCTTCTCCTCGGGCCTCCCTATTCCCTGAGACACAAGAATATTGAAATTAGGACAATTAATAGCCCTACAGTAGCCTCTTAAGTGTTCAAGAGAAAGGAAGAGTCACACATCTCTCACTTTAAATCAAAATCTAGAAATGATTAAGCTTAGTGAAGAAGGCATGTGGAAACCCAAGATAGGCCAAAAGCTAGGCGTCTTATACCAAACAGTTAGCCAGGTTGTGACTGTAAAGGAAAAGTTCTTGAAGAAAATTAAAAGTGCTACTCCAGTTAACACAAGAAAGATAAAGTGAAACAGTCTTACTGCTGATGTGGAGAAAGTTTTAGTGTTCTGGTAGAAGATCAAACCAGCCACAACACTGCCTTAAACCAAAGCCTAATCCAGAGCAAGGCCCTCTCTTCAATTCCATGAAGGCTGAGAGAGGTGAGGAAGCTGCCCAAAAAAAGTTTGAAGCTAGCAGAGGTTGGTTGATGAGGTTTAAGGAAAGAAGCCGTCTCCACAACATAAAAGTACACAGTGAAGCAGCAAGTACTGATGTAGAAGCTGCAGCAAATTATCCAGAAGATCTAGCTAAGATCATTAATGAAGGTGGCTATACTAAACAACAAATTTTCAATGTAGATAAAGCAATCTTATGTTGGAAGAAGATTTCACCTAGGACTTTCATAGCTAGAGAGTCAATGCCTGGTTTCAAAGTTTCGAAGGACAGACTGACTCTCTTGATAGGGGCTAATGCAGCTGGTGACTTAAAGTTGAAATCAATGTTCATTTCTCATTCCACAAATCCTAGGGCCCTTAAGAATTATGCTAAAATCTACTCTGCCTGTGCTCTATAAATGTAACAACAAAGCCTGGATAACAGCACATCTGTTTACAGCATGGTTTACCGAATATTTTAAGCCCACTGTTGAGACCTACTGCTGAGGAAAAAGATTCCTTTCAAAATATTACTGCTCATCAACAATGCACCTGGTCACCCAAGCGCTCTGATGGAGATGTACAATGCGATTAATGTTGTTTTCATGCCTGCTAACACGACATACGTTCTGCAGCCCATGGATCAAGGAGGAATTTCTATTTCAACTCTTACTATTTAAGAAATACATTTCATAAGGCTGTAACCAGCATAGATAGTAATTCCTCTGATGGATCTGGACACAATCAATTGAAAACTTTATGGAAAGGATTCACCATTCTAGATGCCATTGAGAACATTAATGATTCATGGGAATAGGTCAAAATATCAACATTAACAGAAGTTTGGTACGGTGTGGTATTGGCACAAAAACAGACATATGAATCAATGGAACAGAATAGAGAGCTCAGAAATAAACCCACACACCTATAGCCAATTAATCTTTGACAAAGGAGGCAAGATTATACAATGGAGAAAAGACAGTCTTTTCAGCAGGTGGTGTTGGGAAAGCTGGACAGCCACATGTAAATCAATGAAGTTAGAACACACCCTCTCACCATACACAAAAATAAACTCAAAATGGCTTAAAGACTTAAATATAAGGCATGACACCATAAAACTCCTAGAAGAGAACATAGGCAAAACATTCTCTGATATAAATCATACCAATGTTTTCTTAGGTCACTCTCCCAAGGCAATAGAAATAAAACCAAAAATAAACAAATGGGATCTAATCAAACATAAGCTTTTGCACAGCAGAGGAAACCATAAGCAAATGAAAGAAAGGACAACCTACAGACTGGGAGAAAATATTTGCAAATGATGTGACCAACAGGGCTTAATTTCCAAAATATACAAACAGCTCATACAACTCGACAACAAAAAAACAAACAACCCAATCCAAAAATGGGCAGAAGACCTAAATAGACCTTTCTCCAAAGACATATAGATGGTCAGTAGGCACATGAAAAGATGCTCAACATTGCTAATTATTAGAGAAATGCAAATCAAAACTACAATGAGGTATCACCTCACACCAGTCAGAATGGCCATCATCGAAAAATCTACAAACAATAAATGCTGGAGAGGGTGTGGAGAAAAGGGAACCCTCTTGCACTGTTGGTGAGAACGTAAATTGGTGCAACCACTATGGAAAACAGTATGGAGATTCCTTTAGAAACTAAAAATAGAGCTGCTATATGATCCAGCAATGCCACTCCTGGGCATATATCCAGACAAAACTATAATTCGAAAAGATATATGTACCCCAATGTTCACAACAGCACTATTTATAATAGCCAAGACATGGAAGCAACCTAAATGTCCATCGACAGATGAATGGATAAAGAAGATGTGGTACATATACATAATGGAATACTATTCAGCCATTAAAAAGAGAATGAAATAATGCCATTTGCAGCAACATGCATGGACCTAGAGATGATCATACTAAGTGAAATAAGTCAGAAAGAGAAAGACAAATACCATATGGTATCACTTATATGTGGAATCTAAAGTATGACACAGAGTTATTTGTAGAGATGTGGATGGGCCTAGAGTCTGTCATACAGAGTGAAGTAAGTCAGAAAGAGAAAAACAAATACTGTATGCTAACACATATATATGGAATTTTTAAAAAATGGTTATGTAGAACCTTGGGGCAGGACAGGAATAAAGACACAGACGTAGAGAATGGACTTGAGGACACGGGGAGGGGGAAGGGTAAGCTGGGGCGAAGTGAGAGAGTGGCATGAACTTTTATACACTACCAAATATAAAATAGCTAGTGGGAAGCAGCCACATAGCACAAGGAGATCAGCTTGGTGCTTTGTGACCACCTAGAGGGGTGGGATAGGGAGGGTGGGAGACAGACGCAAGACGGAGGAGATATGGGGATATATGTATATGTATAGCTGATTCACTTTGTTATACAGCAGAAACTAACACACCATTGTAAAGCAATTATACTCCAATAAAGATGTAAATAAATAAATAAATAAATAAAAAATGGCACAAATGAACTTATCTATGAAAGAGAAACAGACTCACAGACATAGATGGTTACCAAAGGGGAAAGGGGGTGAGGGAGGGATAAATTAGGAGTTTGGGATTAGCAGATACAAACTACTATATATAAAATAAACAACAAGGCCCTACTGTATCACACAGGGAACTGTATTCAATATCCTGTTATAAATCATAATGGAAAAGAATATGAAAATATGTATATGTATAACCAAATCACTTTGCTGTACATCAGAAACTAACACAACATTGTAAATCAACTATACTTCAATTTGAAATTTTTTTTAAAAACCCAGAAGTTTGGAAGAAGTTGATTCCAGCCCTGATGGACGACTTTGAGGGGTTCAAGACTTCAGTGGAGGGAGTCACTGCAGATGTGGTGGAAATGGCAAGGGAACTAGAAGTGGAGCCTGAAGATGTGACTGAATTGCTGCAATCTCATGATAAAACTTTAATGGATGAGGAGTTGCTTCTTACGGAAGAGCAAAGAGAGTGGTTTCTTGAGGTGGGATCTACTCCTGGTGAAGATGCTGTGAAGATGGTTGAAATGACACCAAAGGATTTAGAATATTATGTAAACTTAGTTCATAAAGCAGCAGCAGGGTTTGAGAGGACTGACTTCAGTTTTTAAAGAAGTTCTACTGTGGGTAAAATGCTATCAAACAGCATTGCAGGCTACAGAGAAATCATTCATGAAAGGAAGAGTCCATCGATGTGGCACACTTCACTGTTGTCTTATTTTAAGAAATCGCCTCAGCCATGCCAGCCTTAGCAACCACCACCCAGATCAGTCAGCAGCCACGGACATCGAGGCAAGACCCTCCCCCAGGAAAAAGATTATGACTCACTGAAGGCTCAGATGATGGTTAGCATTTTTTAGCAATGAAGTATTTTTAATTAAGGTACTGTATGTACACTGTTTTTTTAGACATAATGCTATTGCACACTTAATAGAGTACATAATGTAAGCATAACTTTTATATGCACTGGGAAACCAAAAAATTCAGGTGATTCGCTTTACTGCATGTGATACTCGCTTTATCACTGTGGTCTAGAACCAAACCTGCAATATCTCCGAATGCCTGTACGAAGAAAAAAACCCAAAACTGTAAGGTTATTCACCAAAAAGATAACAGTAGCTACCTGTGAAGGAAGGGCCTGGAATTAGGGGCAGTGTTCAAAAGATAGGTTCTGAATTTTTATGAAGAAAAAGTATTCATTTATGTGTGTAATTAACAATTGTTAAAGCTCTCTTTATTAAAAATAAAAGCATAAATTAGATCATCCCTGTGGGAATAAAGAAAAATATAACAAAGAGCATGCTTCAAAGAAATAAGCTACCTAAGTATAATCAGATACTTTGTTAATTGACCTCTTATATTCTCCCAGGAATAGAAACTTACTCTTAAACTTTGCCTATCCCTGAACCCTCTAGAGCTGAAAATACTCCCGTGGGGCTACTTCCTCTGGTTTCCCTGCTGAGAGAGCCCCAGACCTGAAGGGCCTGAGCTCCAACCTGATTAAATTTGTTAGTTGGATGATTTCCTCTCTGTGTCACCTGTCATCACCTCTCACTAACCAGCTCTATCTAGGTAAAACCTTGAAATTCTTTTATACTTCCTGTAGCCTATGCCTCTGCCTATGGTTAAGACATTGCATGTGACCTATTTAGCAGATTTTTTTTTTCAGGGTTTGTAGAGAAGAGATTTGCTTTTCATTTGATTTTTCCCAAATTTTTTCAATCTTCTCTTCACCAGATCACAAGAAAAAAGATAAAATGAAAAAGAGCGCAAAGGAATACTTTCTCATTTTGTAGCTAAAATTCTGTGATGGTTTTCTTCCAATCAGTATATTATTACTGGGTGACTGACTTACGACCATGATTGGCTCTCATTCTCATTCATTCTCTCTCTCTTTCTCTGACCCTCACTCCCCAGTTTTATTTTTCTGGGTTTTCTGTTCCTTTCAAATCAGTAGCTGTGTATCATTCAATGAGGGTCTTTACCCAAGATTTGCCCATTTATTTACATCACCGTCTTATAGAGACCACTTTTACCTTTGGGAACTTCTTAAAACAGACAGGTCCTGTTCCCTCTGAACCTTTCTTTTTTTTTTTTTTTTTTCCACACACACACTGTATTTTATTTTTACAAGAGATAAATAGACTGACACCAAGCATTGTACATGGATGACCACAACAAAAGCAACAATGATTGCAATTACCAAACATGAAACACACTCATACTATGTCATAATATTGACATTCAGTCCAGTAATCCTCCACTGTAACAGCTCCTTTACTTTGCAGTGAAAATTGATTTGTATATTCTTTGCCTCTGAGTCCTTGTGGGATTTTTTTTTTTAATTCAAACAGAAAGTCACAAAAATTATACTCATCCTCATCAGTTCACTCAGTCCCATGTAATTAATTTTTTTTTTCATCTTGATCTTTTGTTAGCACTTTTATAAGTTCATCAGTTTTTCATTAGAGTTCTGAAAATGCTTATTCATTCAGTTCAGCAGTACAGTCAGTTACCAGAAACCTGTACTTGTCAGAGTCTTTTCCATGAATTTCTTGAAGATGAAACCCTTTTATAGGAACATATTTGCAAAAGCATCAGATACACCCAGAACTGTCTGTAAATGACAGAAGACTTAAAAATGACCACAGTTAAAGATTTGATGAAAGTTCATAACCCTCTGAACCTTTCAAGCAGGCTTTTTTTTTTTTTTTTTTAACAAAACACTTCTAAAGATACCAATGTACTCGGGATGCCCCAGGAACAAATGATCACATTTTTTACAGCGGAGAGCCTTGGCAATCTGCTTTCTCACCAGCCAACATCTCCTGGCCTGAGTGTCCTGCTCCTGTGTTTCCATTTCTTATATGTCTGATCCTGGCGCAGTGTCCCACAGGCTGCTCATTCTTCTAGATAGAAATTTCATCTGCCCTGTCTTTTGAAGAACGATCGGTAGCACAAGATCTCTGTTAATCAGTCAGTAATTGATTAACATGCAGAGAATGGCTAACAGCCAAAGAAACATCAGAATGATGTTGGGAAATCTGGTCTCTCGACATGCCACGTTACAATTTTGTCAAAGTGTCCCTAACAAAAGATGATTGCTTGCTCATGATAAATGAATCAGAGGCTTCTAGTAGGTGTAAGATTAACAAAGCCCTGCAATTAGCACCCAGCGAGGACATCCACCGTTTGTACAATGTGCTGGGCGCTGTGCTAAGTTCCTCACGTACATTATCTCCTGCAATCTCCACAACAGCCCTAGAGATGAGAGACTTATTATTAACCTTATTTTACAGACATAGGCTTTGAAGTTCAGAGGTTGAGAGGCTTACAAAGATCCCATAGATCACATGTTAAGTACCTACTACATGTCATGGTCTCTTCTAGGCACTACGGCTCCAAGAGTGAATGAGACAGGCAAAGCCTCCACTTTCATGAAGCTGACATTCTTGGGGGGTGGGTATGGATACAAATATTCGATATGTAAGTGAAAATAATATATAATTGTATGTACTAAAGAGGTGGTGTACTAGAGGGGACAAGAAAGTGGCAGCCAGAGTGCTGGAGTGAAGAGAAAGAGGAGAGAGATGACAAAGGATGTCAGGTAGAAAGATAGCATGGACATTTTGTATGGCCTGCTGGGTCATGATAGTTTACAGTTTTCTCTGAGTGCAGTAGAAAGTCATTGGAAGGTTTTACAGGAAATAATATAATCTGATTTACGTTTTTTAAAGACCTCTGTGGGTAAGTGGAGAATGGATTGTAGAGGCTCAAGAGTGGGGGCAGGGAGGGCGCTTGGGAGGCTATAGAAGTGGTCCAGGAGAGAGGTGATGGAGGTTTGGGATTGTGCTCTGTCCTTACTTATAAAAAGCGAAACCGTCCAGGAAAAAACATGATCTAGGCTTTACAGAGAACCCAACCTTCCTTACTAAGCTGACGTGAGATATCTTCAGGCCTTGTCCCATCTCATGCTGAATGCGTGCGAATTATGTGCCACTTGTTTTTCTTTAAACTTTTTATTGAAGTGTGACATACATACAGAAAAGTGCACCAATCATAAGGGCAGAGCCCTGTCAGTTTTCACAAAGTGAACACATCCCTGTAAGCAGCACCAAAAACAAGAAAGAAAAGATTATCCACACCCTGAAGCTCCCCTCATATCCCCTTCCTGTCAATCTCTGGCATTCCAAGTATGTTTTTCCAGAATGACATTCTGTAAATCACTTTTCTCCATCTTGCTTAACCCATGACCCCTTTTTCCACACTGAAAGTTGCATGCCCTCTGCAATCAGAGATTCTCTTATACAACCAGCCAAGAGATTTGAGCTTTGTATTCTGTGATGGGTAGTATGAGAACAACAAGTATTTTCATATAAAAAAAATCTAATATAATGTTGAATGTGCTTTTTTCAAACTTGATATAAATTCCCACTCCCAGATTCTGTTAGGTCCCCCTCTTAAAAATCACGTATGCAAATTCTGGAAAAGACTGCAAGTTGCTGTTGTCTAGAAGAACAGTCTGGAAATCTAACAGCACAGACAGTAGGACTGGGATACACGAGTCTGTAATAGAACAAAGCCATGATTTCCAGGCTTTGTTCAGGAGACAAGACACTGGCAGAGAACTAATATTTACTGAGCACTTATTATGTCTCTGGCACTGAGCTAAGGTGTTTCAGTATGTGATCTTATTTAACCTTCACAACCCTTTGAGGATACCATTCTCTTCATTGTATAACTAAGAAAACCAAGGCTAGGAAAGGTGAGATAATTGGCCCAAGTTCTCAGGGCTCATAGTGACCAGACTTGGAAACAGCTCTATCTGTCTTCTTATCCCAAGCTCATTTCACTCAACCAAAGCAACCTCTCTCATGTTTTTCTTCCTCTGATCAGTACTTAAGAAATTGAAAATGTTGGTCTCAACATTTGGTTCCTGCAATAAGCCGCATTTCTTCTAGTGGTTTCCCATTTACATTTTTTTTTTAATGCATGGACTTTCAAATTAATGGTAAAGCTATTCATAAATGAAATGGGGAACCTGGCTATAACTTTGCTTCCTTCCAGAAAGCAAAGGCTCTTTAAGCCTGATGAAGTTTAATGCTTGCTGTAAATGCAGGGAAAAAATAAACGAGCACCATTTAAATCACCCAACCCAGAGCCTGGCCACGTGAGGGACACGGGAGCCACACTGTGTCACCACATTATCCATTATTGAGAAGGGAGCCAACAATTAACAAAGCAATCTAGATTAACCACGTTAACATCTCTGGCAGAGTAGTTCATGTTCTCCGGCTTTCTGGAAGCTCTTCCCAGCTCAAGCTGCCCCTGGGTTCTTTGGCTTTGCGTCATGAAGGGAATTGATTTGATTAATTACATTGCTGCTGCCTAATTAGTAAGCGTGGCCACACTTGCCCATCGGTTTTGCAGAGATGAAACTTGGGATCCTGACTGCAGACCAGTTTTCGTAGCTGAAAGTCGCTGTGCCTTTCATCCTCGATCCATACCAAGTTCCCCAGAGTTGATCATAGCAGGACTTCAGTCCAGAGCCAGGGGCAGGTTTTCAAAGTCCAGACAGCTGGGTCTCTGGGGCCCTCCTGCATTTCAACACAGATTATTTTGTGAAAGCTTCTCAGGTTAAGGACCCCTGCCTTTCTGCACATGCCAGGTCTCACCTTACACAAAGCACATCCACCCTCACCCTTTTATTTGGGTTTCCCAGTTTCTCAAGAAGAAAGACGTACAGCTCTCATTTTAGACACGAAGAAAGGAACCTTTGCAGAAATGATTACTCAAGGCCACAAAGCATTTCTCAACTAAGATTAGTCATCCTTTTTTTTTTTGAATTTAATTAATTTTTTTATACAGCAGGTTCTTACTAGTCATCCATTTTATACACATCAGTGTATACATGTCCATCCCAATCGCCCAATTCATCCCACCACCACTCCCACCCACCGCCGCTTTCCCCCCTTAGTGTCCATACGTTTGTTCTCTACATCTGTGTCTCAATTTCTGCCCTGCGAACCGGTTCATCTGTACCATTTTTCTAGGTTCCACATATATGCGTTAATATACGATATTTGTTTTTCTCTTTCTGACTTACTTCACTCTGTATGACAGTCTCTAGATCCATCCACGTCTCTACAAATGACCCAGTTTCGTTCCTTTTTATGGCTGAGTAATATTCCATTGTATATATGTACCACATCTTCTTGATCCATTCGTCTGTCGATGGGCATTTAGGGTGCTTCCATGACCTGACTATTGTAAATAGTGCTGCAATGAACATTGGGATGCATGTGTCTTTTTGAATTATGGTTTTCTCAGGGTATATGCCCAGTAGTGGGATTGCTGGGTCATATGGTAATTCTATTTTTAGTTTTTTAAGGAACCTCCATACTGTTCTCCATAGTGGCTGTATCAATTTACCTTCCCACCAACAGTGCAAGAGGGTTCCCTTTTCTCCACACCCTCTCCAGCATTTGTTGTTTGTAGATTTTCTGATGATGCCCATTCTAACTGGTGTGAGGTGATACCTCATGGTAGTTTTGATTTGCATTTCTCTAATAATTAGTGATGTTGAGCAGCTTTTCATGTGCTTCTTGACCATCTGTATGTCTTCTTTGGAGAAATGTCTGTTTAGGTCTTCTGCCCATTTTTGGATTGGGTTGTTTGTTTCTTTAATATTGAGCTGCATGAGCTGTTTTTATATTTTGGAGATTAATCCTTTGTCCGTTGATTCGTTTGAAAATATTTTCTCCCATTCTAAGGGTTGTCTTTTCATCTTGTTTATGGTTTCCTTTGCTGTGCAAAAGCTTTTAAGTTTCATTAGGTCCCATTTGTTTATTTTTGTTTTTATTTCCATTACTCTAGGAGGTGGATCAAGAAAGACCTGCTGTGATTTATGTCAAAGAGTGTTCTGCCTATGTTTTCCTCTAAGAGTTTTATAGTATCCAGTCTTACATTTAGGTCTCTAATCCATTTTGAGTTTATTTTTGTGTATGGTGTTAGGGAGTGTTCTAATTTCATTCTTTTACATGTAGCTGTCCAGTTTTCCCAGCACCACTTATTAAAGAGACTGTCTTTTCTCCATTGTATATCCTTGCCTCCTTTGTCATAGATTAGTTGACCATAGGTGCATGGGTTTATCTCTGGGCTTTCTATCTTGTTCCATTGATCTATGTTTCTGTTTTTGTGCCAGTACCATATTGTCTTGATTACTGTAGCTTTGTAGTATAGTCTGAAGTCAGGGAGTCTGATTCCTCCAACTCCGTTTTTTTCCCTCAAGACTGCTTTGGCTCTTCGGGGTCTTTTGTGTCTCCATACAAATTTTAAGATTTTTTTTGTTCTAGTTCCATAAAAAATGCCATTGGTAATTTGATAGGGATTGCATTGAATCTGTAGATTGTTTTGGGTAGTATACTCATTTTCACAATGTTGATTCTTCCAATTCAAGAACATGGTATATCTCTCCATCTGTTTGTACAATCTCTAATTTCTTTCATCAGTGTCTTATAGTTTTCTGCATACAGGTCTTTTGTCTCCCTAGGTAGGTTTATTCCTAGGTATTTTATTCTTTTTGTTGCAATGGTAAATGGGAGTGTTTCCTTAATTTCTCTTTCAGATTTTTCATCATTAGTGTATAGGAATGCGAGAGATTTCTGTGCCTTAATTTTGTATCCTGCAAGTTTACCAAATTCATTGATTAACTCTAGTAGTTTTCTGGTGGCATGTTTAGGATTCTCTATGTATAGTATCATGTCATCTGCAAACAGTGACAGTTTTACTTGTTCTTTTCCAATTTGTATTCCTTTTCTTTCTTTTTCTTCTCTGATTGCCGTGGCTAGGACTTCCAAAACTATGTTGAATAATAGTGGTGAGAGTGGACATCCTTGTCTTGTTACTGATCTTAGAGGAAATGCTTTCAGTTTTTCACCATTGAGAATGATGTTTGCTGTGGGTTTGTCATATATGGCCTTTATTATGTTGAGGTAGGTTCTCTCTATGCCCACTTTCTGGAGAGTTTTTATCAAAAATGGGTGTTGAATTTTGTCAAAAGCTTTTTCTGCATCTATTGAGATGATCATATGGTTTTTATTCTTCAATTTGTTAATATGGTGTATCACATTGATTGATTTGCGTATATTGAAGAATCCTTGCATCCCTAGGATAAATCCAACTTGTTCATGGTGTATGATCCTTTTAATGTGTTGTTGGATTCTGTTTGCTAGTATTTTGTTGAGGAGTTTTGCATCTATATTCATCAGTGACATTGGTCTGTAATTTTCTTTTTTTGTAGTATCTTTGTCTGGTTTTGGTATCAGGGTGATGGGGGCCTCATAGAATGAGTTTTGGAGTGTTCCTTCCTCTGCAGTTTTTTGGAAGAGTTTGAGAAGGATGGGTGTTAGCTCTTCTCTAAATGTTTGATAGAATTCACCTGTGAAGCCATCTGGTCCTGGACTTTTGTATGTTCGAAGATTTTTAATCACAATTTCCATTTCATTGCTTGTGATTCGTCTGTTCATATTTTCTATTTCTTCTTGGTTCAGTCTTGGGAAGTTATACCTCTCTGAGAATTTGTCTGTTTCTTCCAGGTTGTCCATTTTATTGTCATAGAGTTGCTTGTAGTAGTCTTTTAGGATGCTTTGTATTTCTGTGGTGTCTGTTGTAACTTCTCCTTTTTCATTTCTAATTTTATTGATTTGAGTCCTCTCCCTCTTTTTCTTGATGAGTCTGGCTAATGGTTTATCAATTTTGTTTATCTTCTCAAAGAACCAGCTTTTAGTTTTATTGATCTTTGCTATTGTTTTCTTTGTTTCTATTTCATTTATTTTTGCTCTGATCTTTACAATTTCTTTCCTCCTGCTAACTTTGGGTTTTGTTTGTTCTTCTTTCTCTAGTTCCTTTAGGTGTAAGGTTAGGTTGTTTATTTGAGATTTTTCTTGTTTCTTGAGGTAGGCTTGTTATAGCTATAAACTTCCCTCTGAGAACTTCTTTTGCTGCATTCAATAGGTTTTGGATCGTCGTGTTTTCATTGTCATTTGTCTCTAGGTATTTTTTGATTTCCTCTTTGATTTCTTCAGTGATCTCTTGGTTATTTAGTAACATATTGTTTAGTCTCCATGTGTTTCTGTTTTTTATGTTTTATTCCCTGTATTTGATTTCTAATATCATAGCGTTGTGGTCAGAAAAGATGCTTGATATGATTTCAATTTTCTTAAATTTACTGAGGCTTGATTTGTGACCCAAGATGTGATCTATCCTGGAAAATATTCCGTGCGCACTTGAGAAGAAAGTGTAATCTGCTGTTTTTGGATGGAATGTACTATAAATATCAATTAAATCTATCTGTTCTATTGTGTCATTTAAAACTTGTGTTTCCTTATTAATTTTCTATTTGGATGATCTATCCATTGGTGTAAGTGAGGTGTTAAATTCCCCCTCTATTATTGTGTTACTGTCGATTTCTTCTTTTGTAGCTGTTAGCAGTTGCCTTATGTATTGAGGTGCTCCTATGTTGGGTGCATATATATTTATAATTGTTATATCTTCTTCTTGGATTGACCCCTTGATCATTATGTAGTGTCCTTCCTTGTCTCTTGTAACATTCTTTATTTTAAAGTCTATTTTATCTGATATGAGTATTGCTACTCCAGCTTTCTTTTGATTTCCGTTTGCATGGAATATCTTTTTCCATCCCCTCACTTTCAGTCTGTATGTGTCCCTAGGTCTGAAGTGGGTGTCTGTAGACAGCATATATATGGGTCTTGCTTTTGTATCCATTCAGCAAGCCTGTGTCTCTTGGTTGGAGCATTTAATCCATTCATGTTTAAGGTAATTATCGATATGTATGTTCCTATTACCATTTCCTTAATTTTGGGGGGTTTGTTTTTGTAGGTCCTTTTCTTCTCTTGTGTTTCCCACTTAGAGAAGTTCCTTTAGCATTTGTTGTAGAGCTGGTTTGGTGGTGCTGAATTCTCTTAGCTTTTGCTTGTCTGTAAAGCTTTTGATTTCTCCATCGAATCTGAATGAGATCCTTGACGGGTAGAGTAATCTTGGTTGTAGGTTCTGCCCTTTCATTACTTTAAGTATATCATGCCACTCCCTTTTGGCTTGTAGAGTTTCTGCTGAGAAATCAGCTGTTAACCTTATGGGAGTTCCCTTGTATATTATTTGTCATTTCTCCCTTGCTGCTTTCAGTAATTTTTCTTTGTCTTTAATTTTTGCCAATTTCATTACTATGTGTCTTGGCGTGTTTCTCTTTGGGTTTATCCTGTATGGGAGTCTCTGCACTTGCTGGACCTGGGTGGCTATTTCCTTTCCCATGTTAGGGAAGTTTTCGGTTATAATCTCTTCAGATATTTTCTCTGGTCCTTTCTCTCTCTCTTCTCCTTCTGGGACCCCTATAATGCGAATGTTGTTGTGTTTAATGTTGTCCCAGTGGTCTCTTAAGCTGTCTTCACTTCTTTTCATTCTTTTTTCTTTATTCTGTTCCGCAGCAGTGAATTCCACCATTCTGTCTTCCAGGTCACTTATCCGTTCTTCTGCCTCAGTTATTCTGCTATTGATTCCTTCTAGTGTATTGTTCATTTCAATTATTGTATTGTTCTTCTCTGTTTGTTCTTTAATTCTTCTAGGTCTTTGTTAAACATTTCTTGCATCTCGATTTTTGCCTCCATTCTTTTTCTGAGGTCCTGGATCATCTTCACTATCATTCTGAATTCTTTTTCTGGAAGGTTGCCTATCTCCACACCATTTAGTTGTTTTTCTAGGGTTTTACCTTGTTCCTTCATCTGGTACATAGCCTTCTGCCTTTCCATCTTGTATATCTTTCTATGAATGTGGTTTTTGTTCCATGGGCTGCAGGATTGTAGTTCTTCTTGCTTCTGCTGTCTGCCCTCTGGTGGATGAGGCCATCTAAGAGGCTTGTGGAAGTTTCCCAATGGGAGGGACTGGTGGTGGGTAGAGCTGGCTGTTGCTCTGGTGGGCAGAGCTCAGTAAAACATTAATCTGCTTGCCTGCTGGTGGTTGGGGCTGGGTCCCCTCCCTGTTGGTTGTTTGGCCTGAGGCGACCCAGCACTGCAGCCTACCTGGGCTCTTTGGTGGGGCTAACGGCGGACTCTGGGAGGGCTCACTCCAAGGAATACTTCCCAGAACTTCTGCTGCCAGTGTCCTTGCCCTCACGATGAGACAGAGCCATCCCCCACCTCTTAGGAGACCCCCCAGCACTAGCAGGTAGGTCTGGTTCAGTCTCTATGGGGTCACTGCTCCTTCCCCTGGGTCCCGATGCACACACTACTTTGTGTGTGCCCTCCAAGAGTGGAGTCTTTATTTCCCCCAGTCCTGTCGAAGTCCTGCAATCGAATCCTGCTAGGCTTCAAAGTCTGATTCTCTAGGAATTCCTCCTCCCGTTGCCGGACCCCCAGGTTCAGAAGCCTGACATGTGGCTCAGAACCTTCACTCCAGTGGGTGGACTTCTGTGGTGTAAGTGTTCTCCAGTTTGTGGGTCACCCACCAGCAGTTACGGAATTTGACTTTTTTGTGATTGAACCCCTCCTACCATCTCATTGTGGCTTCTCCTTTGTCTTTGGATGTGGGATATCTTTTTTGGTGAGTTCCAGTGTCTTCCTGTCGATGACTGTTCAGCAGTTACTTGTGATTCCAGTGTTCTCGCAAGAGGGAGTGAGAGCACATCCTTCTACTCCGCCATCTTGAACCATTCTCCAGTCGTCCTTTTTTTAATTCAAGTAACTTTTACTGGGTTTGTTTTGTCTTATTGCAAGAAGTTATATATGCTCATTATAGAAAAGTTTAGAAGATACAGAAAAACAAAAAGAAGGTATTAAAAAGCCGTCCTTCACACATAACTACTGAAATATTTGATGCATATTTATTCAGCCACTTTTCTATGGGATGATATCATACATACTATTTTGTAACCTACTCTTTGTCTTTTGATATATTATTAACACTTTTCGAATCATATTCACTAATTTAATCTTTAATGGTTGAGATATATGGATCATTAAACCAATCAGTTATGTTGGATATTTGGGATTGTTTCAAAATTTTAGTTATGATAAATAATGTGGCAATAAAATCCTTGTATCTAAATCATAATAACTAACATTTATTGAGTATTTATTACTCAGGCACTGTACTGTTTTACATGTATTATCTTTTTTATTTATTTTTTTTAATTGAAATATAGTGGATTTACAGTGTTGCACCACTCTCTGCTGTACAGCAAAGCGACTCAGTTATATATATATATACATTCTTTATTTTATAATCTTTTCCATTATGGTGTATCCCAGGAGACTGGATATAGTTCCCTGTGCTATACAGTAGGACCTTGTTGTTTATCCATTCTATACGTAATAGTTTGCATTTACCAACCCCAAACTCCCAGTCCATCCCTCTCTCCCTTCCCCTCCCCCTTGGCAACCACAAGTCTGATCTATATGTCTGTGAGTCTGTTTCTGTTTTGTAGATGGGCTCATTTGTGCCATGTTTTAGATTCCATATGTAAGTGATATCATATGGTATTTGTCTTTCTCTTTCTGACTTACTTCACTTAGTGTGATAATCTCTAGTTGCATCCATGTTGCTGCAAATGGCATTATTTCATTCTTTTTTATGGCTGAGTAGTATTCCATTGTATATATATATGCCACATCTTCTTTATCCATTTATCGGTCAATGGACATTTTGGTTGTTTCCATGTTTTGGCTATTGTGAATAGTGCTGTATGAACATAGGGGTGCATGTATCTTTTTGAATTAGAGTTTTGTCCGAGTATATACCCAGGAGTGGGTATATGCCTATGGTAATTTTATTTTTGGTTTTCTGAGGAACCTCCATACTGTTTTTCATAGTGGCTGGACCAACTTACATTCCCACCAACAGTGTAGGAGGGTTCCCTTTTCTCCACACCCTCTCCAGTATTTGTTACTTGTAGACTTTTTAATGATGGCCATTCTGACCAGTGTGAGGTGGTACCTCATTTGTATTATCTAATTTAACCCTCCCAGGAGTCCTATGAATAAGTAATATTACCTCCATTTTACAGGTGAGGAAACTGAGGCCTAGAGAGGTTGAGTAATTTGCCCACGGTGACAGAGATAATGACTGCAGAGGCAGCACCCTTAATCACTAAGATAAATTCTTAGAATTGTAATTTCAGGATAACTAAATACATAAAATTGTAAGGTCTCTGAGTCATATCGCCCAGTTGCCCTCCAGAAAGCATGTCCCAATCAATATTCCCACCGTCAGGATATGAATGCCCACTCACTTGCATCATTGCCAACACAGGACACTATTAATTTGTATTGTCGTTAGAGAAATGAAGCTCAGACTTCTGATAGCTTATTCATGCTCTTTAGAGCATGCGTGCAACCCAATTCCCAACTGAAACGTTGATTTTCTTTAAAACAATTGTTGTTATCCTTTTTTTGGTACATGGGCCCCTTTGAGAATCTGATGGAAGCTAAGAAGCAGCTACACAGAAAATGCACATGTGCACATCAAATAACCCCATATTTCTCAGGAGTTCACAGACACCATTAAGAACGCCTATGCTTGCTAGAGGATCGATATATCAACAATACTGAAACTAAAACTAAAAACAGGGCTAATGAACCAGGTCAAATGCTGGTTTGACCAGACTGTTCTTTTTAACAATCCTGCAGTGTAAGGAACCAGATCAGAAGAGGCTGGAATAAAATGCCCAGGCACTATAATGGTCCATTTGCCCTGTGGAGTGGAGGTACCCCGGTCAAAACTCTCTCCTGAGGTCGTGCTGTCCTCCACCAAACCAGTAAGACCTCCGAGCAGATGGACAGGCCGTCACTGGCCTGCCCCCATTGGTGCACTTCAGTAGCCTCCAAAGAACAAGCCTCCTTCTGCCAAATGCTCTTCTTCACTCACTAGTGTCTTTCACGATCTCCCCTCGCATCCTGCTCCGTTATGGTCTGGAAAGCCTCATCCCAGATCAGTCAAGCCTCCGCCAACCCTACCCACCCCTCTCCTATCACAAGCATCGGATGAAGACAAGACGTGGGGGGAGCATGAGGGCCAGAACCTTGCCCATCCATCTGCTGTGATGCTGCTTTGCCAGGAAGATTTTTCTGGGAACTTTCCTTGGCCTGAGCATGTGCTTTTGGGGCCGTGTTTAATAATGATCCATTGAGGCTCAGTGGCATTTTCAGAATTGGGGGTGGAACAAGTGGTCCCAGCCTACAAGGAAGGAGGTGGACAGAGGAATTAGCACTCTGGAGTGAATTGCCCTTTTGGGTGACCCAGTGGAGAATTCAGCTCCATCTGGATAGACAGGCTAGGGCTGCCAGACCACCATGAGACACACACAGAGGATGCAGGCAGCTTCTCAGGCTGGAACCTGAGCTGCCCTGTCCTTGCTGCCCGTCCATGGCCACCTTGGGGTCTCATTTTGCACAAGACCACCATATCCTTGTCAGAAATATGAGGAGGAGTGGTGATGGGAAAGGGGGCTGTTCTGCCCTTTTATTGTCTGGCTTAACTCTATCTTTTGATCTCTATTTATTAATTTTTCTCCATCCTATGCCCTGTCCTCTCGCTTATGTTCTTGGCATTGCCCATCTACAGATGATGGAAGGATTTGTGAGTTAAACATCCATTCTCCTCCCACCTTCTTGGGTCCCTGGGACTTACATTCACAAGGCCAGGAGATGGCAGACAATGACTTTTCAATTCTAAATAATTACAGTTCCTCCTGGATTTGGCTGGGAACATGAGTCATCTGAAAACTAGTATATTCACACCCAAACATGGCTCTGCTGTTTCCCCCTGCACCCTGTACTCCCTTGTGGAATCTGCTCAATTTTTTTACATGTCCTTTTAGTCTTTGGAGTTTTGATGGCCTTCCTCACCAGGTCCAAATAGCAGAAGATGGGAGAGCAGAAACTCTACTACTTAATATCTCTGTGACTCTGAGCAAATTACTTCTCTTCTAAGCCTCAATTTCAACATCTGTAAAATGGGGACAGTAACTGTGCCTCCCACGTTGAAATGTTTTGAGTACAGAGTTAGATAATGTATGTTGGGAGTTTGATACAGCGCTTGCCTCCTATAAGCTCCCAATAGACGGTAACTGCTGTTCTTATTGCTGTTGTTATTAAATTCAGATCACCACCATCTTCTGTATTTTCTTGGGCACCATCATAAGGTTGAGTCCATTTCTAACTATCACGAGAGTCAGCACGACTTCTCCACCTTCCTTGTGATCAGGACACTGCACAGGAAGTCAGGCCTCCTCTCTCAGGCTCTAAACAGCCTGAGGTCACCAGCTCTCTGAGACACATTGCCCCACTGCCGTTGCACCCTCTTGCACAAAGGGCATGCAATTCCCTGCCTTTCCAGCTCCTGTCTCCTCAAAATGTGCAAAGATGAAATCGTTTTTGCAGGAAAGTTCTCTGAAAGTAGCAAAGTCAAGTAACTCCTCCTTCCCAAACTATCACCCACACTTATCTCTCCATCCCAACATGTAACCAGCACCTCCTGGTTTTCTTCTAGGTGCCTTCACACAGAACGTTCCAGGGATATAACAAGTCTCCAGTCTGTGGGAATCAGCACTGAGGTGCAGAAAGATCAGTTGCTCCAGGGTCAGACCTGGAACTGAATCCTATCTCCACCACTATGTAATCTTGAGCAATTTGTTTAATTGCACTAAGCCACAGTTTTTTTCATCCATAAAATGGGCATAATAATTGTATTCACCTCACCGGCTTATAGGTACTGAATAAAATAATTGTTGAAATCTCCTTGCTTCCCCAGTCAACGTTAATCTCCTGGATTAAATTCTCAACCAGTTCCAGGTACCTAAGGGATGTTCGATAAAGACTCTCTGTAAAGTGGAACAAAGCTTGGGACCTCCCGCTGCGAGCAATAATCTAAAAACCTGCATCAAACTGAGAATATATTTCATGTATATTTACAAGAAAGAGGTGAAGAAATTGTATTTTCTGAAAATCTAGTAATTTGAGGAAAGGAACTGTCTTTAGGAAAAATCTTAAATAGAGCTGAAGGTAGAAAGTGAAACCCATTTCCCCCCATCACAACGTACAACCCCCTCTTCCTTGCTGCCCTCAACAAGGCTGATGCCAAAGCTACCAGAAGAGAAAACAGAAATTATTGCCTAAAAAAGCAATAAGAATTTGGAACTCTTGGAGCAATCTGCAAGGGGAGGAGCTGAGGTGAGAGAGGGCAAGGAGCGGGCCAGGGAGCCCAGCACTGAGTAGTACGTTAAACGCTTGGTGCGGGTAATTTTCATCTTGTGGAATCACTGCTTCCAGGTGGTATAAGCAGAGCAGGCATCAAGGGAAATGGAGCCCAAGAAGCAGAGTGGCGGGAATGAAGTTATTCCCCCTGCCCCACTCCAGGAATCCAGAGACTTTGAGGGAGGGCTTTGGACATCGCAGAGTTATGGAAAAGGGACACTCACGATCATCTCGCCTAGCTTTCAAGGGGTGGAAAGGCCCCCAGCTGATGTCTGGTCTACACATAAAAACAGCATAGGCAGTAAATACTGAATTACGTCTTGTCCCTTCATGGAAACTCTCAGAAAACATTCTCCCATGGCTGCAGCAAGCCCAGCCAGCTCTCTGTCCTACAGGCCATCTCTGAGTTGAGCAATAAATTGTCCCTCGGGCACTTGCATCTGCAAATTTCCTAGCAATGAGGAGCCTTTGAGCTATGAGAAAGGGCAGCAATTTCAGGGTCATTTTATGGAATGTCTGTGGACCTGGACTGAGAAGCAGGAGAAGGCCCTGCTTTGCTAAAATCTGGACAGTGGCACGTATGCAGTAGCAAAGACTAATCATTTCATCATACAATATTCATGACACCAGCGATGTGCCTGGCCCTCGGGATACAGAAAGGCAGGCGAGGGCTCTGGTGAGAAGACAAGACGCCCTAGGGACAGCGGGTTGGCATCATTCACTCTAAGGGCTGCAGGTGACAGGGCAGCCATGACGCCCAGGTGTGGCCCCCAGAGGAGGAGTGCATCCCAGACCAGGCCTGACAAGTGGAGAGGAGATGCAGAGCTGTCCGGGGGTCCCAACCTGAACCTGGCAAGCCAGTGGATATAGGAAAAAGTTTGGATTACCACCAGCCAAAGGACAGATCAGAGGGATGAGTCAGAAAGAGGAAGGCAGGGGAGTCAGTGGACAGCTGCTGAGACAAGGGATGAAAGGCATTGCACAGTGCCTAATGGCATAAGTGGTCCAGTCTCAGCGTTTTACCACCTGATTCCCCAAAGCCAGTAATTGTCCCTGTTCTCTCTGGAGGCTTTCATCCGAAGGTGCCGAGCCTCTCAGCCAAGCAGCAGGTTCATCTGCTCGCTCTGAGGGCAGCATCCAGTATTGCACAGCCTTTTTGTTATAGGCTCAAAGACACTCTGGCCACAGGTATATCTGTAACTTTTCCCCTAGTCTCTGTTCCACCTCTGCAATGGAGTGAACACAGCTGACAATCCAAGAAGCAGGGAGCCCCGGTAGCTAATGCAGCCCCCCCGTTTCATACATGAGGAAACGAGGCCCAGAACTGTGATGACCCTGAATAAAGGTCGGCCAGCTTCTAGCCCTAGGCTGGGTCTTTCCCCCTATATTCTCAACCACTCTCTCTATCTCTTTCTCTCTGTCTCTGATTTTCCCCCCGCCTCTCTCCCTGTTTCCCTCTAATTACAAAAGCAATGATTGTTCATTGCAAAAAGAATTTTAAATAAAAAGTGAAAATCTTCCCATACAGCCATCCTCCAGAGATAACCATTATGAACAGTTTGTTTTCACATTCACCCAGATTTTTTTCTATGAACACACACACGCGCACACACACACGAAAAATGTTTTTTATAAAAATCAGATATTAGACATTCTCTCCTGAAATTTGATTTTTTCTACTTAATTCTGGCATGGGCCTCATTCCATGTAGACCTAGCTTACCATTTTAATAGATGTATGGTTTTTCAATGCGTGAATGCCACGTGGTTTATTTCATAATCCCCTATTGCTGGAATTTAGGTTATTTCCCATTTGGGGGGAACATTACTGCAGTTTCCTGTACTTTTATCTTTGCTCCCTTTTAAGAGTACTTCTGTAGGATAAATTCCTGGATGTTGAGTACTTACATCAAAAGCTAAAATTATGCTCATTCAAATTGTATAAGATAACACCAGTTTTCCACCCAAAATCTGTACCCACACACAGAATGCATGCAAATGTCTGTTTTCTCATACCTTTACCAAACTAATAGAAATATTTTGCTGCTTTTTAATTTGCATTATTTGCTTTGTAAAGAATTCCATGAGGTTTGCATTAATTCACTGGCTGTCCATTGTAATTATTCTTGTTATTTCCTTATCCATATGATTTGCTTTGTTTTCTATTGAGTTGCTTTGTCTTCTTGATTTGAAAGAGAGTTTTATGTATTAGAAATATTCCTTTTACTGTCCTTTAAATTACAAATGTTTCTCTCAATTCTGATAACTTTGTTTTCAAAGTTTATGACCTTATAGAAGTGTCTAGGCAAACTCAGCAATACTTTTCTTTACAGATATTGAACTTCTGTCATGCTTAAAAAGGTCTTTCCTATTTCAAAATCATAAAAAATATTCACTTCCATCTTCTTATATCTTAATAATCTTTTAATATTTAAAAGCTTAGATCCATCTGGGTTTATTTTAATGTAAGAAAGTAGAGATCCAGCTTTATTTGTTTCTAAATAGCTAGAGACTGTTGTCCTAACACCACTTATAGAATAATCTGTTTTTCCCCACAAGCATTGAAATGGCATATAAAATTCTCATGGATATTTGGTTCTGTTTATAAACTGTATAATTTCATTGATCTATCTGCATTTTCTTGCACCTCCTGCCCTGGTATTTTTTAATTACTCTTATGGTATGATATGATTTTATGGTAGGTTTTACTCTCTGTATGGGTAAGTTTCCCCGTCTTCCGCACACCACTCCCACCATTCCTCTTTATTTATTTTAATTGACCTGGCTATTTTTTCATAGTTATTCTTCTATAATCTATATTCTTCCATATATTTAGTTTGGGATCATTTAGGTTCCCCTCTCTACCACCCCCCAAAAAAATCCTGGTGGTATTTTAATGAGATTATCTTGAATTTACAGATGCATTTGGGGAGAACTGAAGTTTTCTTGGATAGAGACTTTCTATACTAAAGCAAGCTATGTCTCTCCATTTGTACATGTCTTCTTTTTATGCCCCTTCATAAAGTTGTATCACTTCCTTCACATAGGTTCCCCCCAACACTCAGTTTTAAAAGGGTTCTATGGGGAAATTGCTATTGAGGTCAAAGCATGGAACACACTCAGTTTGGCATCAAAGATAAACCCTTAAGTGCTGCAGAAACTCCTCCATCCCATCTGCTCCCAACTCTGGGCCTAAGCCAAGAGGTCGCTTCCCTCTTTGAAGTTGGAATGGGTCCATCAAGTAACCAGCAGGCAGTTGATGGCACGGATCCCATGCCCAGTCCTGTGCTAGAAGTATAGAACACAGACTCCATCTTCACAGAGCTTTGATGCTGCCTAAAGAGACAAGTGGCATATCTCTTAAGAATGACATTCCATATGAATCCATGTGGTATGGCCTTTGTTTTGATGGGAAATATAGGAGAAGAAGCCTGGAGCAGTCAGGAAAGATTTCAGGAAGAAGATGAAAACTGAACTGGGCATTGGCCTGTGGTTACTATTTAAATAAAGAAGAGGAAGGAAGCACATTATAAGCAAGAGAATCACTCCACAACCATTTACCTAGCACCTACTATGAACCAGATACTGGGCTAGGCACATGAAGAGGAGGTTATGTGCTCAACAAATAGTTTTACACATTCACTGTAACCCAAGCTCTGTGTTTGGTGCTAGAGAAACAGGACAAGTAAGATTGACCCTGGCCTTGAGGAGCTTGTAAACAAGGGAGACAGACTCTTAAATAAATAAGTTCAACAGCTGTTGTGATCGAATTCTGTGGAGAGAATAGCAGAAGACTCTTAATCTGGTGACTGTGCACCTCCTGGGTACCCATGGATGGGATTCAGTGAGCCTGTGAGCCCCTGAAATTATATGATGCTAAATTATTTGCATAACCAGCATTTTCAGGTTAAGAACCATCGAGGTAGAGTGCCACAAAATTCTTGGCTTCTGTGTTTTAATGACCATATAAAATATATAGAAAGACACCATTAGAAATAAGAAGTAAATAATTCTAGCCTTCCCCCAACCAGAACTATTCTAAGAGTTTAGAGGCTGTATCATCTGTTGTGGAAACTGCCCAGCTTTGAGACCAGGCAGATTTGGGTTTGAATACCAGCTCTACCATTTAATAGCTGTGTAACATTGGGTGAGTTCCATACACTTGAAGACTTTATTTCCTCATCTGTAAATTGAAAATTGAGAATTACAGAACCCAGTCCTCCCTCATGCCTTACTGTGGGAGTGAAATTAGCTAAGGTGTGTCGGTTACCTGGATCTGAGCAGGTCTTCACAGCCTGCTCATTCCTTCCTTCTGCTTTCATGCTTCACAGGAAGCTCTGCATCATGGGCTGTGGTTATGACAAGGAGGAATTTGAGCCAGGCCTGGAAAGGATGGAGAGGAGGAGGGGAAAGGAATGGGCATCTCAGACCAGTGGACAGAGTAGATACAGGGAAACGAGCCAGAAAAGTCAACTCGTGTTGTGAAGAATCAGTACGTTGCAGCCAATTTGAGCGGGTCTTAAATTCCAGCCTAAGCAGTTTGAACTTTATCCTATAAACTATAGGAGCCACTGGAGGGTTTGGGACAAGGAAGTCAATCCCATGGTGAGGTGGTTCTCAACCCAGCCTTTGCCCATCATGAATCCCAAGATACCCAGGAAAACAATTTTTAAAATAAAATTATAATGTGAACTAAGGCAATGCTTCTCACCTCAGGATCTTGTTAAAAAGCAGATTCTGATTCCTTGGATCACTGAGATTCTGCATTTCTAACAAGCACTGCGGTGATTTTGATGCTGTTTAACCATGAACCTCACTTTGAGTAGCCAGAGGCTAACATATTTTTGGTATTGTCATTTTTATTACTAATATTATTCTTGTAACACATATTGGCTGAGTGCCTGTCCTATATCAGGTACTGTGCTAGGTCCTGAGTAGAAAGAGAAGAATCAGACATGAACTCTCTTTTCTGGAAGCTCACAGTCTAATCTGAGGAGATGTGGCATAGCCCTAAGCAACTGTAATTCAATATAGAAAGTAATAAATGCCGTATTTTAGCCTCAGATAAAATACTGTGACAATTTGGTGAAGAGAAAGATTGTTCCCAGTTGAGGGAGAAATTGCCTGGTGTTTAAGGAAATGAATAGTAGCTTCTTTTTCTTATTATTAAACAATGAGTAAGAACCAGTGAGTAGACTTCAGAGTTAGATTTTAATCCTAACTCTACCACTTACTAGACATGTGACTTCATTAATCTCTTAAACCTCAGTTTCCTCATCCATAAAATGAGATACATTAATAGCAAGGCTTCTGGAAGGATTGTATGAGAGAATGTTTATAAACATAGTACCTAATAACTGGTTCCTAGTTCATTATAAATGGTAGCTCTGGTGATTATTATTGTTTTCAGTATTTGCTGTAAATCTTAACATGTGTCTCTTTGGCCCCAAGGATATTGTATTTGTTGGACAATTTTGTGATCACATTCCAGGGTTAAGCAGCAAATGAAAATGGAAAAACATCGAAGGGAATTTCCAAATCCAAGGAAACTTCCTTCACAAAGCCAGTGCTGAAAGAATTAGCAACTAGTATTTTCAATTTTTGAATATTTATTGGGCCAGACTGTTTCCACTGGGGAGACTTGGCTTGGCTAAAGGTGTAGCCAAGTGCTCCTAATAACAGCCACATTGAAAGGGAGCTCCACTCTATTTACAAGCTGATCAAAATGGTTTCACCGCCCACTGGCTCCCTTGAGATGTCTGCTTGTGTGATGCTGACTGTGAAATAAGTCAAATCAAATTTATAGTCCTACAGACACAGAATGTCAGAGCTCAGAGGGATGTTAAAAAGCACCCAGCCCTGGGGGGACCAGATAAATGATGCTTTACATCCCTCTATGCCTTGCTGCAGTCTTCAAGCCCACCCACTGGTCATTCCTTCAACCAGTATTTAATGAAGGAATATTAAAGGGCCCTATAGTAAGAGGATAAGGCACATCAGGGAACCTACAAGCACATCAGGAACTAACAGAGGAGGCTGCTGGGCTTAACAACAAAAAATCTCATTTCCAACCTTTCTCTCTCTCTCTCTCTCTCTCTCTCTCTCTCTCTCTTACCTGTGAAGGACCTTGTGCAAGTGCTGCCTTCTAGCTGCAGCTCCATTTCTTCATCTGTAAAGTAGGGATAATCCCACTTTGCTCATAGAACTGTCAGGGGGATTAAATGAAATAGAACATAAGATAGTTGGCTGACATATAACTAGGACCCCATAAACACAGTATCTTTTGATTCATTTTTCATTTTTTAGAATAATATTCATTGGATTTTTCCCAATTACAAAAGTAATTCGTGTTTATGGAGAAAATGTTGGAAAACACCAGAAAGCCCAGAGAGGGAAAATTCATGCATAATTTCACCACCCAAAGATAAACATGGTTGATGTCTCCTTTCATGTATATTTTTCCAGTCCTTTATACACACCAACATGTGTATTTTGTTTCGCCATGAACTGTATTGGAAGTGATTGACAGCTTCTGTTAGGATTCTGTTCCTGGATTCATATTCAAACTCTATCCCCCGCTAGCTCTGTGATCTGGAGCAACTTTCCTTCCATTCCCCCATGTGTAATAGTTGTGGCCTGCCGCGGGCGCGGCAGGTTGGACCCAGTCACCAGGAACGCTATAGACTGCAGTGCGGAATGGCGCCCCCTAGAGCCGTGCCAGGCGCAGTCATGCTGGGCTGCCTTGGGAACAGAGAGGTTGAGGTTGAAGGAGTAATGGGCGTAAAGATGTTTAGGCATTTGGCCAGTGGCTGACACAGGACATGAGCTTGTTAAATAGCAGCTACTACTCCACAAACAAACCCTGTGGTTTTGAAGAGTGGAGGGAGGTTCACTGTTGAGATTTGTTAAATAGCACCTTAAGGATGACCCATTGGGACCATGGTCCAGCCAAGAAGTACCTCTCCTTGTGCTGATCCTGCTATGCTTTAGCTTTTTTTCAAAAATTTATTTATTTTATTTATTTGTTTTTGGCTGCGTTGGGTCTTCATTGCTGTGCGCGGGCTTTCTCTAGTTGCGGTGAGCGGGGGCTACTCTTCATTGCGATGTGCGGGCTTCTCATTGCGGTGGCTTCTCGTTGCAGAGCACGGGCTTCAGTAGTTGTGGCTCGTGGGCTCTAGGGCTCAGGCTCAGTAGTTGTGGCACACGGGCTCAGTTGCTCTGCGGCATGTGGGATCTTCCGGGACCAGGGCTCAAACCCATGTCCCCTGCATTGGCAGGCGGATTCTTCACCACTGCACCACCAGGGAAGTCCCCGCTTTAGCTTTTGATCCTTGCACTTCACCATGCCTCTAAGTCGCCCTCAGGCATGCAAAGCCCAAGTGATGTGAGTGGGCTCACTGCACCATCTGCTTGCTGCTTCATCCCTTTGCTCTCAAGTTCTGCCTCCTGCTCGCCCCATCCAGGTGTGCAGCTTTCAACCCCTCCAAGCCCTTTCAGAGGTGTTGTCTCATTTGACCTGTTTAAAAAACCTCAGTAAGAGGCTAGCAAGAGGCAACCGAGTGGAGCCATGTGGCCTCCCGCAAGTGGTTTCCCAGGGCTGCACCCATAATGCTACTCAAAATGACTACAGATCTGCGTGATGTGCAAGATAGCTTGAAGTGACAGCTAGAGATGGCACCAAAAACTCTGAGTCACGTATTCAATCAGTCAGTCGGTGAACAAATATTTATTTAGCACTACTATGTGCCAGGGGCTGGGTTCTCCAGTGAGAAAATATTCCCTGTTCACTTCTCTTTCCAATTCTTCAGGTCCTCAAAGAGGAATGAATTCCTCTCAGTTTAGGGCCAGCAAATCTTCAACACCCCTCAACCCCAGCTAATCTCCCTTTCTGAAAAAGGGAGCAGGCTCAGACCCACATCCAGAGGTAGTAATATTGTTTAGTTTTCATCTTATATTTCTCTGCCACTGCATTCTGTTTATAGCAAATGATGCAGGTTTTTAAATGGTGATAGAAAGCTTCCTTTTTTAAAAAAAAATTTAGCTTAGATACCAAAAGTGAGTCGATTTAAAGAAAAGCATTAAGTAATGGGTGGTCCAGGTGGTAGAATGACTGATGCTTAGGAAGCCCTAGACTTGAGATGGGTGAGGCTTAACCCTTTCAGGTTTGCTGACCCAAGCCCATGATGACAGCTGTGGATTCTCCCCCAGAAAAATGCATGAACATCACACACAATTTCATCAAGTTCCAGAACTACCTGGAGTCCCATTCCTGGGCCTGTATTGGAAAGAGCAGCAGGGTAAGAGTCCCGAGGCCTGGTCTGCACGGGAGATCTAATCCTCTTCGCCACCTTCATCTTCTTGGCAGTAGTACTGGCAGTAATAGCAGTGTTGGCAATAGTAACAGTAGTTGTGTTTGAAGCAGTCAAACTGTACTTTGAGTACAGCTTTGAGTGCTTTCAACATGCCAGGCACTTACCAAGCCTAAGCTCAACTCATCCATGCAGAAAAGAATTATCACCATCCCCACTTTCTGGGAAACAGAGCTCAAGTAGTTTCCCCAAGTTCACTCATCTGGGAAGTCAGGGTCAGCACTTGAACCCAGCTGTACCTGCCTGTGATGTCTGAACAGGTCCTTAACCACTGGACTCCATTGTCTCGATAAATCTCTGTTGGATCAATTGAAGGACATTTGAACAGGTTCTGGCCGTCATTCTGCCATTCACCAGCTGAGTGACCTTGAGCAAGTTACTCACCCTGACTGACCTTCTGTTAAGGAAGAAGGTTTCGGAGTCCTGCCAAGCCATGATGCTAAGACGCAGGGCAAGGAGCGTGGGACCGTTTCATGAGCAGGAGAAGTGGAGCCAAGCTCAGGGACATGCACTGCGAGTTAGT
The DNA here is from genome assembly GCF_949987535.1 of Balaenoptera acutorostrata. NCBI lineage: Eukaryota > Metazoa > Chordata > Mammalia > Artiodactyla > Balaenopteridae > Balaenoptera > Balaenoptera acutorostrata. Next base: position 146,292,469 of record NC_080065.1, read on the forward strand.
GGCCCTGGCAAAGAGCAGGCATAGCCCTGACTTCCAGCAGAGAGAGCAGGCTTCCAGGAGCCCACATTTCCCATTGATATTTGCTCCCTCTCCTGGCAGCTTCATTGGCCCCCAAAGGTCTGTTTGGGTGCCCAGAGAAAAAGATCCCTGTCACCAATCCACTTTCATGCCCCAAGGGCCTCAGCACCTTCCCTAATTAACGAGGGCTTCTTGGCTCCCCCCAGGGCAGGCTGGCGTAGCAAACAGGGCCACTAATCCAGGTGGCTCCTGCGCTGCTGGCAGGTGAGGGAGGAGGGAAGGGTCCGACATATGTGTGGAATCCAAGGCAGCTGGCAGTCCCGTCCCTGACCCACACTGCCCCTCTGTGGTGGGTCTGGAGATGGGCAGGGCTTCTAGCTCTGGCCTCGTGGAGACTCTGAATGTTAAGGCTGGACAGGACTCAGATCAAACCACTCAACTAAAGGAGGGAAACCATGTCAAATTATTATGTAGTGCACCTGAAACTAACATAATATTGTCCGTCAACTCTAGTTCAGTAAAATAAATAAATACATTTTTTTAAAGGAGGGAAACTGAGGCCCGGAAAGGGAAAGCAACTTACCCAAAATGATACATCAAGTTATCAGACAGAGGTTTCCTATAATTAGATTTCCAGCCCAATGAGTGGTTTACAGGAATAATTATTATTTGGTTAATAAGCATTAATGCAGAGTTGATTTAGGTGGCAGGAACCTGGTACCCAACAAGCTAGTAAGAACTTTACATGTTTTACCATGTTTAATCCTCACAACAACCCAGGGAAGGTGGTGTTCTTATTAGCTCCATTTTACTGCTGAGGAAACTGAAGCTTAGGTATAGTATGAAACTTGCCCAAGGTCATGTGTCTGGTGAGAGAACCAGGATTCTATCCCAGGAATCGGAATCTAATGAGAAAAGGGCAGTCCTTGTCAGAAGTCACTGAGGGCTTGCTCAGGGTGCGAGAGTCATGCTGGGGTCTGCAGGAGGACAAAGCAAAGTAGAATGCAAATGAAACAAGAGGGTAGGTGAGGTCATTATTCAGCTTCCAAACACATGAGGATTAAAAACTGACCACACCCAGAGTTGTGGAGGTGTAGAGAAAATATCACATTCATACACAGTCGATGGGAGGAGGGTAAATTGGTACGACCGTTTCAGAAGGCAATTTGGCTAGCTGTCAGGACTTAAATGTGGAATTGACCCAGTGATTGCTCGTGAAGGAAGTTAGCCTGCAGAAACACTCAAAGGTGCAAAAAGCGAAATGCATGAGGCTTGTCATTACTGCAGTTTGTAATAGCCAAAAATTGGAAATCACCTACTTGACTATCATCAAGAAAGAGTTTAGTGAACTACTATATATCCAGAGGGCAGGATATAATGCTCTGACATGGGGAAATATCTTTTATATATTCTAAGTGAAGATAGAAATTTGGGGAAAGGTATGTGTATGACCCCATTAAAAAAAATCCGTCTGAAAGGATAAAAACGAAACTGTTAACTCTGGTCCTGTCTACTTGAATGAAGAAAGAATTTTCACTCTATATTATATAGATTTTTTTGTAATGTGTAATTTTTTAATTTAGCAGGTGTCACTTTTGTAAGTGAGGGGTTTTTTAGTTGAAGTATAGTTGATTTACAATATTGTGTTAGTTTCAGGTGTACAACAAAGTGATTCGGATATATATATATACATATATATATTTTTTTCAATTCTTTTCCATTATAGTTTATTACAAGATATTGAATATACTTCCCTGTGCTATGTAGTAAATCCTTATTGTTTATATATTTTATATATGGTGGTAAGCATCTGTTAATCCCCTACTCCCAATTTATCCCTCCCCCACTTCCCCTTTGGTAACCATAAGTTTGTTTTCTATGTCTGTGAGTCTGTTTTTGTTTTGTAAATAAGTTCATTTGCGTCACATTTTAGATTCCACATATAAGTGATACCACATGGTATTTGTCTTTCTCTTTCTGACTTACTTCACTTAGTATGATAATCTCTAGGTCCATCCATGTTGCTGCAAATGGCGTTATTTCATTCTTTTTTATGGCTGAGTAATATTCCATTGTGTGTGTGTGTGTGTGTGTATACACACACACATCACATTTTCTTTATCCATTCATCTGTTGATGGACACTTAGTTGCTTCCATGTCTTGGCTATTATAAATAGTGCCACTATGAACATTGGAGTACATGTATCTTTTTGAATTATAGTTTTCATATTTTCCAGATATATGCCCAGGAGTGGGATTGCTGGATCATAAGGTAACTCTATTTTTAGTTTTTTAAGGGTCAGTGAGGTTTTTTTTTTTTTAATAGACTTTATTTTTTAGAGCAGTTTTAGGTTCACATTGAAATTGACAGGAAGGTACTGTGATGAACCCATATTGACATATAATCACCCAAAGTCCACAGTTTACATAAGGGATCACTCTTGGTATTGTACATTTTATGGGTTTTGACAAAGGTATAATGACATATATCCAGCAATACAGCATCATACCGAGTAGTTTCACTCCCCTAAAAATTCTCTGTGCTCCCCCTTTTCATTCTCCATTGTGTCACTTTTGTAATAAAAATATACAAATCTGGAAAGGAAAAGAAAAGAAATAAAGATATGGTTTCTGCCCAGAAGGAATTTACTGCCCAGTGGTAAACAAGGACTCAGCCAGCCCTGGAATGGCTTAATTAACAGACAAACAATAAAATAACAGAATAAGATCTGATTGTGTATGTTCTGTGGGGTACAGAATGAAGAATTCAGTCTGAGTCGGGTAGGGTTAATCAGAGCAGAGTTCCTGGAAGAGGGCAATGAATGGGCCAGGATATAAAGTATATTTGGAAAATGGCCACCGTTTATGAATTTTCAAGGTGCCAGACCCTGTGTCAAGTATGTTTACATGGATATTTTCATGTATTCAGAATAACCCTATGAAGCAGATGTTATCCCCAATTTATGGATAAGAAAATTTAGCCTGAGAGAGCCAATTAACTTTTCAAAAGTCCAACAGCCAATACACCAAAAAAGGGATGCAAAACCAGGCCTCTGTGACCCCAAACTCTGAGCTCAAGTCACCAGGCCACATTGCCTAAAGTGGCTGAAGGCAAAGAATGACCTTCTTCTCAGAGGAACAAGTAACTCAGGGAGCCCAAACTCAAATTGTGGCTGTAAATAAATGCCATGAGAAAAGTCAGCATCACCCCCTTCCCTTTGGCTGAGCACATCTTAGCCCCATGGTCCTTGGAGAGCGCTTTGTAAGAAAATAAAGACAAAGATCCAGCCTGTCTTTATCCCTGACAAGGTGCTTCCATTGTGATGGAGGTGAAGAAGAACCTAGAAAGAAATGCCACGTGGCACAGGGGTACAGAATGACATGCCCCTATCATAAAGCCATGTGTGTTCTGTGGCAATGAACTGTGAATGCATCAGCCTTCCCACAAGCCTGTGGACTGCCACAGGGCAGAGACCACACCCCTGTTTGTCTGTATCCCCACAGGTTGTCCTCATGCCTGGCACTTAGCAGAGCTCCGTATTTGTGGAATGAATGAATGAACAAATGAATGAATGAATGTATAAAAATGTAAAAAGCTACCACTCTTACATGCTGGTGTCCTGATCCATAAAATAGGACCAACTATAGTCCCTTCATCTAGGGATTACTGTGATCATTAAATGGGCAAATGGTGTAAAGGATTTAGTGTAAGATGTGTACAAGAGCACACACAATGTGATTGACGGTTCTGATATTAGCTATTAGCACTACTGTTATTTGTGTATCCTTTAAAAGCTGGTCCCTCAGGATACACCCCCTTTACGCCATTTATTGACCATTTTACTAACATCTTCAACAGGATTGGCAAGCAGAGTTACAAGTTTATCTTCAGCAAGTATGCTTTCCTGCTCTGGATCCTCCCCACCTTTGCCACAGCTGTCTGTGCCTCCCCAGCCTCTGTCCCAGGCCTTAACATGTCCTCATGGGTGGTGTGCCTACCTGTGTACACGCTCACCAGCATTTACCGTCCAGGGTAATTCACAAGGTTTCCAGGTGTTACCTCCCTCTCTCCACTTCCCCAAATTTATTCTCCAGTTTCCCATTTTTGTCAAGACCAGTTTAACTATGCCCTTTAGACTCAGTGACAGAAACAAGACCATCCCCCTGGGCAGAAACAACTCACCCCATCATGGGTACTAGGTGTTCACACGTCATATTTGCATTTCCACTGGGGCCTTCTGTCCAGTGTCTTATTCCAAAGGAGAATCTGGGACAGTGGGACAAAAACCTAATGGTGCAAGCCTTGTCGCAAATCAGACCACAAGGTGGCGCCCTCATTGGCCCCCACCTAGAGCTAACCCACAGTTGAGAAGAGTCAGCGTACTTATATATGTAGTTACCACTTACCCGGAGTATGGATAACCTGCTTTCCAAGTTAACCCCTCTCTGGTTTAACTCCGCACCAGGAACTCTGGCCATCTCCCCCCAGCCACCACCCCTGCATTGCCAAGCAGAGGAGTCGGAGGCTCCCTGTAACAACAAGCCGAAGCTCAAATAATCAAGAAAAGGGCAAGTGCTACAGGGGGGAAACTCAAGCGCAATCCAAAATAGGGATTCTTGTGGCATCTATGCCACAACTGTGGGATCTTCAGCCACTTTCTGGGTCTCGGTGTCTCCATCTGCCAAGCGAGGAGGTTGGACTTCGTGATTTGCCAAGATTTCTCCCATTCAGATGCTCTTCCTTCAACGAATGGATTCAAAGGTGATCCCAAAGACCAGGCCCTCAGGAAGCTCACAGTGTAACAGAGGAGATAAGACAGGAATACAAAAGTCACTGTACTGCAGGTGGAGTGGCTGGCTTAGGGACGTGGTTTGAAGTTACGAAACGTTCTGTAAAGTATATTTGCATTTTTTAAAGCATTTACATACGTATATACAACAGGAAAAAAATCTGAAAGTTTATGTACCAAAATGTGATGTCTCTGCATTATGGGTATGTGTGCTTTTTAAAATATTTTTTCTTTTCTTTTTGCTTTTTAATAGTTTCTCATTTTCCCACAAAGGGTATGATTAATAGCATTAAAAACAAAAAAAAACACGTTTCATATTCAAACAGAATTGAGTTTAAATCCCAGCTATATTACAAACATGCTGCGTGGCCTGGGGCAAGTCATTCAACCTCTCCAAGTCTCAACTGCCTTGCATTTAAAATGGAATTGTTTTTAACTTAATATTGCCATTAAATGCTTTGGGACCTCAAATTCACAGGGATGAGTTAATCATGTTTCCCAATTCATAGCACCTCATTGTCATCGATCTAAGCCAGGCCTCTCTCTTACTTTATTGATTTATTTCCTTTTATTCCCATCACTCATTCCCCTTTCCCTCTGCCTCACCCTTAGGCACCCATTTTGTATTTGATATGTATAATATTTTTTAACTTGAAAGTGTTTTTGAAAATGTGTGTGGTTGTTTGTACCTTATAACAAAAGATACTATGTTATAAATCTCATTGTTTCCTACTTTTTTCACAAAGAACAATGTATTTAAGATCTTTCCATATTGCTTTTTGGACATGTCATCCAGGACTTCTAAGTGCTGCATAATTGCTGTGCTATGCATGTACTCCACTCTACCTTTCCATAACTCCCAGTGAGGGGCACCCAGGTGTTTTCCAACTCTCTGTCACCATAAACACCACCCTGAGCATAGTCGTACATGGCCCCCGATCGACCTGTGTGAAAATTCTTTGAGAGCTCTGCCCTGGAGCAGAATTGCTGGGTCAGGAGGTATCTGTATACTTAATGGGATCAGAAGGTCTTCACAGCCTGTGCCCCCACCAGCAGGAGACTTCCCATGTCTCCACACCCTTGTCTGCACTTGGCACTATCGAGTTTTCTAATTTTTGCCAACCTAACAGATGTTCTATCACTCTGTGGTTTTCACTTTATTTGACTGCCTAATATTTTGAGCATCTTGGTATATGCTCATTAGCCCTCGGGTTTCCTATTTTGTAAATTGCCTGTTCCTTTTCTTTGCCCACTATCTGCTAGGAATGCTGTCCTTTTCTTGTTGACTTTCAGGAGTCCTTATATATTCTAAATATCAATCCCTTGACTGTCTTAGACATTGTAAATAATCTTCTCCCATTCTTGCCCCATAGTTTATCTTTTTGAAGTGTTAAGTCGTTTTTCTTCACCTCTCCATCAATAAGATCATCCTTTACCTTGTCTTCTTTTACCTTATAAAGGTTTACCTTTCACCTTTAGGTCTTTAATACATCTCATATTTGCCATGGAAATACTTCATGGCATTTTGTGAAGGATAAAATAATACAGGTAAAGCGCCAATACAGTGCCTCAGACCCAAGAGCTGTACAATTGTGGGTGATTATTATTATCATTTGAGTAGAAAGTGGTAAGCACTGCCCTAGGAAATCTAGAGATACGGGAGTTTGAATGCCGTTTAGCTAGATCAGAAAAGATTTTATGGGCGAAGGTTAAGTGATGGAGATTGGCCTAAAAAAAGAATGTAGGAGTCATTTATTTTGAGATGTAAAGGGCAGTATTCCAGGTAGAGGAACTGGCCTGGGCAAAGGCCGGGAGACAGGAATGCCACAGGTTGACAATGTTTGGGCCGATCACATCGAAGAGAGGGGTCTGACTACTCACCAACTGCTGTCTGTCTTTCTGCCCGTGCCCACCCCACCCCTTCCCCATGCAGGCTCCCTGTTCTCCACCCTGAAGCCCCCCGACGCCGTGTTCAAGGTGGTGTTCTGGCTGGGCTACTTCAACAGCTGCCTCAACCCCATCATCTACCCGTGCTCCAGCAAGGAGTTCAAGCGCGCCTTCGTGCGCATCCTCGGGTGCCAGTGCCGCGGCCGCCGCCGCCGCCGCCGTCGCCGCCGCTTGGGCGGCTGCGCCTACACCTACCGGCCGTGGACGCGCGGCGGCTCGCTGGAGCGGTCGCAGTCGCGCAAGGACTCGCTGGATGACAGCGGCAGCTGCCTGAGCGGCAGCCAGCGGACCCTGCCCTCGGCCTCGCCGAGCCCCGGCTACCTGGGCCGCGGCGCGCCGCCGCCCGTCGAGCTGTGCGCCTTCCCGGAGTGGAAGGCGCCCGGCGCCCTGCTGAGCCTGCCCGCGCCCGAGCCCCCGGGCCGCCGCGGCCGCCACGACTCGGGCCCGCTCTTCACCTTCAAGCTGCTGGCCGAGCCCGAGAGCCCCGGGACCGACGGAGACGCCAGCCACGGGGGCCATGAGGCCGCAGCCGACGTGGCCAACGGGCAGCCCGGCTTCAAAAGCAACATGCCCCTGGCGCCTGGGCAGTTTTAGGGCCCCGCGCACCGCTTCCTTTCCCTGGGGAGCCAATCATCGTGGGGGGCGGGCGGGCGGAGGGGGGGAGGGGAGTGTCGGCGCCCGGTAGACACGGGCCCCACGGGGAAGCGGGGGGAGGGGGGCGGGGAGAGGGGCAGCTGCTTTTCTGGCAGGGGCATGGGTGCCAGGTACAGCGCGGAGAGCTGGGCCGAGCATGCTGAGAGCCTGGGGGACCCGACGCCAGCCGGGATTTCCGTCTCTCTCTCTGTGTATATATCTAAACGAGTCGCTCTGTACATGTATTTAACCGTGGGTGCACGTGCGTGTGTCTGTGCGGTGTACGTGTGGTCTGCGTGTGTGCGTGTGTGGGGCCGCCCGCGCGGGGGCAGAGCGAGTGGGTGCCCAGGAGGCAGCCAGGGCGTTGTTTGTCTCGTGACTTCGTACCTCGCAAGCCCCTCCTGTACTTCACTGAACGGTGGCACTTTGGCGGGGTTGGAAGCAAAGTCGGACATTAAAGGTCATTTCTCCTGTGCGGCTTTGAGTAGTTTGTGAACGGGGTGGCAGGCAGATCTTGAGTTGCCTTTTCGTTCACATTCAGGTGTGCCCCAGTCTCTCCCGCCGGCCCTGTGGGCAATGGTTGTGCCGTGCCCCCTTGACCCCGTTTTTGCCTTTGCCATTCTTGCCCTTCAGGGCTAAACAAATCTGATCCTGTGGCCGAAAGTGACGCCCTGGACTTGTCCCATAAATCCTGCTTGCCCGCTTTTGACCGTTACCAGTATCTAAATCCTCCTGCTGTGGGCAACACTGGGCAATGTCTGGCTTGGCCCTGATCCCCAGGACCCCGATCCTAGCTGGAGCTACCAGGCCAGCACCCTAGGTGGGCCTGTCACCTGTGAGGGGACTGGTCCCTTACCTCCTCCAGTATCTTTTGACCAAACACTGCATTATTTGCCGGTGCCCATGGAACCTGAAAAAGAGAGCCAGACTGCAGAATTTTCTGGACAAGATAAGGATCCATGTGTCAATGCAACACATATGGGCACAAGAACCCTCCTAAGCTCGGCTAACTGGCGAGCCTGCCTGGGAAAGTAGCACCGAGGAAAGTCACGCAGAGAGGAGGAGCATACCTTGAAGAAGGTAACTTCCGTTCTAGTCTCAGCGCTGCTACCGATTTACTCTATGACCTTGAGAAAGTCACATCTCCTCTGGATCTTGGTTTCCCATCTATGTAATGACAAGATTGATTCTAAGGTCTTTTGTGCCTCTAAAAGCCACTGGTTTTATAAAAGAATAAAGGATAGGGAACAAAACAGGGAGCATTTTTCTTCCCTGAAATTAAAAAGAAAAGCTTAAGAGGAAAACCCCCATCCCAGTCCCTTTCTCTTCCTGCTTTGCGTTTTCTAAGTTGAGATTCATTAATTTTTCAAATGGTAAGAGCTTCTTCCAGTAATATTAGCACATCAATCATTTATTCTATAGGCGATTGAAATAGAAAATCCCTTAATGGAGGAGGGGCAGTCATTCATTTAGCTGAAAAGTGTAGGGGTATCAGGCATGGCTGGATCCAGGGGCTTAAACAGTATTGTTAGCTTGCTCACCGGCTCTTATCATTCATCTAGCTCCCATCTTTTAGCTCTACTTATCTTTATATGTTACACTTGTTTCCTTTCTGCAAATAGCTTTCTCACACCATTCTTACAACTTGAGCCCCCTCCCCAAGGAGAAATAAGATTTCCCAGCATATCTGCCAAAAAAAGAAAAATAAAGAAAAAATCCAGAGAAGCTAGATGTTCTGTATCACAGACCCCTTTGAGACTGTAATGAAAGCTATAGATATACCTTCCAGGAAAAAAAATGCACATACAAAAAAGTTACATTTTCATACAATTTCAAGTGACTCACCTCTGTTTAAGATCCTATGAACTAAGCATGATACCCCAGATTCACTAGTTATTTGAAAAAAATGGATGTTCAGAATTATCTAGGCCAATCCCCTCATCTTTACAGATGGAGAGACTGAGGTAAATAACTTGCCAAGTCACACTAACCTAGGACTAAGACCTGGATCTGCTATATCCCTGTGCAGTACATTTTCTCCTCCCTTGTGCTGCCATCTTGGAGTTGAGTATATCCTCCAACAGAAAGTAGGTTTCTTCTTGCTGCTATAGAGAAAAGGGAGTCCTAGGGAAGGAAGAGCCTGCACCCAATTCCCAGAGAAGAAGGAACAGTTTGGGGTGGTCCTCTGGAAACATTTGCTTAGCAACACAAGTCTTTCAAACAAGTCTGACACAGAATACTGATACAAGTGCGGTCTGCAGTGAAGTGAGGAAAGGAGGACAGAGCCTCGCCCCCTTGGCCTCCTCCTCCACGTCTTCAGCCCCTTCCCCTTGCCTGCCCCAAGCACCTGAGGGCTCCACAGCATGAAGTTTGAAAATCACTGGTGAATGGGACTTGGAGTCAGTAGGACCTGGGTTCAAGTCTTGGCTCTGGGTGACCTTGGGCAATTTACCTGCCTCTTCTCATCTGTTTCTCCATCTATCAAATGGACATGATCTTCACAGCCTAGCAGGAAGCACAAAGGATTCGATGAGATCACTGTGGTATAAATACTGAACTGTGAATCACTGGGCAAATGCAAGTTATAATTTGGACTTCAGATATCTGAAGCCACAGTCACCAAATGTATTTCCTGAGCTGCTCAGTTACAATGACCTCACACATTACTGCTTCTTGGAGGCCACCCAGGCAGCACAAAGAAGCAGTGGCAGCCTCCTATCTCTTTCCAGAAGGAAGATTGGCCAAGCAGTGGCTCACATCCCTGGAGAGTGCTAGGTTCCATATCTGCCCCCAGCCAGGGCCTGCATTATGCTGACCTCTCCAGGCTGCCTCACTGTGGTCTACCCCGAGGAAGGCCACGAGTTCATCAGGAGCCCTTGGGGTGAACAGGTCTTCTCTGCTCTGACCTCACAGCTGGCCACAAAGCAGCCTACTTTATCATCTCTAACTACCCAAATACTGCTGGGTCGTTTGTCACCCCTGAGGCATGCAGAGGGATACATCCTTACACCAACCGAAGTAAAGAAGGAAGTGGCTTGGCAAGGGTAGTAGTTAATCCTGCAGCTCTGGGCTCAAATCCCACTCCTGCCATGGGTTCTAAACCTCAGTTTCCTTAACTGTAAAATAGGGATAATAATAGTACTTACTTCATAGGGGCATTAGGAGGATCAAATGAGATCATGAGGGTAAAAAATGACACCATGCCAGTCACTTGGAGAACATCCAATAAGTGGTAGCTATTTGCAGAGGTATTAGTTATTTAATTCATTACTTTGATATATGACGTTTAGAATATCTGAGTAAAAAGACAAAGAAAACAAATTCGGTGCTATTCATCAGATATCAGGGTTTTAGGACTCAGGGTCCACCTTGAAGAAGAAAGACACAAGTTTATGACAGAGTAAAAGAATTTTATGTCTTACAGCATGAAAAAAACATATTACTCAAGGTGATGATCAGCCCAAACTAAACGGAAAAGTGAAATTTAATAAAATAATGTTATAGAACATTCTAGAGTGACAAAGCCAGAATAGGTGTGTGAGAGAAGTCTGGATGTCTTAGGGATAGTGCATCCCGTGACGAAGGAGTGGGAGGAGGGGACATAGGGCTGCTCTGAGCATGTACCCGGGTTCAAGGCCCACTCCACTGTCTGAACCAGCTACTTAGGCCTGAGGCCGATTGCCCTGTGTGGAAATAGGGGATGTGGTTAGCACTGGCCTCACAAGGTTGGGATGAGACAAAATATGAAAGAGCTTGGCCCAGACTAGGCATTGTTTTTATTACCTGTGGGCCACCTTACATAGCCTCCTTTCTCGCAGTTCTCGACTTTCTTAAACCAGAAGCTCCTTTAAGAATCTGGTGAAAACCAAAGAAAAGTAAGCATAACAGCCCAAATGTCACCTACAATTCATGCCCCCCAAATCTCCCAACAGACACATGGAACCCATAAACTCTTCAACAGATTTTACTCCCTTGATATACAGAAGTAGCCAAACCCAGAGAGAAATATACACACGAGATATGCTAGCCCTCAGGGAGCCCAGGAATTTGAGTGTGTGACAGGAGTTGGGCGTCTACCACCATCCTCACTTGGTGAGACCCCAAGTGTCAGGCTCCATCTTCCATTTGGGGCATGGAGGTGATGGATAAGTGCCCTGGGATCTTGGGAGCGGGCTGCATGGGACCTAAGCAAAGTACTGAGCGTCACTCCTCCAGATGAAGAACAGCCCTCCTTCTGCCTGCTGTCACCAAGAGGTCCTCACCAGATGCCAAAAAGTAGGAGAGCAGCCACTCCTCAGCTCAGATTAGGGGTTGACTTCCACCCAGCCCTGGAAACAGACATGGCGGCCTCTAGCTACCCCACTCCTCTCAGCAGATTCCTTCAGTACGCTCTTCACCTTACCCCACCAGTGCATGGAATCTTTATTTAGTCTGGATAAGGGTGAGAGTCAGGATACAAAGGCATGGCTGGGTCAACTTAGAAGAAATTGCATCCTTCCACAGTCTTCCCACACTACACCTGGACCTGCCTTCTGAAACGTAAGAACCAAGAACTGGCCATGTTTTTCTTTGGCTTCCCCTGGAAAACCTTTCCCTTAGTCAATGAGTGGCTTGCTCCTGGCTGGCTTGGCTACAGTCAGAGCCTCGGTGTATGAGTTAGTTCGCTGAAGTGCGGGTATTGGGAGGTGGGGAGGGGACAGATGTTCAATCTGCTCCCGTTCCTGCTCTAACCTCCCAGCCCTCTCCTTCCCCACTCTGCTCCAGCCACGCTGGCCTCTGCTGTTCCTCAAACTGGGGAGCCTGGCTCCCCGCTCAGGGCCTTTGCACTTACTGGCCCCTCTACCTAGATCCCCTTCTCTCCACACGGCTTCCTCCCTCACCTCCTTCGCATCTTTGCTCAAGGGTCACCTCTCAGGGGTCATCTGATTCCTCTGAGTGTCCTATTTAAAACTGACCTCCTCACTGCCCACATCATCTAGCCCCTCCTATAGCCCTTTCCCACTTTTATTTTCTCCACAGCACTTATTGCCGCCTAGCATGTTTTATATTTTATCTGTTTTTATGGTTTTTTGTCTGTCTCCCCAGGCACACTAGAAATACAAGTTCCATGAGGGTGGGATTTTTTTTCTGTTTTGTTCACCGTTGTATCCTCAGCATCTAAAGTAGTGCTTGCCACATGGTTAAGTGTTCGAATATTTTTGAATGAACGAGTGTATGTTACCTCACCATGAGTGTGGGAGTGCTATCACAGTAGGAGAACAGAGTGCTAGGGGAGCTCATGGCAGGGGCTCCTACCTCTAACTTGATGATGGGAGCTGGGGCAGGGGGCAGTTCTGGTCAGGGAAGGCTTCCTGTAGGAAGTGGCATCTGAAGAATGTCAGCTGGGCCCTGCCTACCCAACACCCCCTGTGGTTCCATCGTTAGTGCTTTCATACACTGGCTTGGTGGAGATGGGAGTCTAAAGGCCAGGTATCTGGTCATAGCCCAGCCCCTAAGTCTCCACCCTCTTTAGGCTTCTGTCTACCATCTGACAATCAGAAGCATTGAGCCAAAGACAACCCCTAAGCTCTGCCGATCTATGATGCCACTTTTGTTCTCTCCTCAATGCACAATCCTCAGAGACAAGCGATTTTTGGAGACAACCTCATCGTGATTAGTAAGATAAACAGCATTGGCCCTTGCTGATGGCCTCATTCAGAAAAGCAGCATCTATGTAAGAAGCTTCCAGAACTGCTCGTGAGCAGAGGAAAGTGCTAAAACCTGGTGACTGCCCTCACATATAGTGCCAGCTGCTTCTGCTGAAAGCATGTTTGTGTCTCTGCCAAACACCACCTGAAATCCGGCAACCACTTAACACCTGTATGTCACGCCCCCATTTGTTCTTTCATTTAGTCTACAAATGATTGTTGAGCTGGGAGCCAAAGAAACAAAGGCAAGTAAAACGCAGCCATTGCACTCATGAAAATTTCAGTCTGGAAGAGGAGATTGGACATTCCCTCCAAACATGAATTCTGAAGGAACACAGACATCGTCAGTGCCATTGGAGGCGTGTAAGTAAAGGGCTTTGGGAATTCAAGGGAGAAAGGATGCAGGTTGAAGCCCTAACCTTCGATGTGATGGTGTTAGGAGGTGGGGCCTTTGGGAGGTAATTAGTTTAGCTGAGGTCACAAGGGTAGGGCCTCTATGATTGGATCGGTGCCCTTATAAGAGGAGGGAGAGAGAGCAGCGCTTCCTCTCTGCACCATGGGAGGACCCAGTGAGAAGGCAGCCACTTGCAAGTCAGGAACAGGGTCCTCACCAAGGACAGGGTCTGCCGGCACCTTGATCTTGGGCTTCTAGCCCCCAGAACTGTGAGAAAGAAATGTCTGCCACCCAGTCTGTGGAGTTGGTTTGGCAGCCCGAGCTGACGAATACAGGAGGCTCTAAGAGGTCAGAGATGAGAACCTGGACAAGGACGAGTCTAAAAGAGGTGAGAGATGTGAGAGGTGACAGGGTGGGTGTGTAAAGGTCTGGCCCAAGCAGTTGCACGTCCAAAGTGATGCCAGAGCACAGTTTTCCTACGACAGGCTGAGCAGGTACGGGAATCCCCACCTGACAGACCAGGAAGCTGAACCGCTAAAAGTTCCTTTCCCAGGTCACTTGGCTGATGAAGGGGAGAGTCAGAACAAGACTCCACACTGCCTGGCCCCAACCTAGAATTTGTTCTCTCCTACTGGATCTGTCTGTGTGATAGATGTGTTTCAAGGCTAGATTCCAATCAAAACATAGCTTGGAAAGTGGCGGTACTCCCTGGTCATTAGGGCTGAGTTCAAACCCTGGCTCTGCTATTCAGCAGCTGTGTGGTCCCAGTGAAGTGATTTAACCTCCCTGAGCCTCAGTTCCCACACTAGTAAGACTGCCATGATAGAGTCTTCTTCACATAGTTGCTATAATAAATGAGGAATAAATGAGCCAATGCTTGGAACTGAGAAGGCTTGGGCATATAGGAAATGCTCAACTAGTAATAGTGATTAGGTCAGTATCCTTGCTGTGAGGAAACAGGGAAAACCTAGGGTCTCAGCACTGGCCAACAGGAAAGTTAAAAGCTTTTGTCTGAACCAGGGTTAACAGGTGTTAGAGGGTTCTCTTCTAAAGCTACATTATGTCCACACTCCCAACTCTTCTGAGAGAAGTCCTATCTGGGGAGAGCTGACAATAAAAGAAAACCAGGAGAAAATGAATAGTGCATTCAGATCATCCGAGTAGGGGCAGATGCTACCAGGGCCTGGTGGAGCAAATCAATCTCGGTGGCAGAACTAGATTCAGGAGCTGGACTCACTCAGGAGTCTTCTAGTCTAGGGGCTCTCACACTCTTTGAATGCAACCCACAGGATGGAACACTGCACATTGCAACTCAGTACATGTAGATATAGATATACAGATATCAAGGTTTCTCAGTCTCCTCACTGTTGAAATTTTGAGTTGGATAATTCATCGCTAGGGAGTGGGGAGGGGGCTGTCTTGAGAATTGTAGGATATGTAGCAACATCCCTGGCCTCTTACCCACTCGATGTCAGTAGCATTTCCTGCCCCCTTCAGTTGTGACAATTAAAATTGTCTCCAGACATCTCCACATGTCTCCTGGGAGACAAAGTTGCCCACAGTTGAAAACCACTAATGCATACAGATATAAGGAACAAAAGTTTCATAAAATTTATCCTTACTTACAAAATGTACTCTGATATTTCTCATTTTGTATCATTAGATGTCACTTTTTAAAAAGTGCCAATTGTGGTTCACTAACTTAATTTCACAGTGCAAGAACCGTAGTTTGAGGAACACTGTTCCAGGTGAGGCTTTCTGCTTATCCCAGGCCTTCAGAAACTCAGTTGTAACTGTTTTCCAATGTCACCTGTTCTTCCCAGAGGGGAACCCTTATTGAGAGTTGGGAAGATGTTTGGGTTGGGAAAGTTACATATCATCTTAGGATCTCTGTCCCCGCCTCTGTAAAATGGAGATCAAATGCCTACCTCAAAGGCTTGGGTGGACAGTAATGAGATAATCCCTAGAATAAGCACTATCTCTGAGCAATTGCTATGTGCCGGGCACTGTGCTAGGGGGTTTACACACACATTTTCTCATTTAATTCTCATAGCATTTCTATGAACAAGGGACTACGTTTACCATTACTTTATAGATGAGGAAACTGAAGCTTGGAGAAGCTAAGGATGTGGACTTTGGAAGATGTGGTGGTTTTAAAATATTTCTGCAGGTTCATCTTATTAAGAGGTGAAGTCTAATTATTCACTCCTTGAATAGAATGCAGCAGAAGTGACCCCGTGGGACTTCCAAAGTCATGTAACATAATTCAATCCCCATGTCTTTCTCTCTTGGGATGCTTGCCCTTGGAACCCACCTGTCATTTTATGAGGAAGCCCAGGCCACATGAAGAGGCCACAGTAGATGTTCCTGCCAGCTGAGGTCCCAGCCAACAGCCAGCCTCAACCACCAGACATGTAAGTGACCCTTGAGTGAGAACCACCCAGCTGTGCTCAATTAACACCCAGCATCATGATAGATAATAATGAAGGACTGTTGCTGTTTTGCGCCACCAATTTTGCTTTACGGCAACAGATACCCCGTAAATAAGGGAAGACCTAAGATTTCTACTTAGACAGTATGACCCTGGAACCCACACTTATAACCATTACCCCTAGGGCCAGGAAGGGTTTGTACTTTGTGGTTTGATTTTTTCCCCCAGCTTTATAGAGGTATAATTGACAAAAAAGTTAAAATTGTATATATTTAATGTGTACAACATGATGTGGTTTTTTTAATTTTTATTTATTTATTTATTTATTTATTTATATTTGGCTGTGTTGGGTCTGCGTTTCTGTGCGAGGGCTTTCTCTAGTTGTGGCAAGCGGGTGCCACTCTTCATCGCGGTGCGCGGGCCTCTCACTATCGCGGCCTCTCTTGTTGCGGAGCACAGGCTCCAGTCGCGCAGGCTCAGTAGTTGTGGCTCACGGGCCCTGTTGCTCCGCGGCATGTGGGATCCTCCCAGACCAGGGCTTGAACCCGTGTCCCCTGCATTGGCAGGCAGATTCTCAACCACTGCGCCACCAGGGAAGCCCAACATGATGTTTTGATATAAGTGTACACTGTGACATGCTTACCACAATCAAGCTAATTAACATATCTATCGCCGCACATGTTACCTTTGTGTGTGTGTGGCAAGAACACTCTCTTAGCAAATTTCAAGTATACAATACAGTATTATTAACTATAGTCACCATGGTGTACATCAGATCTCCAGAACTTATTCATCCTGCATAACTGAAACTTTGTATCCTTTGACCAACATCTCCCCATTTCCCACACCTCCCAGCCCCTGGCAACTACCATTATTCTCTTTGTTTTTGTAAGTTCAATGTTTTTAGATTCCATATGTAAGTGAGATCATACAGTATTTGTCTTCTGTGTCTGGCTTATGTCACTTAGCATAATGTTCTCCAGGTTCATCCATATGGTTGCAAACGGACTTCCTTCTCTTTCAAGGCTGAATAATAGTCCTGGGTGTGTGTATAAATTTTTTTCTCATTGTTCTGGAAGCCAGAAGTCAGATCAAGATGTCAGCAGGGTTGATTTCTTCTGCGGCCTCTCCGCTTGGCTTGTAGATGGCTGTCTTCTCCCTGTGTCCTCACACAGTCTTTCCTCTGTACCTGTCTGTGTCCAAATGTCCTCTTCTTCTGAGGACACCAGTCATATTGGATTAGGGTCCACTCTAATGACCTCATTTTATATTGCTGACCTCTTTAATGACCCTCTCTCCACATACAGTCACATTCTGAAGTAGTGGGGGTTAGGACTTCAATATATGAACTTGGTGGAGGGGGGCGGGCAGCGGCGGGGAGTACACAATTCAGTCCTTAACAGGTACCCCAAGAACCCTGGGACTAAAGCCAAAATGTTAGACTACATCAGTGAGGTAGACATTATTATTGTCTCATTTTTAGGCTTAGAGTAGTTTAAGTAACTAGTCCAAGATTAGGTGGCTTCCAGGTGGCAAAGCCAGAATTTGAATCGAGCAGCCCCTCTGACTTTGCTCTACACACCCCTTACCTGGAACAACCTTCTTTGTATGTTGAAGGAAGCACCTCTCACCTTCCTGCTTCTCCAAGCTCCCTACTCCTTCCCTCTGACTCTGCCCTGTCTCTAGTCTTGAGCTTTTAGAAAACAAAAGCCGGGAAACCTTGCAAGCTTCTCCTGCTTCCACCATCCATGCCTCACTGGAAGGAGTGAAGCACAAAGCCTACTGTCTGCTTGAATGAAGGGAAAGGGCAGAAAGGCATGGGGCAGAAACATGAATGAAAGTCACAAATATCACTCAGTCACTCACGACCCAAATGTCCAATCAATCCCCATCCAAAGGGTGAATCCAGCCACTTAGATGCTCCGCATGTGTGATACACGTCAGGATGAAGCTCGCTGACTCCACACCTGGCTGAGGAATCCAGTCCACACAGCTAATCTAGCTCAAGACCATCCCTTATGAGCTTCCGCAAAGCAGGGATTGATGAGGAAGCACCTGCTGCAGCATCAGGGTTGAAGCAGCCTCCTTCCATCCCTCCCTAGCTGACCCCAGGACAAGCCAGCAGGTTTCACAGGAAGGGGCTCCCAGGGCAGAGGCTGGTGGCTGTCCTGACACAGCAGAGTCAGCAGGGCTTCCCCTTCCCAACCGGAACACTCTGCTGCCCCAGAGAGCCCGAGAGGCTGGCCAGCCCCTGGCTGTGGTGCACCCAAGGAAACACCTGGGCAGGATTCTCCCCCTTACTACTGCTCTCCCTCTGCTGACCTACAGTGCCTGCCCTCCAGCTGCCAACCTACTTCTCTATTTCCCTTGACAGAACCCCCCTTCGTGTTTACACTCCATGTCTGCACTTGCTCTCCTCCGTTTCCTCTCCCATCCTTTGTAAACAGGCTTTCGTCCCCACCACTCCCTGGGAACCATGCTTGTCATGAAGGGCCTCGATGCTGCCAAAGCCAAGCTTTTTCTCAGTCCTCATCTTCCTGCACCTCTCAGCAGCATTTAGCACAACTGATCAGGCTCCTTTGTACTTTTAAGCACTTCTTTTGCACAGTTTCCAAGCTCGCTGACCACTCCTCAGCAGAGAGCCTTCTCATCTTCCCATCCTCTCGGTGTTGAAGGTCTCCACTGCTCCGTCCTTGGATCTTCCTCTTCCCTCCCTGGTGACTTCATCCACTCCCGAGGCGTTAAAGTCTATCCACACCGTGATGACTCCCAAATCATGTCACCAGCCCAGGCCTTTCATAGGCAGCTCAAACTTAACATGCTCCCAACTGACCTCTTGGTTCCTCCTGAATCCCAGTAACTGTATCACCATTCACCTGATTACACAAACCAAATATCCCAGAGTCTCTTTGACTTCCCTGTGGATCTCAAACCCCACATCAACCATCAAAAGGTTTGATGGCCTCTTTTGCAAAATGTATCTGGAATCCATCCACTTCTCACCACCGCCACCATCACCTTCTCCACCAGTTGCCTCCCAACTCAACTCCCTGCTTCCCCCTTAGGAAACTGTCCATCTGTACCACCCTCCCCAGCTGCAAGAATGGTCCGTTTGAAAAGTAAATGAGACCATGCCCCTGCTCAAACACTCCAATGAGTTCCCACTACAAGAAATCCACACTGCATGCAATGCTCCGCTCCCCCATTTCTTCTCCCACCTCCTCTGCTATACTCTCCCCTCCCTCTGCTCTAGACACACATTGGCCCCCTTGATGAACACACCAGGGATACGCCTTTCTTAGGGTCTCTGCTCTTGCTGTTCCCTCTGCCTGGGCTACTCCAGATATTTACAGTTTTCACCCCTTTGGGACTCAATTCAGATGTCACCACCTCAGAGAGGCCTTTGCTGATCACTGGTTCTAAAATAGACCACCCATCACTGTAGCTCCTTACCTGGCTTTCCTTATTTTATAGCACTTATCAAGAGCTGACCTGTTTGTTTACTTATTTATTTATGGGCTGTCTCCTCCATTAGAAGGTGAACTCTACCTGGGCAAGAGCTTGATCCCTTGTATTTACTTCTGGATCCCCAGATCAGAGAGTAGCAACTGGCACATAGCAGGCACTCAGTAAATAGTTGTTGAATGGATGAATGACGTTTTGGTATCTGGTCCCTGGCCAGCCCTCAGGGAGTGTTGTGCCAGTGCTGCCTTTTCCCAGCTGTGAGACTGATTATGAGCATCTCTTTCCAACTTTGCTTAAAATCTGCAGTGATGGGAATATTTATACCACAGAAATCGGTAAACCTGACAAATCAGGGCTTTGATTTTTCTTTTGTGGAAAGCAGTTTACCAGTACACCACTTTTAATCTCTGAAGAAGCTCTTTCCTCAAAGAACTTTGGGACACTGGGAGCCCAAGCAGCACTACCTCTGGGCCCTGGTGACAAAATCTGATCCTGAGTTAGAAACGGAAGCATTCTGTTTGGAACAAAGCTTGGTTTGGGTGCTGTGAGACCTAAAGGCGAGACACCTCCATCTGGCCTTGAGGGTTTGCAGCTTTGAGCGGGTGGGGACTTAACCCCACAGGAGAGAGTGAGCTCTGGAGGCACCAGGAGAAGGAGCTGCACTGGTTACACTTGTGGCTACTCTTTCATGCAACTTGCGGGAAGCAGTTATTATGGAGGTGGGGGGAGAAAAGGAACTCACAGGGGCTCCAGAAATATTGGGGGAGACTCTCTCAGAGGGCCTGAGGTTTGATAGATGGGGGTTAACTAGGCAGAAATACTGATTATACTTATTTGTACGACCAAATTTGCACCCTCGAAGGGTGGGACTAGAGCTAACCCAGTTTGGAAGGACGTGGGCACTCAGAGGCTGGTTCTTGTATCTGAGCTGCCAGCTTTTGGTACACAGAGCTGGGGCTGTGGTTCTCAGACTCAGAGAGTAGAAGAACTACTCAGGGGCTTATTAGAAATACAGACTCGGCGCTACCACCTCTGGCCTCCTCCATCTGATTTAGTAAAGCTCCGTAAACTGCATTTTTAGCAAATGATCCAGGTGGTCTGTAGACATGTTAAGAAGCACTGTACTTCAACATGCACCCCGTCAGGAAAAGGATCAGATTTTACTCCCCTCCAGATCCCCTGCAGGGTCTACTGTCTTCGGGGACCCACTTGGGTAAACACTGAGTTGGAAGAGCCATTCCTCTCTCCCCTCGTCACTGACTTTTGTCTGCCACCTGGCTTAAGCCCAGGTGGCTTCAGAGAAAGGGAACCTCTCATCTGACCCTTCTGCCCCAGATTGTTGACCTCCCCACCCCTGCCTCCAGCGAGGAAGAAGCCAGGCCTGGGGGTAAAAGGGCGATGCTGTAACAAGCTCGGGGACACGGTTTCCAGAAACCAAACAGCAGCTGTTTTCATGCCTTTTCAATCACACCAGGAAGTTTCAATTTCCTCCTCTTGCAGGCTCATAAACATTTGGCGTTCGGTTTCTGTTTTCTGCAACTGCCGGAAGCTACCTTCGCCATTCCGGGCGGGATCGAAGTGCACGCCCAGGTGCGCGGGGCTCTCCTGCGGGCGCCCGGGGTCGGCGCCGCCGCCGCGTCTCCATCTGCGCGCAGCAGAAATGAAGCCTCCCGGGGCCTCTCCTTGCCGCCCACAGCCGGGCTTCCTTCCTCTGTACGTGCAGAGACGGGGAAACAGTTTTTTAGACACCGCAGTGACCGAGACCGCTCCACGGCCCTTTCCCCTGAGCTGGTGCTGGGAGTCGGGCAAGCTCGGCAGTGAGGCGGACCCGGGCGCCACCTGCCGTCCAACGCTCCTAAGCGACGGGGGTGTGAAAGCACCAAGTTGCTTTGCAATTCACTGGCCTCCCCAGGATTCAAGTCAGAGACGGAAGTGCACCAAACACCAAGGGAGTGGATTTACTGAACTTCTTCCCTGTACCCGACAGGTAGGTGTACATCCGAGTCCCTTTCTGGAGAGCTTTGGGACTAGTGAGGAAGATCAGATTCAGACTGCATTTTTCTCCCTGGGCTATACAGAGACGTGCCAGGGACTTCACAGAACTATGGGATAAATGTGGGGCATCTCCTGGAGCGCCAGTTTTATGGGGTGAGACAAGAATTAAAACACTTTTAATATAAAACTAGAATTTTAAGATAAACAAGGGACTTGAAAGAAACTTTCCTCTCCCTATAGCCACTTGCAGTTGACCTCCCAGACATTCTGGGTTCTGTATTCACTCTCTCCTGCTGTTAGGGATTTTTTAGTGGGAAATCTGAGAAGCTCTAGATAAAGAAACAGGAGCTGTTGAAGAAGCAGTGGAAAGTGCAGTTAGGTAAGCCTTGACTGCGTGGAGGCCTCCAGGCAGAAGGTGAGGCAGGGGCGTCCAGGAAGACTGCTGAGGAGGCGGAGCTGCAGCCCACCTGGAAGGATTTGGAAAGGCAAAGTGGAGGGGAAGTGAGGGGAGAGGAAGGGAGGGCATTCCTAGAGGGAGAGACAACAGACACACAACCTAGCTGGTCCCCACTGTGTCAGTGGAAAGAGTGGGCGGTGTGGCTGGCGTTCTGGAGGCCTCTGAAAGCACAGCAGGAAATAGTTTTTAAATTGAAAATCTGGTGAGAGTGTGAAGACAAAGGCAACCTCATGCAGTGCTAAGGGGTGATCTTAGTGCAGACATTTTGGAGGACAGTTTGGCAATATCTGAAACATTTCAAGTAAACATTCCTTCAGCAGAGCACTTGTAGGCCTCTGACCCACGGGGAGACTCTTACAAGCCCACAGGGATGTACAAGGATGTTTACTGCAGCTTTGTAGAAGGGAAAAATGGAAATGATGTAACTGCCCATCCAGAGAAAAACGCTTAGATAGATTATGCACAGCCCCGCTGTGAAATGCAATGTGGTGGTTAGAAAGAATGAGGTCCCTGGCTGTATACTGACATAGAAAATCTCTAAAATGAGGTGAACACTATGGAAAAGGCAGATTACATGACCATACATATAGTTTCATTCCATTTACATACATTTTAAAGCCATATGTTTGAATGTATGGTTCTCAGCAGGAAATGGGAATGAGAGCATGTACTGGGGAAAAAAAGAGGAGCAGAGAAGGTCTTCTCTTTTTATTTCATATATTCCCTATCTTGGCTTTTTTGTATACAGAAAAAAAAATATATATATATTCCTAAAGTACTCTAAGGTTTTTTTTTTTTTTAATTGTGGTCAAATACACATAACCAAATTTACCATCTTACCGATTTTTTTTTTTTAAAGGTAGGTTTTTAATTTATTTATTTATTTTTGGCTGTGTTGGGTCTTCATTTCTGTGCGAGGGCTTTCTCTAGTTGCGGCGAGTGGGGGCCACTCTTCATCACGGTGCGCGGGCCTCTCACTATTGCGGCCTCTCTTGTTGCAGAGCACAGGCTCTAGACGCGCAGGCTCAGTAGTTGTGGCTCATGGGCCCAGTTGCTCCGCGGCATGTGGGATCTTCCCAGACCAGGGCTCGAACCCGTGTCCCCTGCATTAGCAGGCAGACTCTCAACCACTGCGCCACCAGGGAAGCCCCATCTTACCCATTTTTAAGTGTACAGTTCAGTGGTGTTAAATATATTTACATTTCACACTGTTGTGCACCAATCTGCAGAACTTTTTCATCTTGCAAAACTGAAACTCATTCAACAACAGTTCATCCACCCTCCACCTCCCCACCCCTGCCCCTGGCAACCACCATTCTACTTTCTATTTCCGTGAGTTTGACTAGTCCAGATAACTCATGTACAGTATTTGTCTTTTTGTGATTGGCTCATGTCACCTACCATAATGTTCATCCATTTTGTAGCATATGTCAGAGTTTCCTTTTTTAAGGCTGAATAATACTCCTTTGTATGTATATACCACAATTTGTTTATCCATTCATTCATTGATGAACATGTGGGTTGCTTCCATCTTTTGGCTTTTGTGAATAATGCTGCTATGGACATGGGTGTATAAATACCTCTTCAAGACTCAGCTCTCAATTCTTTTACATATATATATCCATAAATGGAATTGCTGAATCATCTGGAAATTCTAATTTTTTGAGGAACTGCCATACTGTTTTCCATAGTGACTGCACCATTTTACATTCCCACTAACAGTGCCCAAGAGTTCCAATTTCTCCACATCTTCACCAACAGTTGTTATTTTCTGTTTTTTTGTTTTTTGTTTTTAAATAGTAACCATCTCAATGGGTATGAGGTGATATCTCATTGTGGTTTTGATTTGCATTTTCCTAATGGTTAGTGACGCTGAGGATCTTTTCACATGCTTGTTATCCATTTGTATATCTTCTTTGGATAAATGTCTATTCAAGTCCTCTGCCCATTTTTTTGAAAAATTAATTAATTATTTTTGGCTGTGTTGGGTCTTCATTTCTGTGCGAGGGCTTTCTCTAGTTGCGGCGAGTGGGGGCCACCCTTCATCGCGGTGCGCGGGCCTCTCACTATCGTGGCCTCTCCTGTTGCGGAGCACAGGCTCCAGACACACAGGCTCAGTAGTTGTGGCTCACGGGCCCAGCTGCTCCGTGGCATGTGGGATCCTCCCAGACCAGGGCTCGAACCCGTGTCCCCTGCATTAGCAGGCAGACTCTCAACCACTGCGCCACCAGGGAAGCCCCCTTTGCCCATTTTTAAATTAAATTATTTTTTATTGTTGAGTTTCAAGTAAGTTTTTTTTTTTAATAAATTTATTTTTTAATTTATTTACTTATTTTTGGCTGCGTTGGGTCTTTGTTGCTGCATGCGGGCTTTATCTCTAGTTGCAGTAAGCGAGGGCTACTCTTCGTTGCGGTGCACGGGCTTCTCATGGCAGTGGCTTCTCTTGTTGCGGAGCATGGGCTCTAGGAGCGTGGGCTTCAGTAGTTGCAGCACATGGACTCAGTAGTTGTGTCTTGCAGGCTCTAGAGCACAGGCTCGGTAGTTGTGGCACACAGGCTTAGTTGCTCCACGGCATGTGGGATCTTCCCAGACCAGGGCTCGAACCCGTGTCCCCTGCACTGGCAGGCGGATTCTTAACCACTGCGCCACCAGGGAAGCCCCTCAAGTAAGTTTTTAAGTCAGTTTTATTGGGGTATAATTTATATAAAATAAAACTCACTCTTGGGGGAGATAAACTAGGAGTTTGGGATTAACATATATATACACACTACTATGTATAAAATAGATAACAAGGACCTACTGTGTAGCACAGGGAACTATATTCAATGCCTTGTAATAACCTATAATGGAACAGAGTCTGGAAAGGAATATATATATACATATATATGTGTATATATGTGTATATGTGTGTGTGTGTGTGTATATATATATATATATATCTGAGTCACTTCGCTGTACACCTGAAGCTAACACAACATTGTAAATTAACTGTACTTCAATTTTTTGTAAATGGTTTAAAAAAAATTTTTTAACTCTTTTTTTAAGAGTATGGTCTGATAAATTTTGACAAATGTATGCATTTGTGTAACCAATACCAAAATCAAGATGTAGAAGATTTTCAACACTCCCCAAATTTCTCTCATGCGCCTATGCAGTCAATCTCTTCCCACTTTCAGTCCTAGAAACCACTGATCTTCCCTACAGTTTTCCCCAGTGTCATATAGATGAAATCCTCCCCGGAGGAACTAAATATGGGAAACCTGAGTCTTATTCCCCTCATCAGACCCCGTGTCTCTTTTTTTTTTGAATTTTATTTATTTATTTTTTATACAGCAGGTTCTTATTAGTTATCTATTTTATACATGTTAGTGTATATATGTCAATCCCAATCTCCCAATTCATCACACCACCACCACCCTACCCCACTTTCCCGCCTTGGTGTCCAGACCCCGTGTCTTTCACAGTGGGATCTTGTGAGCTGCTTGGAGGTCTTTCTAGAGTCTGAAACACAAAACTTTTTCATATGTATATAACCTTCTGTATCTGGCTTTGTCCACTTAGCATTATGCTTTTCATTCATGTTTTGCATGTATCAGTAATTCATTTCTTTTTTATTGATGAGTGGCATTCCATTGTATGGATATACCACAATTTGTTTACTAATTCCCCAGTTGATGGACATTGGGTTGTTTCCAGTTTGGGGGTATTATTAATAAAACTACTGTAAACATTTGCCTACAGGTCTTTGTGTGTGAATGTATGTCTGTTTTCCTTTCTTTTGGGTAGATACCTAGGAGTGAGATTGCTGAGTTGTATGGTAACTTTATCAAAACTGCCAAACTGTTTTCCAAAATTGCTGTACCATTTGCATTCCTGCCAAGAATGTGTGAGATTTCTAGAAGCTCCACATCCTCACCAACATGTGGTATTGTTAGTCCTTTCAAATTTAGTCATTCTAGTAGGTGTATAGTTTCCCTTGTGGCTTTAATTTGCACTTCCCTAATGACTAATGATATTGAACATCTTTTTTGTGTTATTTGCCCTCCGTACATCTTCTTTAGTCATGTGTCCAAATCTTTTGCTCATTCTTATTGTTTTTTTAAATCTTCTTATTCATTTTTAAGAGTTCTTTATATATCTTAGGCCCAATTCTTTTAATATATGTGTGCTTTGCAAATATTTTCTCCCAGTTTGTCTTGTCTTTTCATTTCCTTAACAGTGTTCATGCTTTTTATTGTCCTGTAAGTAAATTTTGAATTTAAGAATCAAGCAAACCCAGCAGACAACGCTGCATGCTTGATGAGGCTTTTGGGGAGGAAAAGTTGGTCTTTGAGCAAAGGAATGCAGAGAAAGGAAAAATTTGTCCTTCTTTATTGGGAGGACTGAATGGAAAAGAGAAAAGACAGTTGCTCCAGGTTCAAGCAACGTCCAAAGCTTTGTTGGCTGACTCTGCTCTGCCAGCAGACTGAAGGTGGAGCTCCCAGACAGGATCAAATAATGACATGAATAAATGTGTAACTGCAGACAGGGGTAAGTGTTAAAAAGGCAAGATGCACAGTGCTCTGACAGCTGAGGACCAGCCCCCTGGCCTGGTGGGGAGTGGCTTTCCTGAGGGAATGAAGCCTGAGCTAAGATTTGAAAGGGTGGGAAGGGAGCATTCCAGGCAGAGGGAACAGTCCATGCTCTGGCAAGAAGATGCTTTCTGAAAGGCCAGGGTGGATGGTGCTGATTGAAAGGCAGACAGGGACCAGACCATGCAGGGTCTGGAGGACTTTGGGTGGTTTTTTTTGTCTTCATCCTAAGAGATTGGGATCAAAAAAGTGGGTGATGTGATCAGATGTGCATTTTGGAAAGATTAATTTGGCTGCTGAGTGGAGAATTAATTAGAGAAGAAACGGAGAGTTTGTGCTCCATCAAAGTTAGTTAGTTAGTCCATCTCTCTAAAATGGCCATAATTAAAACAACAAAAAGCCCAGAAAGTAACGTGTGATGACAATGATATGGAGAAATTGGAACCTTTGTACATTGCTGGTGGGAATGTAAAATGGTACAGCCCCTATGCAAAACAGATTGGCAGTTATTCAGTAACTTAAACATAGAATGACCATTTGACCTGACAATTCCACTCCTAGGTATATACCCAAAAGAATTGAAAACAGGGACTCAAACAAAAACTTGTACGTGAATGTTCATAGCAGCACTATTCACAATAGCCAAAAGGTGGAAGTAACCCAAATGTATATCAGCTGATGAATGGATAAACAAAATGTGGTATATCCATACAATGGAATATTATTCAGCCATAAAAAGGAATGAAAAGTACTAATACATGCTGCAGCATGGGTGAACCTTAAAAACATCATGCTAAGTGAAAGAAGCCAGATACAAAAGGCCAGATGTTGTATGATTCCATTTATATAAAATATCTAGAGTCAGCAAATCCATAGAGACAGAAATCAGATTAGTGGTTGCCAGGGCTAGGAGAGGGGGAAATGGGGAATGACTGATAATGGGTACAGGGAGGCCTTTGGGGTGATGAAAGTGTTCTGGAACTAGATAGCAGTGATGGTTGCACAAAATTGTGAATATACTAAATGTCACTAATAGTACATTTCATGTTATGTGTATTTTACTATAATAAAAAATTTTAGTTTGTCCTCATATCCCCTCATCTATGCAAGAAGGAAGTTGATTTCATTACATGCTTCTGGTCCTAACTTTTTAAGATGCCATAACTGCTCAGCTAGTGTACTTTGCACTCTGACCACCCACAGGATGACTTAAGTAAAACACTGAATAGGCAATAATATTAGACCATAAAATGAGGAAGTACTCTTTTCAGTGTCTTTTAGTCCTTCCGATTACATCAAATTGAAAGCCTGACTTTGATACTAGTAAAGCCCTAACACCCCTCTAACCCTTTCTCTCAACCTCTCTCTCTCTCTTCCTCCCTCCCTCTCGTTTAAGTACAGAGAAAGCACACCTCAGGTGCAGCGCTTTAGGCAGGCAGCCTCAGAGCTCAATTTTAATCACATTGTTTTGTTTTCATTGTATTTACTTTTGCTGAAAACTTCTCTTTAGGGCAAGTGGCACTAGTATTTCAACTGTGCAGATGACATAAAATTTTTCTTTTAAAATAGATTTTATTAAGTGGGGAAATTATTTTTAAATATATATTTTAAAATAATAGAGGACCACAGAAACAGCAAAAATCATGGTGTGGCTATGCTAGTGACTGAAGTCTGGGAAACAGCACACTGTTCAGTTACTGCAGCTACTTCTCAGGATCTAGAGGCCATCAAACCTCTGGAAATTATGGGCTGTGGACAAAGTTCTGGCTAAGACTCGGCTAGTACCAGCCCTCACCCACCCCCCACCCTGTCACTGTGTCACTGTGATGGAGCAAGGGGAGTGAGCCAGGGAGGCCTGCGGCTTGGAAATTAAAGCTGAGGAGACAGGAACTGGGGTCTCATCCAAGGCCCTTGAAGCTGACCTTGAGGGTAACTGGGAACTCAGCTGTGACTCCCTCACAGAAGTCCTCAGCAGGGGAAGGGATGGATGAATGGTGAAAAGAATCAGTCAACCTGATCAGACTCACTGCTTCTCAAACCCCACCTCATCCCGAAGTGAGAGGATCTGTTAGAAACAGGTCTTCGTGAGTTGTGCTCACCCTGCCGGTCCTAGTTACCCTCCCAAGAGGATGCTACTGGCAGAGTCCGTTCCCGTGAGAAGAGGTCATAATAGCTCTCCACGCAGCCTCCACAGGCACTCAGACTTCTTCTCATCATTCATCCTATTCAAGGAGCCCCTCAGAGCAGTGATTACTAAGAAGCCCCCGGATAAGTACTGTGTCTAAATCTAAGATCTAAAGGGCTGTTCATTTTAAGGTATAGTAAAAGCAGCTCTCTGTGCTGTAGTTCTTAGAAAAATCTTCCTAGATAAAACATTTTGAGGAATTTCCAATGTCCTTCAAACTGATGCCTTGAGAGCCCCAGGACTTTAGCGTAGACAGCTGGATTAAATAGCAAACCAGCTCTGTAGCTTCCTGAGGGGATGGAGGATCTATAAGAAATGCTAAAACATCACTGGGATAAATTAGTGGAAAAGTTAATTGGTCTCATTCCTGCTCTAAAAGGCAGTTCTCAATGGGGAGATTTTTTTTTAAATCCACTCTTTCCTAACATAGACCTAACTCTGTACAGTGCACGTGTGTGGTCAAAGTCAACAAAACATTGGTAATCATGGCAAAGAATTTGTTTCTTAAAGCTCTAGTTCTGCCTGTGCCTGGGAACATTCTCATACAAATGTTTCTTCTCCCTTTAAAAAGAGTTTAAAAAAAAAAAAGGTATTCAATTGGTGATTATGTTTTGGCTCAAAATGTGTCACAAATCAAGATATTACTTTGTACAACTCCCCAGCAGAACCCAGACAAAAGAAAACCCTCCTTAACTGAACTCAGCTCCTAGAGTAGAATAGTCCTGTTTACAAACTTGGAAGAGATGGGTAGTAGGAAGCTAAGGGACAAGACTGGAAAGTCAGGCATGGGAGGGGTCCTTGTCGAACCCCGGGACTGTTTGTATGTATCCATCAGCACATGGCCTCACAAGCAGCCCTGTCCTGGGACTCTCCCAGACACAGGAGGGGGAGACCCAAGTTCTAGGCACTGATCCAGAAGGAGTGTTAAACTTTCGGTAAGAGACCTCCACCTAGAAAATAGGTCTCAATCTGTGGGTGTCTTCTGCCCTGAAGTCAGGCGAAAGAGGAGTGGAAGGTAGACCGTTGATGTTGCTTCCTGCTGTTCCTTTTTTGCCCACACCAGAAAATAATTTGTTTTCTTCCTAAATGCCTGGTGGTAAAGAGTAATTAATTCATTTGAACCATGCAGGTGGGGTAGAACTAATGTATGCTGAAAATAATTGAAGTTAGCCTCACAAAATCAATGGGCACCTCACCAGAGGTGAAATTTTGAAACTAAATAATGGACCTGTTTATGAGGACTGGATAATTTGTTAAATAATCTTTATTTTGTACCCTTTAACCTACCTCCGCAAAAGTTGTCGGATTCAGAAAAATCACAAAAGAGAGTTAACAAGAGAATAAGTACATGGAACAATAAGAGATGCTCCCCTGGATTTTTTTCTTAGAACATTAATTTTGCTTTGCCAGCAGAAATAGACCCTACTGGGTGGTTAATCTATTTCTATGTGATTTTTTTTTTTTTTTTTTTTTTTTTTGGCCGTGCTGCGTGGCTTGCGGGATCTTAGTTCCCTGACCAGGGATTGAACTCATGCCCCCTGCAGTGGTAGTGCAGAGTCCTAACCATTGGACTGCCAGGGAATTCCCTATGCATTTGTTTTTTTTTTTTTAATTTTATTTATTTATTTATTTTTGGCTGCGCTGGGTCTTCATTGCTGTGCGAGGGCTTTTCTCTAGTTGCGGCGAGTGGGGGCTACTCTTCGTTGCAGTGCATGGGCTTCTCATTGCGGTGGCTTCTCTTGTTGCAGAGCACAGGCCCTAGGCACATGGGCTTCAGTAGTTGTGGCACACGGGCTCAGCAGCTGTGGTTCACCGGCTCTAGAGCGCAGGCTCAGTAGTTGTGGCGCACGGGCTTAGTTGCTCCATGGCATGTGGGATCTTCCCAGACCAGGGCTTGAACCCGTGTCCCCTGCATTGGCAGGCGGATTCTTAACCACTGCGCCACCAAGGAAGCCCTATGCATTTGTATTTGTAGAAAATCTGTTCATCCTCATCCTCACTAAACAAAATCTGAAGGGCAAAGTTGACAGTATACTTTTGGAGAGAATGTTGGCAAACATGTGTAGTACTCCTGGGAATGGAAGTGAGGAAAACCTCTTAAGGAGGAAGACGCTTCAGCCACCCCTGAGCTAAGGAATTGCAAATGCCGACTGCCTCCTTAATAAGAGGGGGAAGGAAGAAATAGAGAGGTTAAGCACAATGAAATATTTTGATAAATTGTCCTGCCCATATACTTATATAATGAAGTCAGAGTATTAGTCACCCCAGGCGGCCATAACAACATACCACACACAGTCTGGCTGGCTTAAATAACAGAAACTTATTTTCTCACAGTTCCAGAGGCTGGAAGTCTAAGCTGAAGGTGTTGGCAATGTAGGTTTCTCCAACGCGCCTCTCCTTGGCTTACAGATGACTGCCTTCTCACCATGTCCTGACATGGCCTTTTCTCTGGCCTACGCATCCCTGGTGTCTCTCCCTCTGCTTATAAGGTCATCAGTCTTATTGGAGTAGGACCCTACCCTTATGATCTCATTTAACCTTTATTACCTCCTTATAGGCTCTATCTCCAAATATAGTCACATTGGGAGTTAGGGTTTTAACATATGAATTAGGGGGGAAACACAATTCAGTCCATTACAGTGTATGAAAATTTTCTGGAAGGATACGCAGCAAACTGTTGTTAATATCACTTCTGGGGAGTGGTGCTGGGATTCCAATTTAGTCCTATTTCTTCTACCGGCATTTTTTTCCTCCTACCTGAATTTTTTTAGTGATATTATTTTAACAGATTATGATAAGAGGATATTCATTGGAAGGGGTGCCAAATTTTAGCCTGCCTAGTACACTTACAGAGGCCCAGGCAGCCCTGAGTGTAGAGAGCCATGTGCCTCGCTTCTAGGCCCCATGGCTCAGGAAGACTACTTTGGAAGGCATTAGCATCCCAAGTGGTCCCCAGTCCATCAGTGCTGGGGAAAGGGATGTCCAAGGAAGGAAAGGACCAGGTGGGGAAATAGCGCTGTCCTGTTGACAAGACCATAGGCCAAGAGTACCACCCGTAGGGCCCCAGCTCTGATGGTAAAGGTCCAGCAGAGTGGCCACAGGAGCGGGGTTGAAGGGGTGTTTGGAGCGGGGTGGAAGGGGTATTCACAGCCCCCTACAACCTCTTCACTCACTTCTCATCCCACATTCTTCCTGTGAAGTCAGCATTGCTGGCAGAAATAACATCTCAAGGGCTTATGCAAGAAATCTGAGGAATAAATGAGAAGTTGCTTTCATCCCCTGAATTTATATAAACCTCCTAATTGCTTCCATGTCTGTGGTTGTTAGCCACTAATTATTAGGTGTTCTGCCTCTGTCAGCATTTTCATAAACTGTTCCTTTCTGTGAGACATGATAAGCATTTAATCAAGGCTGAATTAGAGGCATGTGTACCAGAGGGAGGGGAGAGGGGTGCTGGGGATAGGTCGGGGGTAGATAGGAATTGTGAGTGTGGTTTTGAAGCAGTGAGCCAATACGGAAGAAAGAGCACTGAATTGCGAGGCACTGAAACTGTAATAGTAACAACAGCTGCCTTTAACTTTGCACTTGAATTGGGCCAGGCACTGCGTTAAGTTCTCTGTATCCTCTGATCCTCACCAGAAAACCTTGGTGTTGCGCTTATAGACTGAGAAGCTCAGAGACAGTCAGCCACCCAACGAGCAACAGCTGTGTGTCAGTGAGTGAGTTGGCTGCACATAACAGAACACAAGTAGCAGTGGCTTGAACAAGTCAGAAGATTATTTTTTCTGTCGTGTGAGGAGTCTGGGGGTAGGTGACCCAGGGTTAATGCGGCCGCTCCAAACCATGAGGAGAGCCCCGTGTCCCTCCTCGCATTTGCCTGTACTGTCCTTCTAATGTGGCACAATGTCTCTCTTCCAGGCAGGAAAAGGAAAGGGACGCAGGCAAAAGGCACATACAGCTGACTCTGTCCCCCTTTTATTTAAGGAGATTTCCAGAAAGTCCCATCTCTTTGTGCTTCCACTGCATCACGTGGCCATGTTTTTTGCAAGGTGGCTATTGTGTGCCTGATATTGTGCCAGCATTTACATATATTATTGTATTTACTCTTCATAATAGCCCTGTAAGGAAGGCCTTTTCAACCCCTGGGTTCTAGTTTTATCCCTGCTATTACATAGCTAAGCAATCCTAAATAATCACTTTCTCTCTCTGGCCCCCAGTTTTCTCATCTGCTTTATGAAGGACCAGACTAGAGAAGGAGTTCTTAACTTAAGGTCTACAGACCCTTGTCGGGACCATGGATAAAATTCAGGGAGAAGGGTTGTGGATTTGGATGGGGAAAACTATTTCATTCCTATTTTCCCTAACCTCTAGTTGAAATTTAGCATTTCCTTCTATTATGACTGTAGGCAACGGACCACAGTAATATTAGCAGAATCTGTGACTTTTTTACCAAAAGAAATCACAGATATTTTAGAGCATATTATAGTTGCATATTATAGTTGTTTCAGATATGTTATCGTTTATGTTCATCACTACCTCAAAATTATGGTAGTTATTAGACCTGCCATATTTAATGTGTTAATAAAGAGACATATATTTATATAGATCTACCTTACAATTTTTTTTCTCATATTTTAGTAACTATATTTCAAAATAATTTATTTTCTTCATAATCCTGTGTATTTTGCTTTATGCCTTTAAAAACATTTTCTAAGAAGGGGTCCATAGCCTTCAGTAGACTACCAAGGAGTCCATGGAACAAATGAGACAAAGCTTCTGAAATATGAGATCTCTTTGCCCCTCTGGCTGTAAATGAAACTATGCCACTAGCTATCATGGTCATCCTGAACAAGACCCTTCAGCTCTCCATTTCCTCAGTTTTCTCTTCTGTAAAATGAGAATAATACTTGCCTTATCTAATTAAGAACTGCTAGGAGAACCAGAGAAATCTGCACGTGAGCACACACAGATGCAGAGCTTATGCCTTTTCAATTATGCAGAGTCAGCTTCTGACGTACCAAGTAAATGATAAGGGTTATTAAATTATCCAACCTTAGACCTATTTCCCAGAGATGCTGATGTTTTTCTATCACTTCTAGATAAGTGTCCTGAGACAGCCATGTATTTTCCTAGTGCCAGAGTGGGATTGAACTAGTATAAAATTCAATAATAAAGGGGGAAATTGCACCTTAAATGCACTTGGATGGAACTACTTATGAACACAAGGAGATAAAATGAGATTTCTCCAATGGGTCATATAACTCCAGTTATCTTAGGCTCTGAAAAACTTAAGCCAATGTACCATGGTTAAAAGAAAAAAAATCATAGATCAGCCAGTCATTTCCTCTGTAATCTCTAAATACAGGGATAATTGGACAAATCACAGGAAAATTGAGAAAGTTGGTTTGTTTCGTAATCTGTGCCTTTAAAATATCTGTGAATATTTATCAAATATTTATTCATCCAAGAAATCTGCTGAGGTGACCATAATTAATGTTTTAAATAGCAAAGTAAATATCTACAAAGATCTGAACTTGCTAAATGATATTTTAGAAATGACCTCAAATTATGTTTGGGGTGTTACTTAGTGCTTTTGCAGTCTTAAACTCAAAGACACAGGATACTGGGAGGTAGTCAGCTCGGCCAAGGAAGATGGTTCCTAAACAAGCTGGTATTTTGACTGGTTTCCCCAAGGATTTATGGAAATACTTTGGGATGTTTTTGTTGCGGAGGATGTCTGGTTTGCACAATGGAAGCTGCCCTTTTTTTCTGGCTTCAAGAAAATGTCAGTCCGATTCTGGTGTCTGAGCCACATAGAGAAGAACCCAGCTAAAAGTTAGCATTAGGGGAAATTTTTATGCTACTAAAAAAGAAAAAGAAAAGCCTATTTTATATATATATAAATAAAAACAGAGAATAAACCCTGGTTTTCTTATGATCCTAGTGAGAGATCATTCATTCATTCATTTACTCATTCATTTGTTTACAAGTGTTCCTTGACTGCTTACATTTTGCAAGGCACTGTGCCAAGCACAACTGATGTGGCCTTTACCCTCCTGACACTTAAGACTAATGTCGATAACATTAAAAATTTTAAGAGACAGGCTCTGTTCTAGTATTTTACTTATGTTACTTCATTTATGCTTCCCAATCACCCTAGAAGGAAAATACTGTTACCCCATGTTACATTATAGATAAGGAATGGGGAGTTTATTAAAGTTAAGGAGCTTGTCCAAGTTTACAGGACTAGTCGGGGGCTGAGCCTGGGATTCAGTCTCAGCCAGTCTGATGCCACAATCCGTGCTCTAAAATGGGTTGGCAAACTACAGTCACTAGTCAAGTCCAGCCCAATGTCTGCTTTTGTAAATAAAGTTTTATTGGAACACACATGTTCTCATTCATTTACATGGTGTCTTTGGCAGCTTTCAGGTGATAATAGCAGTCTAGCAGTTGCAGCAGAGACCACATGGCCCACAGACCCTAAAATATTTACTACCTGTCCTTTTACAGGAAAAGTTTGCCAACTCTTGCTGTAAAACTGCTATGCTTTCTCTGTAGCAGAAAAGACAAGAAGTAAGTAAAATAATTGAAAATAATTTTTTAACGTGCCATGATTCATGAAATGGAGCCCTGTGAAAGAGAATCACTGGAGTGGTGGGGTGTGGTTAGAGGCATGCTCTTTAAAATGTGAGCCCCCAGAGAGGGGACCTCCAAGCTGCGATCTGAAACCTGGGACAGAGCTTCTTGCTGTGGAATTTGTAAGTTATTTAGCTCCCCCAATATCCACTGCCTCTGCTTTGACCTGAACAAAGGATGACAAAGAAACCAGTCTCCTTTCTGGAGTGAAAAGATTTCCTCCTCCTTTAAATGGGAGCCTGGGAGGATTCAGTGAGGGGAATGACAGATAAAAATGTTCAGCACAGTGCTTGACAACCAGTTGGCACTCAGCAAACAATCCCTTCTTCCTTCTGACTCCCGTCCTTGACACCTGCTGGACCAAAATTGGCCTGCTGCCTGAACTTGCAAAGGTTTATACATCCTGAACACATTGCTTTATGCTTTAAAATGGGCATTGACATTTAATATAGTAAAGTGAGGGTTGGAAGTATGTGTCCTAACTCAGAATAAATTGTTTGGTCCAGCAGATGAGTCCCTGGGGAAAAAAATGTCCTAGCTCAGTCATTCCATTTGTGGTTGGGGCACGAATTCCCTTTCTTGATCCAAATAACCAAGGTTGAGGGCAGAGGGGGGTTGGGCAGTAGGGCAAGTGGGTGCAGGATGCTTGCCTTGGCAGTCTTCTGCATGACTCCCTCCAAGACTGTCAGTCTCCATTTTATATGGTATCTTCATCCTTCCATTACCAGCATTAAAGGCCTCATCTTTAACCAGGCTCTGAGCCATTAGCTTGACAATGAAAAACTGCTGAGTTTTCCTGCCAAGTATATATCCATTTTTTTTTATAGATATAAATCACCTTCAAAGCCACTTCTCCTTTAACAGTTAAGGTTACTGCCCACCCCTTTTGTTCTTTAGAAAAACACAGACTTTGTGGTTAGACCCAGCTTTATGTCCTTGTTCTGTTCGACTAGCTGTGTGACCTTGGGGAAAACTTTTAACCTCTCTGAGCCTCAGTCTTATCATTTGTAATAATAATACTTATCAGTGTCATCCATTTATACAATATTTGAGTGTCTATTTTGCACCAGGCATTGTGCTGGGCTGTGTGGATTTCACAGCAAAGAAGACAGACAAGAACTCAATCCTTGTGGCTCTTACAGTCTAGTAGAAGGAGTTATTATAACCAAGTAAATAAATACTCAAGATTGTTACAGATGTGATAAATGGTATGAAGGAGACGGGGTGATGTAACAGAGTGAGCTCCTTAAGTGATATTTAGGCAAGACCTGCAGAATGAGAATGAGCAAACCATGGGAAGAGCTGTTAATGGCATCAGGCAGAGGGAATGTGGAACAGGAAGGTCTTGAGATGGGAAAATACTGTGTTTTAGGAAGGAAGAGAGTAGTCAGCATCCAAGAGGGACAGTGGTACAAGGTGAGGTCAGAGAGGTAGGTAGAGACCAGCTTACATGGACCTTATGGGTCATGACAAGGAATTTTAGATTTTATTCTAATCAGACTGAGAAGCCAGTGAAAATGGTTAAGACTTGAACAGGACTCATGTGTTTAAAAGATCAGTCTGGTTACTACTGCATGGTGATGGGATCATAGGAAGAAAGGGTGAAAGTAGGGAGGCCAGGGTTGTTGTTAAGAATTACCTACAATTACAAATGTAAAATAATGCGCACACCCCCTGACACACCTAAGTTCCCTATGAATGTTAGTTAGCTGTTTTTCTGGAAAATCTAAGCCTCTCTTATCTGATGCTGTAGACATTAGCTTCATGTGGCTGTTGACCATTTGAAATGTGACTAGTGCAACCATATTAATGGTTTTATTTCATATTAATTAAATTTAAATTAAAAAACTAGTATTTGACTCAGTCATTTGGGAAGTATTTTTGAAAATTTTGGATATATGAATCTATTTTTTTAACTGTAAATTTTATGAAATCTGAGTACAGGTTCAAGTTTGTTTTTTTTTAAATTAATTAATTAATTTATTTATTTTGGCTGCTGTGGGTCTTTGTTGCCATGCGCGGGCTTTCTCTAGTTGCGTGAGAGGGGCCTACTCTTTGTTGCTGTGCGTGGGCTTTTCTCTAGTTGCGGTGAGCGGGGGCTATTCTTCGTTGCGGTGCGCGGGTTTCTCATTGCCGTGGCTTCTCCGGTTGTGGAGCAGGGCTCTAGGCGCGCGGGCTTCAGTAGTTGTGGCACGTGGGCTCAGTAGTTGTGGCTTGCAGGCTTAGTTGCTGTGTAGCACGTGGGATCTTCCCGGACCAGGGCTCGAACCCCTGTCCCCTGCATTGGCAGGCAGATTCTTAACCACTGCGCCACCAGGGAAGCGCCCTGCTAGAACTTTAAAAATTGCATTCATTACCGAGTCCAAGCTTGTACTGCTCACCACACGACAGGCCAATAAATCGAGAGACGAGGTGTTGGGGCAAGGAATAGTGACTTTATTCAGAAAGCCAGCAGACCGAGAAGATGGTGGACTAGTGTCCCAGAGAACCATCTTACCTGAGTTAGAATTCAGGCTTCTTTCGTACTAAAAGGGGAGGGGGTGTGGCTAGTTGTTGCAAACTTCTTGATGCCAGAAATCCTTTATTCTTGCAGCTGTCCACATAGATGTGGTCACAATGTTCCTATAAACCTCCAACAAGCCAAATGTTATTTTCTGTTCTGCAACTTTTTAATGGGAAAGTGTTATACCTTTAAAGGTCAGAGCCTTGAGAACAGCTGTCTGGTCTATTGCAGGCTATAGGCAACATTCTTTTACAAAGGTACAGAGCCAGCATGACTAAGCACAGGCGACAGAGCACAAGGGTTAGAGCTAAAGGAATAGATCTAACATAGGGTCAGGTTTGTTCTTCTCTGTTACACATACATGTCTCACATCTATCACTATTGGACATGCTGATCACAGGGAAACAGAAATCTAGAAATTTAAATGCACAGGATGTTAACTCTTGATTATGTCTCCTATCAAGAAATCTCAATTTGAAAATTAGAACTGGGAAAAAATAAAAAGCCATAGCATCCCTTGGAAACACTATAAGAATACAGGATCTACATGTTAATTATATATTTTTATATACATCCCTGACTATTCCTGGATATTGGACCCTGCTTTAGCAAATTCAAGCACCCCAACTCTGGGAGAAGGAGCCCAGAACTTAGAGGATACCGGAGTGTAAAGCTTTGTCCCCAAAGCTGGGCTCAGTAGCCTTGTGGTATTAATATATTCACATTGAGCACAAAAAGGACTGAATCAGTCTAGCATAGACTTAAATCTCTAGCTCCAGGGAGCATAGATGCACAGAGCCTCCTAAAGTTTTAGTACAGTGTGTACATAATAAGTCACTGGGAGAGGCAGAAGTGATTTCCATCTCTGCCTGCAGATTCTCCACAAAGCAATTAAAATAATTTGCTTTAACTTAAAATACAGTTAAAGTTTGAGCCGGGGTCTGTACAAAGTGTTTTAGGTTCGTTATCCCATTTAAGCTTCATGAAACTTTCTGAGGTAGGTGTTAAGGTTTAGTGACTTGTCCAAGATCATATCACACAGCTGCTAAGAGGCATAGCAGGGATTCAAACCCAGGCAGTCTGACACTAGAACTTACACTCTTAACCACCATACTGGGCAACAATCCTGTTGCCATGCCAGTGAACCAAAGGAGCACCCTTGAGTATAAGACTCCTTCTCTAGTATCTTCCATCACTTCTACCCATTGCCGAGACTTGCTTACCCCCTTCCTAGTCCCTGCTCTGCTCCCAGCCCAGAGCTAGCTGGCCCAGACCAAGTGGGCAACTCCTTATGATTGAGAGATGGGCATGTGCCACTAAGAAACCACCCAGCTGCTCCCCCCAGGGAGAAAAGCAAAGAGTAAATGATTATTTTGCTACTCTCCAGATTTATTGCTGTACCCACCACAGGGTCTAGTATGCTACCTAGCATTCATTCATTCATTATTCATTCATTCATGTTCAGCTTCCATTCTTTCAACAAACTTAGGTGCTCAGTCCCTTGTCTGGGGGGGGGGTGTGAATGAAAACTTCACACATATTATCACTATTAATAATATTACTGGTTATTATTAGTAACACAAGTAATAATTAAATTACTATTACTATTAGTAATTGGTCATAATAGTGGTAATACTATAACACCTTCGTTAATAATAATGATTACAATAACAGCAAATATTTATTGGGCACTTGCCACGCTAAGTGCTATTAATATTAAAGTATTTTTTTCTATCTTAAGCCCTTCACTTTCTGTGTTTAATTCTTACAACAGTGGTATAAGGAAGTTCCAGAAGTCTCAAAATCTTCTTACGCAACCCATCAGAGCACTGAGTTACTCAGTGTTTTGTCCATAAATTCCTGAAAGAGGATCATTCACCCATGTGATAACAGGATGTTCACTGACCCCTTACAACTGTAAACAAGACAGACATGGTCTTTGCGCTGGGAAAATAACAGAACTGCCCTCTAGATGAAAAACATTTCTTTTCCTTTTACAGAGGGGTAGTAAGCACAAAGAGACAAAATCTCCATGGTTCTCAGAATTGATTGGTGGGCTTGCATCTCTAAAAATGTTTCTTGCTTTGTGCTCTCTACCTCAGCAACATCCGACTGCTTATCATTCCCCAGAATGCTTCTAATATTTTCAAGATGTCCTTCAGCCTCTCCAGTTTTGGTCCTCTTAATGAATTATTCCTCTTTCAACAGACTAACTCAAATATCTTATTAGTGAAGATCTACCAAGCTGGTCCAACTGGACGTTTGTTCTTCTTGATATTAAAAGAAAAGAATGGATTGCTTCTTCCTTTAGGCTCAGTAGTGCCTTTATCCCCCCTTCCCCTCCCCCACTAGCCTGTGAGTTCCTTGGGATGGAGGAGGGCAGGGACTGTTTCTTATTAGGTTTCCCGTACACAGCTATTGTCACAAGCCCTGTCACATATCATTATTCTCTCTCACATTAATTAAATATTATGTGCCAAGTCCTGTGGGTCCTTGTCTTCTAGATTATATCATTTCTTTCTGCCAAAAAACTAAAGAGGGAGGAACCATTGTTACCAATCCCAATTTTTACATATGAGGTATATTTATATATTAAGCTTAGAAGCATTAAGTAATTTGTCCCAATGTCACACAGCTAGTCAAGTGGCAGAGCCAGAATTAGAATTCAAATAATCAAATAATCCATCTAAAGCATTTTTCACAGCATGTAGCAGCACCTAATAAGCACATAATCAATCAAGGTTAGCTACTAGAATTATTGTCCAAAGTTGGACAGCTAGTAAAGGAGCTGACATTGTAATGCATTTATTTAACTTATTTATTTACTTATTTAGTTTGCTTTAAAATTTATAGCCTTTCTATCACACCAGAATTTATTAACAGGACTTCTTAAAGATCATAAGACCTAACCACTTACCTTTTTATAGTTCTTGCTGTATT
The DNA here is from genome assembly GCF_949987535.1 of Balaenoptera acutorostrata. Classification (NCBI taxonomy): domain Eukaryota; kingdom Metazoa; phylum Chordata; class Mammalia; order Artiodactyla; family Balaenopteridae; genus Balaenoptera; species Balaenoptera acutorostrata. The sequence continues at coordinate 146,333,122 of NC_080065.1, forward strand.
TAAAAAATTAAGAAATATTAAAAGGTTTCCAAAATTCTGATATATTTTTAATGTTTACTTTCAGTATATTAAAGCTTTTGATTTACACAAAAATATAACTGTATGCATAACCTCATTTAGACATAAACTGAAGAAATAAATTTGATATCCTTCCGGAAAAAATCCCTCCCAGCTATCTCTGCAATAGTTTCTGTGAATTATAGAAAACTAACTAATACCCTGCTGTTCTTGCTGGTAACATGTCTGGCTACCTTAAGGGATATCTCAATTCTGTATTCCTAGTGGGCAATGCTTGGGGTCTAATAAACATTCAGTAAACATTTCTTGAATGAATGTATAGGCCAACAGTTCACTTCTGGTTCCAGGACCGCTTAATACTCTCGAATATTATTGAGGACCACGAAAAGCTTTTGTTTATGTGAGTTATACCTATCAATGTTTACTAGTAGAAATGAAAACATTCTAATGCTGATTTGTCAATTAAGATAACAATACACCCATTATATGCAACATAAATAATCTTTTTATAGATACTGTGTTTTCCAAAACAAAAAAATATATATAGTGAGAAGAGTGGCATTGTTTTACATTTTTGCAAACCTCTGGCTTAATAGAAGACATCTGGAGTCTCATCACTCCTTCTGCGTTTAGTTCATTGCACTATCACAGGACACATAACCTTTGGAAAAATCCATTGTACGTTCATGAGAGAAGGAGTATGGAAAAGGCAGATAACAACTTAGTATTATTGTCAACACTTTTGATCTAGCGGTAGACCCCTTGAAAGACACACTTTGAGAAACATAAGAGGGAAAACTTTATTTCTGGACAAGGTTCATGCTTCAGGATTCTACTATACACAGCATAGCTGACATGAAAGAGGTCATATCGGAGGTGTAAAAGTAACACCATAGAAACAGCCTTTCTCTTTTCCGCTTTTTCCTGCAGTGCGTAGTAGCGCGGACTCTTGCCGTAACCCAAGACGGCAACCGTCGCTCATATTTAAGCCCGTACAATGACGTCACACAGCGACAGCAAACGCCCTGTCATCCTGAGATTTTACTACATTTCCCGGGATGCTTTGCCAACAGCGACGCTATTGGTCAGCGCCGACGGAAGAGCGTCTGACTGAGCGGAAGTAGAGGATCTCAGAGGCGAAGAAGGTGAGGACGAGTGGAGCTGTGAAGCTGTGAGTAGCCCCACGGGTTTGTTTTCTTGGCGGTGAGGGACACAGCTACGGGACGAACCTTTGGGAAGGGTGGGGTGGCCCCATGGGGTGGCCCTCAATTCTGAGGCCTCAAACCCCTGTGTTCTTCCACTAGACCTGGGAGCGGGGAGAAACAAAACGTTGCTGTGGAGGCAAAGTCTCCGTAATAAAATCGTGCTGTTTTAAGTTTTCTTGGGACGAGCTGGAGCGAATTCGGGTTCTTGTCGCAACACAAGGGTCGTTGGCGTGATTTTACTGCGACCAGAGGGGCGGCGGTGCTAACGATCTGACTCAGCTTCTACAACACTGGTTCTCAATTGGCTGCACGTGAGAATCACCTGGGATGCCTTTTTAAAGATACAGATGCCCTGGCTCCACGCCAGAGCAACAAATCAGAATCTGTGGAGTATAAGATCTGGGCAGCAGAACGTGCTAAAGCGTTCCAGGTGTTAACGTTTTGCAGCCAGGGTTGAGAACCACGCTTTTCGTGGCTGATTCTGACTCCCTCGGGAATGCTGATTAGGGCCACCTGAGCCAGGGCCTCCCACTATAACCTGCGTTGGCTCTACCAAACGCCTGTGGGGGAAGTTGGTGATTATTCTTTTGGTACGGATTGTATTTTTAGCTCCACCAGAAACTTATTTTTGAGCTTTGTGTGGTGGTGCTGGAAAGACAGGCCGTAGTTCCTTATTTACGACCTGGCTATTCGTTCTGAATAAAAATTAGAGACACTTCATTTTTCTTGGCATTGTTTTCGCTTCTGCCTATTTTTTGCTACCCCGACAAACTGGGAGCAGTGGAAAGTGGAAGAGTCACATTAAAATCGGTGTCTCTTGTTGCTTATAAGAAGTTCTGAAAAGGGTATCAGTTAAAATTACATTTGGCATTATTTATGGGCGTATGATAACCTTTATATATGAAAATATAAATGAATGAATTCCAGTGAAAGGAAGTTAGGGTGTGATTTGGGCCTTGATGCAGAAGTTTGTTTAGGTGTGATAGGTAGGATCTGATAGATAGATACCATTACCTAACGTATTTTCTCTTTCCCAGAGTTTCAGCTTCACCTCCCTCACTGATTCAGCATGGGGGAGAAGTCAGAAGACTGTAGAGTGCCAGAGGATCTGTTCAGTGGTTTGAAAGTTACAGAGCTCCAGGAAGCAGAGCGTGTTAACCCTCCAGTGTCTAATGCCAAAGATCACCATCCCCAGAGCAAGCTGCTCAGGGATGTTGAGACCCATCCCCAGGAGGACCAAGGAGAAGAGGAGTGCTTTCATGATGCAAGTGCCTCATTTGAGAAGGAGGAGCCAGGAGTGGACAAGGTTGAGAACAAACCTGATCATGATGTGAATTCCTCTGAACTAGATGACGAATACCTAATGGAACTGGAAAAAAACATGCCAGATGAAGAGAAAAAGGTAACTATTTTGTTTATTGTGCATGATCTGCCATGTTAACTGCTTTTTTTTTTCTTTTTTTAAATTTATTTTTATTTATTTATTGGCTGTGTTGGGTCTTCGTTTATGTGCGAGGGCTTTCTCCAGTTGCGGCAAGCGGGGACCACTCTTCATCGCGGTGCGCGGGCCTCTCACTATCGTGGCCTCTCTTGTTGCGGAGCACAGGCTCCAGACGCGCAGGCTCAGCAGTTGTGGCACACGGGCTTAGTTGTTCCGCGGCATGTGGGATCTTCCCAGACCAGGGCTCGAACCCTTGTCCCCTGCATTGGCAGGCAGATTCTCAACCACTGCGCCACCAGGGAAGCCCATGTTAACTGCTTTTTAAAGTGAATAAATGTGACTGATGCGCTGTCATAGACTGCTTCATTTGTGGTAAAGAGTGACTTGCCCATCTGTATGTTTATTGTTTTAGTAGTGATGGATCTGAGGTAAATCAGTGGCATGATGGGGCAGTATTGAGTGTGTCTGCTTAGCAAAGAAATTTCCTTTTTTTCCTGTGAACTTTGAGTTCTTATGTTCATCTTGTGTAATTGTTTCTAACATATATATATATATATGCCTTATAGCTTTTTTTTTAATGATCTATGGTTGGCTGCTGAAGTTCCTCTAATGGCTATTTTTTTTGGTCAGACTTTAGAATTATGGTATGCTGCTTGTTTATGTTAATCCATTGTTAGCAAAAAGACTGCCTGAATTTCCTGGGGGTGGTGATTTGGTTACAGAGAGCAGTGACTGGGACCTGGGTCATTTACATTTCATTCTTGAGGAACAGAATTGTGTGTGATGGTAGCTGTCATTTGTTAAGCACCAGTAACGTGCCAGCCACTGAGCTTAAAATGTTACTTGTGTTTTCATTTAATCTTCACAACATGCCTATGAAATATACTGTTAACATCCCCATAAGAGAACAGCTTAGAGTAGTACAGTAACTTGCCTGAAATCACGTATCTAATAAATAGCAGAACTGATTCTCAAACCCAGATCTCCTTGATTCCAAAGCCAAAATATGTAGAATTTAATAACAAAAACAGCTGTTTTCCTACAAAGCAGATGTCCTAATAAAATGCACACTTTCCTGCTACTTTGCCCTGGGCTAGTAACTGAGCAAGCCTTCACTTTGGGAAAGAGAGGCTTAGTGTCCTCCATATATCCTTCCTTCTGATCCCATAAGCAAGGTCACCTGAAGAGTTACTGTAATATCTGAGTTTGCAAAGAACGTGAATGAGATTTGTGGCTTATGCCTCTGGAGAGCTCACTCACTGAACAGGTTATGATGGATTGGTGCTGGACTGAGATGGTAAATGTGCAGTGTAAGAATGGGAGTGGGGAGGTAGTGGGAGGTGAGGAAAAGCATCTTGTCTGTGTCCTTCCTTAGGCACTTTTCATGATCAAATCTGTTGGTTTTAAAATGCATGTGTTAGCTTTTGTGTTAGTGTGTGCTACCAGAAGAGAAGGATAAAGGGCAAAAATGAGCCAAGTCGTGAACGACCTCACCAGAAATGGCTCGGAAAATTAAATCAAGTACCGTACAGTAACATCAGGGCAATGATTTTCCAGAAAGTGAGTGTTTGGTTCAGCTTTCACATCACTGGCACAGGCTTTTTAGAAACATTGATTAGACGTCTATGTTAAAATGTTAGCAATGCTTTTCTAACACTTTATTTTGCCCTGATATAGTGGATTGCCATCAGTTTGACAATTGAGTGGTTTGCCTCAAAATGTTACATACTCTGCTCTCCATTCCCATTATAAAAATTAAGGTATAATTTACATGTTGTGAAATTGTTTAAGCTCTGATGTGTACAGCTCAGTGAGTTTTTTTTGGGGGGGGGGGGTGGGCGGGGGCTGCGTTGGGTCTTTTGTTACCGCGTGCAGGCTTTCTCTAGTTGTGGTGAGTGGGAGCTACTCTTTATTGCGGTGCGCAGGCTTCTCATTGTGGTGGCTTCTCTTGTTGCGGAGCACGGGTTCTAGGTGCGCAGGCTCAGTAGTTGTGGTGCACGGACTTAGTTGCTCTGTGGCATGTGGGATCTTCCCGGACCAGGGCTCGCACCCATGTCCTCTGCATTGGCAGGCGGATTCCTAACCACTATGCCACCAGGGAAGTCCTGCTCAGTGAGTTTTGATAACTGTGTACACCTGGGTAACTCACCCCAATTGTAGTATTAGCTATTTTTATGCTGCTTTAATAAATATCTTTGTGAAATTAATATTAGGAAACCAGCAAAACAGATGAAGAAATGTCTCTTTGCTGCACGTAAGGTTTGGTTTTATGGGTCATTGGGAAAAGGATATGTTTAAGCTTGATTCTTTTAAAGTAGACAGAATTCAGATAATTCAACAACAAAAATAAACACAAATGGCCACAAAATGTGCAGACTTTCAGCCTCACTAATAATTTTTAAATGCAAATTGAAACATGATGTCTCATCTCTCAGATCAGAACATTGATCTGATGTTGACAAGAAGAGGAGGTAGGAATTCATGTACTAATATTGGGAGTTTGGATTGCTACATCATTTCTATGGGGTACAGATATCAAATTTTTATATGAACATTTCTCTAGATCAGGGCTACCAGTGGAACCTTTTGCAGTGATGGGAATGTTCTGTATCTACACTGTCCAGTATGGTAGCCACTGGCCATTGGCTACCACATTTTAACAGTCATCTGGCTGTTGAGTAGTTGAAATGTGGCTAGTACAGCTGATAAAATGAATTTTTAAATTTTTTATTTGTTAATTTAAGTGGTCACACGTGGCTAGTGAGTACCATATTAGACAGTACAGCTTTAAACCTGATTCTCTTCTAGTCACTTATTTTAAGGAAGTTATTAAAAATATGTATAGGTGTATATATAAAGATACATTGCAGGATCATTCATAATTTAGGAAATTTTAGAAAACTAGAACTAATGTTGAACAGAGGGTATTACTTTAAACATTTTTGGCATTTTTATGTGGTAGTGTACAATGTAGTCATTAAAGAGATAAATATTAGTATTGGCATGGAGTAATGCCTGAATTTTAAATGTATTAAGCAGGTGTGATAATATGATTTGTAATAAGTATGTATTTGGTGTTTGTCCAGTTCCTGGCACAGAGTTCCTAAAACCTTTGGGATTTCCTAGATGGAAAGAGATAAAGGTTCATTTTGTTACTCATAACAAGCCTCTTTCAACCACACCTGAGTTAATGTTAATGCGATGACTTTTGGAAAGCCCCTAAGGATGAGATCTAGTTGTCAGAGTTTGGAGCTCTCAGCCTCGCCCCACTCCACCCCCGCCTCTGGGGAAGAGAGAGGAGCTGAAGGTTGAGTTAATCACTGATGACCAGTGATTGATCAATCATGCTTACTTAATGAAGCCTCCATAAAAACCCGAAAGGATTGGGTTCAGAGAGCTTCGTAGTTGGTGAACACGTATAGGTGGTGGGAGGGTGCACGTCCGTAGGGCATGGAGGCTCAGTGCCCCTTCCCACATACCTTGCCTTATGCATCTCTTCCATCTGACTGTTCCTGAGTTATGTCCTTTATAGTAAAGTGGTAATCTAATAAGTAAACTGCTTTCCTGAGTTCTGTGAGCCCCTCTAGCAAATTAATTGAACGTGAGGAGGTGGTCGTGGAAGCCGCCAATTTATAGCCCATGGGTCAGAAGCAGAGGTGACCGCAACAACATGGATGGACTTGGAGGGCATTATGCTAAGTGAAAGAAGTCAGACAAAGACAAATACTGTATGATATCACTTATATGTGGCATCTAAAAAATAAAACAAACTAGTGAATATAACAAAAAAGAAGCAGACTCACAGATACAGGAAACAAATTAGTGGTTACCATTGGGGAGGGGAAGGAGGGAGGAGCAAGACAGGAGTAGTGGATTCAGAGGTACAAACTATTATGTACAAAATAAATAAGCTGCGGGGATATATTGTGCAATACAGGGAATATAGCCAAAATTTGATAATAATTATAAATGGGGTATAATCTTTAAAAATTGTGGATCACTATGTTGTACACCTTTTATATAACTTATATAATATTGTACATCAACTATACTTCACGAGAAAAAGAAAAAATATATAAACAGACCAAAAAAAGCAGAAATGACAACCTGGACTTGCAGTTGGTATCTGAAGTGAGGATGGAGCCAGTCTTGTGGAACTCAGCGCTTAACCTCTGGGGTCTGACCCTATCTCTAGGTAGATAGTGTCAGAATTGAGTGAAAGTGTAGGACATTGGCTGGAGTCCACTGCAGAGCTGGAGTTGCTTGGTGTGGGAGAAACTCCTACACATTTGGTCACAGAAGTGTTCAGAGTGAGTGTTGAGAGTAGAGGAGACACCCAGGTGTTTTCTCTTTATAGCAGGTTATGGAACAGTCAGTGATTATTCCTTTTAAGTTAAAAACCTGTGTGAAAATATGTTTATACATGGAAGTTTGGAAGGATATACACCAAATTATAAAAAGTGAGTAGCTCTAAAGGGTGTGATTATTGGGAAATTTTCATTTATATTTAATATAATTTTGTAATGTTTGCTTTTTTTTTATGGTTAGCAGTATTACATTTATGATCAACAACAATAATAGTTATTCCAATTTGAGAATATAAATAAATAAAAATTTGATTCTTTACAACCAGGGTGGACTTTCTACTAAAAAAAGAAGCACATAAAGCTGACCTTTGAGGATTTGGGAAAGTATGCTATCATAGGGTATATGTATTACTAAATGTATCAAGTATTAATAGCTAAAGTCTGTTATTCAAGCTGACTTGACTTGCCCTGTGGCTGAGATGATGATCCAGGCTCAAGAGGGTGCCAGTTCTCAGCAGATCAAGAGTAACAGAGGAGGAAGGCAGTTAAGATTCAGTTGAAACTGGAAAAATCTCTTAAGGAAAGCACTGTGTATGTGTGTGTTTGTTTCAGCAGCAATCTTAACTATTTGTGAAACCTTAAATGTAGATATGACTACCCAGAGGAATGGGATTTTAGCTCACATTTGAGATGTACTAGATCTGCAAAGCAAATAAGTGATTCTTAAAGGCTTGGCTGAGGAAGACATATCTGGTAGCAGATGAGAATTATTGCTATAATAATATTCTGATACAAAGATGCTTATAGTTTGGGGACCTATAGAATATACTGCATTGTGGTGGAATTGATGTAAGAGAATCATCTTTTGTGGGCGGCTTGTCAAAATGGGGTTCTTACGCCTCACGTATAAATTCTCTGGTCGTTCTTGTGCACACACTAAAGTTTGAGGACCACTGTCATGGGGCCTTGCACATAGTCTTCCTTCATTAAATAGCTGAATAATGTTTTATCTCTCCCATGAGGGCCAGTAATTGGTCTTACAAATTACAGAGATTTTATCATTCATTTACTCAAGAAATGTTTGCATTTCTTCCACATGCCAGGCATTGTTTGAGGCACTTAGGAATACAGTGGTGAATAAGACACTCATCTCTCATATGTATATTCTAGTTGGTATGGGTGGGGTGGGGGGAATGATAAGCTGAAGTGAAGAAGGCATGGGAGTTGGAAGCATGGGCAGGACTACTTAAAATTGGTTGGTCAGGAAAGGCCTCTCTGGGGAGGTGCCATTTCAGAAAAGACTTGGAGGGGAAAAGGAGTCAAATGTGTATCTGAGAGGAAAATATTCCATAGAAGGGGAGCAGTTAGTATAAAGGCCCTAAGGTAGCTACAGGTTTGGTGTATTCTTGGCATGCAAGGAGTGGAAGGGCCATTAGCGGGAGCATAGTGATTAAGGAAGAGAATGCGGGGGATGAAGTAAGAGAGGGTCTGATGATGGAACACTTTGTGAGCCATGGTATTTGAGGTTTTTTCCAAGTGCAGTAGGAAACAGATGGGTAGTTAAGCCAGCGGAAAGATGAAAGTTATTTCCATCTCATTAAGAATATTCTGGTGGTTGTGCAGAGAACGCAGGGTGTGGGGGCAGAGTGGAGCACGGGGACCAGCTAGGGCCTAACATGGCGGGCTGGGCGAAGATGATGGTAGCTTGAACTGTGGATCGAGTGAAGATAAGTGAATGATTTCAGGCTACATTTTGGAAGTGGAGTTGACGAGACATACTGGATTCAGTTGGGAGGGCTGGAGTGAGAAATAAGCATGATTCCTTGGCTTTGGCTACTGGGCAGCTGGTGATGCCCTTTACAAATAGGGAGATGATGGAGGGACTTGGAGTTCGTCAGGGCTCTGGTGATTTAATTCTTGCTTGCAAATGAGAAAGTTTTTTTATTTGTAAGCCCAAATGCAGATTTCGTCCTTTTAATGGATTTGCTCCCTGGTGCCAGTTGTCGGCACATAGTGTTCATTTACAAATACATAGATCCAGTTAAGTGATGGATACAGAAGTCTGTTGCTTGGTGAACATGGGCTCAGAACATATGGTTTCTGGGATTTTAAAACGTTTTCCTTAGGTTCTGAAACTGTGAAGGATTGTTTTTTCCTTTAAGACTGTTTAGTCTTTAAACAGGAGCCATTATTGAAGTATTGGTTTAGTGCCAAAATTCTATATCAGTCTTTCCCCCGTCGCTCTCATTTTTCTTAAATCCCACATTACTTAATCCTTTTGATTTCCATGTTTCTCCTGCCTCATTGCAATATTTTCATAATCTTATCAGTGTTGTTGTAACAGTGGACATGTTTGCAGGGAACAATTCTCTTGGTTGCTTCCAGAAAGTTTTCAGTAACTTTTCTATAGTGGCCTGCATATTCTGTTAACCTCATGAGAAAACCCTTTCTGATTTGTTGTTTCTCTTTTATTTCGTTTCTAATGGGCATCCTTTTGAACTAAGGTTGCCGTATTTACCAATTTCTTAGAGTTTACCAGTATTGAGTTTAATGAATGCTATTGGCAAGTGATTAAATAAAATCCTAGAATTTAAGAACTGGAAGGGACCTTAGATTGTTTTTTAAATTTTATTTATTTTTTTATACAGCAGGTTCTTATTAGTTATCTATTTTATACATATTAGTGTATACATGTCAATCCCAATTTCCCAATTCATCCCACCACCACCACCACTCCAGCTTTCCCCCCTTGGTGTCCATACGTTTGTTCTCTACATCTGTGTCTCTATTTCTACCTTGCGAACAGGTTCGTCTGTACCATTTTTCTAGATTCCACTTATATGCGTTAATATACAATATTTGTTTTTCTCTGACTTCACTCTGTATGACAGTCTCTAAGGAAGAGACCTTAGATTTCTGATTCTGAGTTTAAACCAGGGGAAGTAACGGTTGTTTTAGCCTAAAACATTTGGAAGTTATCTGCTGATGGAAAAGTTGAAGTGGCATTCAGTGTTTCTGGTGTTTATTAAGGAAGATCTCTTTGTTTATATCAGTGGTTCTCAAACTTAATTGTGTCTAAGAATCACAGGAAACTTACTAAACATGCAAAGCCCTCAGAAGTGTTTGATACCACAGACTTGTGAGGTGGCAGCCGGGAATCTACTTTGTTAATAAGCATCCTCAGGTTTTTTTTTTTTTTTTTTTAATTGAAGTATAGTTGATTTACATATTGTGTTAGTTTAAGGTATACAGCAAAATGATTCAGTTATATTTTTTCTTGATTATATTCCATTATAGGTTATTACAAGATATTGAATATAATTCCCTGTGCTATACAGTAAATCCTTGTTGCTTATCTCCCAAGTCATTTTGGTTCATGTAGAACTGTGGCCACACTTTGGGAGACAGAGGGCTAGATGGACACAGATGACTAAGCTTCCAAAACAAGAAGTATTGATTAACCTGTATAGTGACTCCATCCAACATCAGAAGAGCTTAATAATAGGATATTTTCTTTTACCCTGATCTGTGCTCAAGGTCTAAAAAACTTAAAGAAAGAGTTGGGCAGAAATTAAGCTGTACCAAAATAAGAAAATTTACTTCTGTTAAATTGAGTTTTGGGAGATGGGATTTTCTGAGTTAAGAAACACGGAAGTATTTCTAAGATCAGTCATCTTTCCTCAGAAGGGTAAGACTTAATGAGAGTCAGGTTCTAACTACAACTGAAATCTAGAGATTCTCCCTCCAAACTCCTAGTGGACTAGTAAAAATGACTTGTGGAAAGAGCAAGTGTGTCTATATGTGTAAAGCAAGTGACGTCTGATTTCAAAGAAAACAAAACTGAAGCTTTTGTTCCCTTTTTAGTGATAAAGAATTCCCTTCAGAATAATTTGTAGGACTGGTGTCCCTAGCCCTTTCAGTTTGAGGTTTCCTTATCCCACCTAAATAGGACTGAAGCAGAAAGTTTTGTTGCATATGCTTCCACTTTCCAGCCTTTTAGCAAGTGTGTAGCTTTTAAAATCATCCTTTTTACCCAGATGTGATTGATCTCTGCTTACTGTGCTTGGCTTGAAAAGTTTGTGCCAAGTTTTGTTTTGTAGCAGTTACTTTACAAAGCTGCAGGGGGAAGCAGATAGCTGCTGATAGAGTTACAGTATGGAAATTAACTTGCTGATGTGAACCTCTTGTTTTTCTCCCTGTTGTCTATTAAACACATGCTCACTGTAGAATTATTTGATTAACACATTATTGACCGGAGACATATTAATACGTTTTTGTTACCTGAACTTTATTGACCAGAGATGTATCAATATGTTTTTAGAGAATGATACAATTAATTAACATCACCATGCTAAGTTGTTAGAGCTTAAATTGATCAAGGGTTCATTACACAATTTATGATTGCCGTTATCATTCACATTTTGCTCCATTAGGTTTTTGTTCCAACCTTGTGTATATTATAAACGCAAGTTTATTACCATAAGATTTTCAAAAATGACGCATCGTGAAGTTTTGAATGAAGAATTTTTCAGTGAATTTTATGCAGATACTTTCTCTAATTGTCCGAGCGACATATATACTAGTGTCTCAGAAGATGGTAGTTCTTCAGAGTATAGTTCTGATTCAGATGATGTGAGTATTAGACCAATAAAAAGACAAAAAACCTTAGTGATTGATTCTAACACAGAAAGTGAAAATGAAACTTATGGTGCTGGAGAATGCTCCTTTGCTTCTACAGAAGAGTGGGTTTTAGATAACATTTCATGAAAATTAGAAGACTTTACAGGTGTGTCAGGTGTAACTGTTGAATATAATCACCCACAAAGTGTTAGTGAAATAACAATTTTTGGTAATGACTTTTTCGAGTTGGTCGCTTCTCAAACAAACTTGAATCACCAACAGAATGAAAAATCATATAAAAAGTATGATGAGGCTTTAAAATGGACTGATGTGACCAATAGTGACATGAAGAAGTTTCTTGAAATAATCATTTTGATGGGACAAATAAGAAAATCACACTGGAAAGAATATAGATCGACTGATCCCTTACATAAAACACCTGTCTTTCCAAAGATTATGACGAGAAGAAGGTTCGAAGAAATAATGACGTTTCTTCACTTTAACGATAACTCGGAATCTCCACTTCCTGCAGACAGAATTTCGAAAGTTAAACCTCTTTTGGATTATTTTCTACCAAAGTTTCAGTCGATCTATATACCCAAACAAGAGCTATCACTTGATGAGGCAATGAAAGTGGAGAGGATGACGCATATTCAAAACCTATAATCCCAGAAAACTTACAAAATATGGAATTCTGGTCAGCATGGTTAGGGAAAGTGAAACTGGATATATATGCAACCTTGGGATTTACAACAGCGTGTCCACATCTGAAATATTGTTGAAAAATAAAACCAGAGTTTGTGGGGCTATAAGAGAGAATCGTGGTCTACCAAACCAATTAAAGGAGAAATCTAAAAACCTACAGGGGAGAAATGACATTCTTATGGAAGGGAGAAGTGATTCTTCTATGGAAAGACAAGAGGCTAGTCTGCATGGTGACAACTATTCCTGACGCCTCCATGGCATCTACAGGAAAGGAAGACAGGAGGACTGGCCATCAGATAATTAAGCCCACTTGTATATCAGAGTATAATAAATATATGAAAGGAGTTGGTCAGTCTGATCAATATCTGGCAAACTTCAGTATCTTCCAGAAAACTCGAAAATGGTATAAGAAAGTGGGTTTCTATTTGAGTAATTGCGGTTTATTCAGTGCGTTTAAGATTTATTGTAGCTTTAATGCACAGAATAAAATGACTTACAAGCAATTTTTGTTAGCAGTAGCTGGGGAATGGGTAACTGACCATGCTGGTGAATGCAGTGGTAGTCCCGCACCTAGTCCTTGTGGCATTTCTAAAAGAGCCCCCCACAAAGATCCACCTTGTCGACTATCAGGTAAAATAAAAGAACATATTCTAGAGGAAATAATACCCACAGGACTAAAAAAAAAAATGCTGCCAGAAAGTGTAGAGTCTGCCCTTCCAGGGGAAAGTGCAGTGAAACCCGGTATATTTGTAATAGATGTTCTGTTCCCCTGCACGGAGGTGCCTGATGTACTGCCTATCACGCGCTAACAAAATATTAGAATGCTTTAGTAAGACATGTACAAAGTTTCAAATAAATAAAGTGCAAAAAAAGTTGTTGATATTTACTCAAATGTGGCTGTTTCAGTGTTCACTTACATAACAAATTGCTGGCCACGGGCATTAGTTTCTGCAAAAATCCCCCGGTCAGTAAGGTGTTAAGAGAAGGTTTTTTTAATGTAAAAAATTTTTTGCAAGAGCAAATTTTTATCATTTAATAATGAAATAATGATAGAAGGGATATACACTTCTAAGTTCCAAGTCAAGTGTGTTTATGTTGTGTTCACTGACCTAAAGTATAGGGAATATCCCTAGCCAGCCACTTCATTGAGAGGGTCTCTGGTGGAGAGGGGTTGTTTTATGATTGATAAGGGAATGGGTGAACACCTTCTGACATTTTTGCCAGGTTACGCCAGTATTTAAAGTTATATCAGTTGGAGTTCTCTAGGATTTTGAGTCACAGAAAGCCATTCCAATAACTGAGCTTAAAAAGGAATTCACCTGTTTTTTTCTAGTACTTATATGGGTTCACTTTTTACATTTAGGCCTGCAATCCACTTGGAGTTTATTCTTTTTTTTTTTTTTTTTTTTTTAAAGAAACCTTAATTTTTTTTTTTTAAGTATTTAATTATTTATTTATTTATGGCTGTGTTGGGTCTTCGTTTCTGTGCGAGGGCTTTCCCTAGCTGCGGCAAGCGGGGGCCACTCTTCATCGCGGTGCGCGGGCCTCTCACTATCGTGGCCTCTCTTGTTGCGGAGCACAGGCTCCAGACGCGCAGGCTCAGTAGTTGGGGCTCACGGGCCTAGTTGCTCCGCGGCATGTGGGATCTTCCCAGACCAGGGCTCGAACCCGTGTCCCCTGCATTGGTAGGCAGATTCTCAACCACTGCGCCACCAGGGAAGCCCTGGAGTTTATTCTTGTGTATGGTGTGACATAGCAATCTAATTTTATCTTTTTCCAAATGACTACCAACTTCTCCCAGCACTGTTTTTAAAAGTCCATCTTTGCCTCAGTGATGTAGTTAAATTTTAGTATCAACTAAGAAGACCAAGTTTGTATCCTTTCAAATGCTTACCTTCTTCCTGTTTGTTAGATAATCATTTAAAACCTAACTTAGTTTATAGTGGCATTATTTGTCAAAACAGAGAACCTCACTTAGACTCAGACTGGGACACCAGAGATTTGTGTGGTAATAAAATTTCAAAATAACTGGAGAATTGATTAGTATAGAAGTGAGAAGCATGCTGTTGAGATGGTTTTCTGTGATATATTTCAATTTTTTCATCTTTAAGAAAGTAGTGTTCCCCATGTCATGTGAATTTCTTTTTTTATTCCTTTAAAAATAAATTATTAGTTTTGGCTCACAAAATATAAGGAAGACTAACACAAGGGCTATGCCTGTGACCCCTTGGGCTGTACTTCCCTTTCATAAACACCTTTTAGAACCCCAGACTCATGCTGCCCAAGCATTCTCTCACATCCTAACAGCTGCAGAGTATAGTATCCGACCACGTGGGAAGCTTAAGCAGACTCCCTGTAAGTTATGTGGGGGTCCTTTCCACTTAGGTCTTCCAGCTCACTTTTGCCAGTATTAGGACAGCACTGGTTGTTCCAGCTGCCCATGTCCTAAAACTCTCATGAATGAATAGGTCACCGGCAAATTACGCCTGCACAGCCCTTGTAACTTTTTAAAAGTTTTTAAAAAGGCCTTTCTTAAACAGCAGTGGCTAAGGCCCCTTTGCTATATCCAGTCTTCTAAGCCCCAGGCTGCCTGTGGCACCTGGATGGCAGCCCCTGGGGGTCCCCCACATCCTAGGGTGGTGATGGAGGAAGGGCAGGCCAGGCCAAGCATGAAGAATAAACAGTCAATTTTATTGGGCTCAGACTAGGAATCCATGGGTCTTGAGGACCTCTGTGAATTTGTCAGTTTTCTTCTCTAGGTTCTTTTCGGCCTGCTTCCGTAGCCTCGTGAGCTGCTACTTTTTCCGGTAATGTATCTTGGCCTTGTCCTTTCTCTTCTCCCCCAGGGCGGCTGTTACTGCCTGGTGCTTCCAGCCAACCTCATGAGCCAGGCGCCCTAGGTAGACAGACTTACGCGTAGGCTTCAGACGCACAACCTTGAGGGCGGCGGGAACCGCCAGCCGCTTTTTCTTGTCATAGGGTGGCGGGATCCCCTCAAACATCTTGAGGCGGTCCAGAGCGGCCTGGCCTCGCTTGGTCTTGTGGGGCAGCATGCCTCGCATTGTCCGCCCGAAGATGTGGCTGGGGGCTCCGAAGTGGTAGGGGCCACGGGAGGGGTTGGTGTTCATGCGCTTGCGGAGGAAGGCCAGGTACTTCCACTTGTTTCTGTAGAAATTGCCAGAAATGTTGATGCCCTCCCAGCGCACAACCACCACCTTTTGACCCAGAAGCACCTGCTCAGCCACGATGGTCGCCAGGCGGCCCAGGAGATGGCCTCGGCCATCGAGCAGCAGGACCTGCCCCTCCGCCATTTTCAGCAGCCCCCTGGGAAAGCATGTGAATTTCTTTTACCCGATGATACAAGAAAATAATTTCCTGGAAAACAGAATAAAATAAAAGATCCCGAGCATCCCTGTATTTGTAAGGGCAAAGAATAAGTTTTAAACACTTGCAGATTGAATTCATCCATCTGCAAGGAATCCATTTTGCTAACTCAGTGGAAAATGGCCTTGGATTAACTATAGAAGAAAAACCCAAGACCTGTGGTGCAAGTCCCTGATTCAGTGAGGTAGAGGTTTATTTTTAACATAAACCTCTACCTCAGAATGACTAAACATCAGATCTCTGGGACTTGATGACATGTTCTAGAGCAGTGTCATCTTCTTTTTAAGTGCCCTAATTCTTGGTAGCAAGGGAATTTAAAGTCACTTTTTCTTTAGGACAGTGAAACATATAAGCTCTGTGCTTATTACCTTTTTGCAGCAGTTCTTGTGCCTTGCTCAGTTACTTCTTCCTGAGAACAATTACTTTATTTCCATACCTGTGGAAGACAATACAGTCTTGTGGTTAAAAGCATAAAAGGTTAGACAGATCTGTCCTAGCTCCATCATTTAACTTGATGTAAAGTGGGATAATAATAGTACCTGTCTCACAAAGTTGTTGTAAGGATTAAATGACTAGCACATAGAAGCACTCAAAGTGTTAGTTGTAGCTAAGTCAGAATTCAACGTGAGTGTAGACGGCAAAATGCTTAGGGGTCTGGAACCTCTAAGATCTCTTAAGAGTCATTTTTGGACACATTTCCCCCAATGTGGCAAGCATAAATGAATATTACAAATTCTTAGAATTATGCTAACCTCAGTCAATAATCCATAAATTATCCTTCAAGTTAAGTTATGAAGAACAAATTGAGTATTTGCCTGGGGATATGAGCTTGGGGTGAGAGAGAGGGTATTACAGATTTGTAAGGGGCACATGGGAAGTTTCTGAGGTTCTGGCAATTTGTCCTCTTTGTGTATTTTCTAACTGCCGTTAAGTGCATTACATTTATAGCTGTTATATTTTCTTGAGTTATTGACTCCTTTATCATCATGAAATGTTCCTTTTTTGTCTCTAGCAATATTTCTTTTTTTAAAAACTATTTTGTCTTATACTTCTATAGGCACTGCTATAGACTGAATGTTTTAATCCTCCCAAAATTTACATCTTAAAAACTAACTCCCAATGTGATGGTATTAAGAGATGGAGCCTTTGGGAAATTATTAGGTCATGAGGGCAGAGCACTCATAAATGGGATTAGTGCCCTAATAAGAGATCAAAGAGGGCTCCCTTGACCATTCTGCCATGTGAGGCTATGGTGAGAATACCCCTATGATCCAGGAAGCAGGCCTTCACCAGACAGTGAATTTGCCAGTCCCTTGATCTTAGACTTCCAGCCTCCAGAATGTTTGTTGGTTAAAAGCCACCAGTCTTTGGTACTTTTGTTGATAGCAGCCCAAGCTGACTAAGACAGCCACTCTCTCTTTTATGGTTACTGTTTGCATGATATATTTTTTACATCCTTTTATTTTCACCCATTTGTGTCTTTGAATCTAAAGTGTGTCTTATAGATAGCATGTGGTTGGATCTTCTTGATTCCAGTCTGACAATCTCTGCTGTTTGGTTAGAGTGTTTAGTCCATTCACATTGTGCTATTGACATGGTTATATTTATATCAGCCATTTTGTCTTCTGCATGTCTCATGTCTTTTTTATTCCTGTTTCTTTCACTGCCTTCTTCTGTGTTAATTTTTTTAATGTATCATTTTAATACTTCTGATTTTTCAACCATCTGTTTCTTAGCCAAAGTTTCCTAGTGGTTGCTCTATGGTTTATATTACGCATCTTGTTACAGTCTACTTTAATACTACGTAATTCCAGTAAAAAATAGAAACTTTGCTTCAGTATAGCTCCATTTCCTCCCCACTCCTTTGTGCTACCATCATCATATATTATATCAATATATTTTGTAAACCCAACCATATAGTGTTATAATTACTATCTTATAAATTTTTCTGCCTTTTAAAGAAATTAAAAGAAAATAACGTATTTATAGAGCCTTTGATGTATTTACCATTTCTAATGATCTTCATTTCTTCATGAAAATTTACCATCTCCTTTCAGTCCAAAGGACTTCTTCAGTATGTCTTGTAAGGCAGGTATGGTAGCAGCAAATTCTCTCTGTCTTTATCTGTGAATGTCTTTATTTTGCTTTCGTTTTGAGGTATGGTCTTGCTAAATATCTAATTGTTGATTGACAGTCTTTTTTCTTTTACCATTTTGAATGTGTCATTACACTGCCTCTGGCCTTCATTGTTTTTGGTAAGAAATCAGGTATTAATAGTTTTGCTGTTCCCCTATACCTGATAAGTTGTTTTTAATTTCATCGTGTTCAGATTTTCTCTTTGTCTTTGAATAATTTGACTCTGGTGTCTCTAGATACGGATCTACATACTTGGGGTTCGCCGAGCTTCTTGGATCTTTAGATTAACATTTTTCACCACGGTTTTGAGATTTTCAGTCATTTTTTTTTTTTCAAATATCTGTTCTGTCTCTCTTCTTATGGGACTCTTATCACATATATTATGAAGGGTCTGTTCATTTTTTTCCATCTTTTTTCTGCCTTTAGTTCTTCACATTGGATGTCTGTTGCTCTAACTTCAAGTTTACTTATTTCTCATGCCAATTCAAATCTGTTGAGCCCATCTGTGAATTTTTTATTTCAGTTATTGAACTTTTCATCTTTGTTTTCTTGTTTTTTTTTTTTTAATTTCTGTCCCTTTTTCATGATTCTCTTTTTTAATCATTGTCATCATGCTCATTTAAGTCTTTAAACACATTCCTTTTAATTTTTTCAACAAATTGTTTATAGCTGCTTTTTTTTTTAACATCAGCATCTTAATTTTTTAAAATTTTTATGGAGTTTAGTTGATTTGCAATGTTGTGTTAGTTTCAGGTGTACAGCAAAGTGAATCAGTTATATATATATATATATATATATATATATATATATATCCATTCTTTTTCAGATTCTTTTCCCATATAGGTCACCACAGAATATTGAGTAGAGTACTCTATGCTATAGAGTCAGTCCTTATTAGTTACCTATTTTATATATAGTAGTGTGTATATGTTAATCCCAAACTCCTAATTTATCCCTTCCCACCCCCTTTTTCCCTTTGGTAACCATAAGTTTGTTTTCTATGTCTATGAGTCTGTTTCTGTTTTGTAAATAAGTTCATTTGTATCATTTTTTATTAGATTTCACATATAAGTGATATCATATGATATATATCTTTCTCTTTCTGACTTACTTCAGTTAGTATGGCTATCTGTATGTCTTCTTTGGGGAAATGTCTATTTATATATTTCACCCATTTTTTGATTGGGTTGTTTGGGGTTTTTTTGATAGTGAGCTGCATAAGTTGTTTGTATATTTTGGAGATTAATCCCTTGTCGGTCATATTGATTGCAAATATTTTCTCCCATTCTGTGGGTTGTCTTTTCATTTTGTTTATGGTTTCCTTTGCTGTGCAAAAGCTTTTAAGTTTCATTAGGTCCCATTTGTTTATTTTTGTTTTTATTTTCATTCCTCTAGGAGGTGGATCAAAAAAGCTCTTGTGATTTGTGTCAAAGACTGTTCTGCCTGTTTTCCTCCAAGAGTTTTATAGTGTCTGGCCTTACATTTAGGTCTTTAATCCATTTTGAGTTTGTTTGTTTGTTTATTTATTTACTTATTTATTTATTTATTTATTTATTTATGGCTGTGTTGGGTCTTCGTTTCTGTGCGAGGGCTTCCTCCAGTTGCGGTGAGCGGGGGCCACTCTTCATTGTGGTGCACGGGCCTCTCACTGTCGCAGCCTCTCTTGTTGTGGAGCACAGGCTCCAGACTCGCAGGCTCAGTAGTTGTGGCTCACGGGCCCAGTTGCTGTGCGGCATGTGGGATCTTCCCAGACCAGGGCTTGAACCCATGTCCCCTGCATTGGCAGGCAGATTCTCAACCACTGTGCCACCAGGGAACCCCTTGAGTTTATTTTTGTGTATGGTGTTAGGGAGTGTTCTAATTTCATTCTTTTACATGTAGCTGTCCAGTTTTCCCAGCACCACTTACTGAAGAGACTGTCTTTTCTCTATTGTGTATTCTTACCTCCTTTGTCATAGATTAGGTGACCATAGGTGCATGGGTTTATCTCTGGGCTTTCCTTCCTGTTCTATTGATATATATTTCTGTTTTTGTGCCGGTGCCATACTGTTTTGATGACTGTAGCTTTGTAGTATAGTCGGTGGTGTCAGTTGTAACATCTCATTTTTCATTTCTAATTTTTTATATATATATTTAAGGTAATTATTGATATGTACATTCCTATTGCCATTTTCTTAATTGTTTTTGATTTTTGCAGGTCTTTTTGTTTTTGTAGGTCTCTTGTGATTTGATGACTATCTTTGGTGTTGTGTTTGGTTGCTTTTTCTTTTTTGTGTGTGTATCGTAGTTTTTTGGTTTGCAGTTCCCATGAGGTTTTGATATAGCAGTCTATATACATAAAAGGTTGTTTTAAGTTGCTGGGCTCTTATTTTCAAATGCAGTTCCCATTTTGTGCATTTGTACTCTCATCTTCTCGTGGTTGCTGGTTTTGATAGCCTATTTGTGTGTGGATGATTTCCTGCTGTTACTACATGTTTACCTGTACCAGTGAGCTTTCCCATTTGTGATTTTCTTGTTTCTAGTTATGGCCCTTTTTTTGTTGTTTTTTTTTCCCCCAACCTAGAGAAGTTTCTTTAGCATTTGTTGTAAAGCCAGTTTGGTGGTGCTAAATTCTCTTAGCTTCTGCTTGTCTGTAAAGATTTTGATATCTCTGTGAAATCTGAATGAGAGCCTTGCTGGGTATTCTTTTTTTTATTATTATTATTTTTAAATTTTTATTTATTTATTTATTTTTGGCTGCATCAGGTCTTAGCTGTGGCACACAGGATCTTTCATTGTGGCTCACGGGCTTCTCTCTACTTGTGCGTGGGCTCCAGAGCACGTGGGCTCTGTAGTTGTGGCACATGGGCTCTCTAGTGGTGGCATGCCGGCATGTGGGCTCTTAGTTCCCCGACCAGGGATCGAACCAGCGTCCCCTGCATTGCAAGACAGATTCTTAACCACTGCACCACCAGGGAAGTCCCTGGGTATTCTTTTTTTTTTTTTTAATCAATTTTATACACATCAGTGTATACATGTCAATCCCAATCGCCCAATCATCACACCACCATCCCCACCCGCCCACGGCTTTCCCCCCTTGGTGTCCATACGTTTGTTCTTTACATCTGTATCTCAACTTCTGCCCTGCAAACTGGTTCATCTGTACGATTTTTCTAGGTTCCACATACATGCATTAATATACGATATTTGTTTTTCTCTTTCTGACTTACTTCACTCTGTATGACAGTCTCTAGATCCATCCATGTCTCTACAAATGACCCAATTTCGTTCCTTTTATGGCTGAGTAATATTCCAGTGTATACAGTGAGGTGATACCTCATTGTAGTTTTGATTTGCATTTCTCTAATAATTAGTGATGTTGAGCAGCTTTTCATGTGCTTCTTGGCCATCTGTATGTCTTCTTTGGAGAAATGTCTATTTAGGTCTTCTGCCCATTTTTGGATTGGGTTGTTTGTTTTTTTAATATTGAGCTGCATGAGCTGTTTGTATATTTTGGAGATTAATCCTTTGTCCATTGATTCGTTTGCAAATATTTTCTCCCATTTTGAGGGTTGTCCTTTCATCTTGTTTATGCTTTCCTTTGCTGTGCAAAAGCTTTTAAGTTTCATTAGGTCCCATTTGTTTATTTTTGTTTTTATTTCCATTACTCTAGGGAGTGGATCAAAAAAGATCTTGCTGTGATTTATGTCAAAGAGTGTTCTTCCTATGTTTTCCTCTAAGAGTTTTATAGTGTCTGGTCTTATATTTAGGTCTCTAATCCATTTTGAGTTTATTTTTGTGTATGGTGTTAGGGAGTATTCTAATTTCATTCTTTTACATGTAGCTGTCCAGTTTTCACAGCACCACTTATTGAAGAGACTGTCTTTTCTCCATTGTATATCCTTGCCTCCTTTGTCATAGATTAGTTGACCATAGGTGCATGGATTTATCTCTGGGCTTTCTGTCTTGTTCCGTTGATCTATGTTTCTTTTTCTGTGCCAGTACCATACTGTCTTCATTACTGTAGCTTTGTAGTGTAGTCTGAAGTCAGGGAACCTGATTCCTCCAGCTCCGTTTTTTTCCCTCAAGACTGCTTTGGCTCTTCGGGGTCTTTTGTGTCTCCATACAGATTTTAAGATTTTTTGTTCTAGTTCCATAAAAAATGCCATTGGTAATTTGATAGGGATTGCATTGAATCTGTAGATTGCTTTGGGTAGTATAGTCATTTTCACAATATTGATTCTTCCAATCCAAGAACATGACACATCTCTCCATCTGTTGGTATCATCTTTAATTTCTTTCATCAGTGTCTTATAGTTTTCTGCATACAAGTCTTTTGTCTCCCTAGGTAGGTTTATTCCTAGGTATTTTATTCTTTTTGTTGCAATGGTAAATGGGAGTGTTTCCTTCATTTCTCTTTCAGATTTTTCATCATTAGTGTATAGGAATGCAAGAGATTTCTGTGCATTAATTTTTTATCCTGCAACTTTACCAAATTCACTGATTAGCTCTAGTAGTTTTCTAGTGGCATCTTTAGGATTCTCTATGTATAGTATCATGTCATCTGCAAACAGTGACAGTTTTACTTCTTCTTTTCCAATTTGTATTCCTTTTATTTCTTTTTCTTCTCTGATTGCCGTGGCTAGGACTTCCAAAACTATGTTGAATAATAGTGGTGAGAGTGGACATCCTTGTCTTGTTCCTGATCTTAGAGGAAATGCTTTCAGTTTTTCACCATTGAGAATGATGTTTGCTGTGGGTTTGTCGTATATGGCTTTTATTCTGTTGAGGTAGGTTCCCTCTATGCCCACTTTCTGGAGAGTTTTTATCATAAATGGGTGTTGAATTTTGTCAAAAGCCTTTTCTGCATCTATTGAAATGATCATATGTTTTTTATTCTTCAATTTGTTAATATGGTGTATCACATTGATTGATTTGCGTATATTGAAGAATCCTTGCATCCCTGGGGTAAATCCCACTTGATCATGGTGTATGATCCTTTTAACGTGTTGTTGGATTCTGTTTGCTAGTATTTTGTTGAGGATTTTTGCATCTATATTCATCAGTGATATTGGTCTGTAATTTTCTTTTTTTGTCGTATCTTTGTCTGGTTTTGGTATCAGGGTGATGGTGACCTCATAGAATGAGTTTGGGAGTGTTCCTTCCTCTGCAATTTTTTGGAAGAGTTTGAGAAGGATGGATGTTAGCTCTTCTCTAAATGTTTGATAGAATTCACCTGTGAAGCCATCTGGTCCTGGACTTTTGTTTGTTGGAAGATTTTTAATCAGTTTCCATTTCATTACTTGTGATTGGTCTGTTCATATTTTCTGTTTCTTCCTGGTTCAGTCTTGGAAGGTTCTGCCTTTCTACGAATTTGTCCATTTCTTCCAGGTTGTCCATTTTATTGGCATAGAGTTGCTTGTAGTAGTCTCTTAGGATGCTTTGTATTTCTGCGGTGTCTGTTGTAACTTCTGCTTTTTCATCTGATTTTATTGATTTGAGTCCTCTCCCTCTTTTTCTTGATGAGTCTGGCTAATGGTTTATCAATTTTGTTTATCTTCTCAAAGAACCAGCTTTTAGTTTTATTGATCTTTGCTATTGTTTTCTTTGTTTCTATTTCATTTATTTCTGCTCTGATGTTTATGATTTCTTTCCTTCTGCTAACTTTGGGTTTTGTTTATTCTTCCTTCTCTAGTTCCTTTAGGTGTAAGGTTAGGTTGTTTATTTGAGATTTTTCTTGTTTCTTGAGGTAGGCTTGTATAGCTATAAACTTCCCTCTTAGAACTGCTTTTGCTACATCCCATAGGTTTGGATCGTCATGTTTTCATTGCCATTTGTCTGTAGGTATTTTTTCGTTTCCTCTTTGGTTTCTTCAGTGATCTCTTGGTTATTTAGTAACATATTGTTTAGCCTCCATGTGTTTGTGTTTTTCACGTTTTTCTCCCTGTAATTCATTTCTAATCTCAAAGAGTTGTGGTCAGAAAAGATGCTTGATATGATTTCAATTTTCTTAAATTTACTGAGGCTTGATTTGTGACCCAAGAGGTGATCTATCCTGGAGAATGTTCCGTGCGCACTTGAGAAAGAAGTGTACTCGGCTGTTTTTGGATGGAATGTCCTATAAATGTCAATTAAATCTGTCTGGTCTATTGTGTCATTTAAAGCTTGTGTTTCCTTATTTGTTTTCATTTTTGATGATCTGTCCATTGGTGTAAGTGACGTGTTAAAGCCCCCCACTAATACTGTGTTAGTGTTGATTTCCTCTTTAACAGCTGTTAGCAGTTGCCTTATGTATTGAGGTGCTCCTATGTTGGGTGCATATATATTTATAATTGTTATATCTTCTTCTTGGATTGATCCCTTGATCATTATATAGTGTCCTTCCTTGTCTCTTGTAACATTCTTTATTTTAAAGTCTATTTTATCTGATATGAGTATTACTCCTCCAGCTTTCTTTTGATTTCCATTTGCATGGAATACCTTTTTCCATCCCCTCACTTTCAGTCTGTATGTGTCCCTAGGTGTGAAGTGGGTCTCTCGTAGACAGCATATATATGGGTCTCGTTTTTGATCCATTCAGCAAGCCTGTGTCTTTTGGGTGGAGCATTTAATCCATTCACATTTAAAGTAATTATCGATATGTATGTTCCTATTACCATTTCCTTAATTTTGGGGGGTTTGTTTTTGTAGGTCCTTTTCTTCTCTTGTGTTTCCCACTTAGAGAAGTTCCTTTAGCATTTGTTTTAGAGCTGGTTTGGTGGTGCTGAATTCTCTTAGCTTTTGCTTGTCTCTAAAGCTTCTGATTTCTCCATCGAATCTGAATGAGATCCTTGCCAGGTAGAGTAATCTTGTTTGTAGGTTCTTCCCTTTCATCACTTTAAGTATATTATGCCACTCCCTTCTGGCTTGTGGAGTTTCTGCTGAGAAATCAGCTGTTAACCTTATGGGAGTTCCCTTGTATGTTATTTGTCATTTTTCCCTTGCTGCTTTCAATAATTTTTCTTTGTCTTTAATTTTTGCCAATTTGATAACTGTGTGTCTAGGCGTGTTTCTCCTTGGGTTTATCCTGTATGGAACTCTCTGTGCTTCCTGGACTTGGGTGGCCATTTCCTTTACCATGTTCGGGAAGTTTTCGACTATAATCTCTTCAAATATTTTCTCTGGTCCTTTCTCTCTCTCTTCTCCTTCTGGTCCTTCTCCCCTATAATGCGAATGTTGTTGCCTTTAATGTTGTCCCAGAGGTCTCTTAAGCTGTCTTCATTTCTTTTCATTCTTTTTTCTTTATTCTGTTCCGCAGCATTGAATTCCACCATTCTGTCTTCCAGGTCACTTATCCGTTCTTCTGCCTCAGTTATTCTGCTATTGATTCCTTCTAGTGTAGTTTTCATTTCAGTTATTGTATTGTTCATCTCTGTTTGTTTGCTGTTTGGTTCTTCTAGGTCCTTATTAAACATTTCTTGTAGATTCTCGGTCTGTGCCTCCGTTTTTTTCCCCGAGATTTCGGATCATCTTTGCTATCATTACTCTGATTTCCTTTTCAGGTAGATTGCTTATCTCCTCTTCATTTAGTTGTTCTTTTGGGTTTTTATCTTGTTCCTTTGCCTGAAACATATTCCTCTGTCATGTCATTTTGTCTGACTTTCTGTGTTTGTGGTCTTCTTTCCACAGGGTGCAGGATAGTAGTTCCTCTTGCTTCTGGTGACTGCGCCCTGGTGGGTGAAGCTGGATCTTGTCCCTCTGTTGGGCAGGGCCGTGTGAAGGGGTGTGTTTTGAGGTGACTGTGAGCAGCCTGTCTGCTGATGGGTGGGACTGTGTTCCTATCCTGCTGGTTGTTTGGCCTGAGGCATCCCAGCACTGGAACCTGCAGGCTATTGGGTGGGGCCGCCAATCAATATCCCCTGCTTTGTGCTGGGTCCCAGCGCATGTGAGACCTTGTGTGCACCCTCCAAGAGCTCCTGGCCCTGTGGAGCTCCTGCGCTCAAGCCCCACTGGCGTTCAATGCCAAATGCCCTGGGGTTCTTCCTCCCGATGCCAGACCCTCAGACGTCTTGGAGGGCTATTTTTATGTGGGAACATCCCTGTGTAGCCTGTGTGGGTTTAATATTTTTTGGTGCAAGGGCTTTTTTTCATATGAATGTCTGCCGCCTCTTTCCTCAGTGTATGCTGGCTGTTATCCTCTTGATAGGAGGTGTGACTGATGTTGTGGTGACCAGAGCCTGCACTGGATATTGAGCAGGGCCTCCCCTTTGCTCTGTGGTTGTCACTGCCCTGTCAGGGGCAGGGTCTGCTACCCAGTTGTTGGAGTAGAAGCCCCCAGATCCATTTCTTAGGTGTGTTTCTGATCTGTGGTGCAAGATAGGCAGGTTTGGAGCGCTCCCACTGGGAGAGAAGCCACTGAGTATTCCTCCTCTGGAGCTGTTCACCTGTGAGTGTGCTCTGCTGCGTCACCCTTCACCAGTTGTGCGCACTCACAAATTAAACTGTTGTTGGCACTGCTCTCGGCCCCGCCTTAACTGTGGGTATGCTGGCAATTGGTTCTGGTGTCTCTGCGGCATTGTTTTCACCAGGGCACCCGCAGAGATCCACTGAAGTTAGGTCATAGGACTGCAGTAATCATGCACCTGGACCCGCTGTGGGAGCTGTGGAAGCAGCTCAGACTCTGGCTTGGCCCAACCCCTTGTGTGTATGTGCCCACAAAGCCCACGGCTGCTAAAGCTAGACCTGTTTCGGCTGCAGGAGCCCTCATCTGTTTGGATGTTCTGCAGGCGCTGAATTTACAAAGCTGTCAGCGGGGGTGTAAATCCGTGGTTCACACAGCCATCAGGAGAGATTTCAGCTGTTCTTTCATAGTTGCACGGCCTCTGGGGCTCAGCTGTGTTTTCAGCCCCACCTCTGCGTGTGGGCTACCCACTCACCTGTGTCTGCTCCTGAGGCTGCCCCCGGGGCACGTGAGCCTGCCCAGGCGGGAGGGGGCCAAGGTGGCAACCAGGGCACGCAAGTCCACCCAAGCGGGAGCCCCCCCTAGTGCCTGTGGAGGCAGGGGCTGGTGCATGGGGAAAGGCTGCAGTGGCAGCCCCACCCTTCACGCACCACTCAGCCATGGAGCTGCATTTCTGTGGCGGCCCAGGTTTCTTCCACGAACATTCCTGGTTGAGGAGCTCCTGACTCCCATCCCTTCAGGCTGTCTCTTCGCAGCCAACAGCAGTCCTCTACCTGGGTCTGCTCTCCAGACCCCACGTTCCAGCCCCCAGCCCCCATCTGCACCAGCAGACACACGTCTCAGGCTGGGGAGCTCAGGGCTGTGGCATGCACCGTCTGTGTAGGTCTCACTCTGTCCTGCCTGCCACAAACCGGTTGCTGGGCTCTACCTCCAAGCCCCCAAAGCTCCCCTTCTGTCCCAGCTGATCTCCCCACTGGTGAGGGGGCTTCCCCAGATGATCTGTATATACTCATGTTTCTGTTGACTGTTTTTTTCCCCTGATCGTGGGTCAAACTTTCTTGTCTCTTTGCATGTCTTACAATTTTTTTTGTTGAATCTGGGCATTTTAAGTAATATTGTAGCAACTCTAAAGTCTGACCTTCCCCCACCCCCCCCCCCAATTATTTTTGTTGTTGCTGTTTTGCCTGTCTGCTTATTTGTTCAGTAATTTACCTGGACTTAGCTGTGTGATTCATTTCCTCTGGGATGTGTGGCCACTGATGGCTCTGCACAGTTGGTTTTTGGTTTTGTTCCTGTTTTTATTTTTAAGTCTGGCCTTCTTGAGGTTGCTTCTGTTTCCACACAGTTTAGTGGCCATGCAGTACTGGTCAGGGGTTATGTTCAAACACATCAAATCGATACGGCTTCCACCTGCTGTCATTGGATCTATGTGTGGATTTAGAAGTGTGTTCCAAGTTCAGATAGTTTTCAGGTCTGCCCCATTGGACCCTCTTGCATTTCCTCAGCACATGTGCACAGGCTTCTAATAGAACAAGGATGCATGAATAGTTTCAGCCCTCTCCATCCTTCTCAAGTGTGCACATCAACTCCAGTCAGCCAGGATATTTGAAGAGCTTGTCAAGTGCCTCTATGACTGGCTCTTTGTATCTTCCTGTTACATTTGTCTGACCCATGGGTCCCTTGTTTGCCAAACCGGGACTGCTACCACAGATTAGTAGAACCCCTGGCCTTCCCTGTTTGCTTGCCACTCAGATTGCAACACCACTGGGCATGGATTATTTCACCTTCTTTGAATCAAGTCAGTCCTCCAGCAGTGAAACTGCTGGTTATTCACAACCTACCTTGTGGTGTTAGAATTACCACATTGAATGATGGGAGGAAAAAGGGGAGCAGTCTCTAGCAAGTATGCCACAGATTTTCATGGTTATTTCCTAAATGAGTTTTTCCTAAAATAAGTGTTACTCGCTTTGTTGTTAATCCTGTAATCAATTTCCAGGACACTGAAATGGTTGTTTTTTATCTTTGTGTCCAGTTTTGTAGTTGCTTTTGGATTAGAGGGTTTGGAAACCTCCTCATTTAGACACATCAGAAGTCCCACCTAGGGACTTCCCTGGTGGCACAGTGATTAAGAATCTGCCTGCCAATGCAGGGGACACGGGTTCGATCTCTGGTCCGGGAAGATCCCACATGACACAAATCAACTAAGCCCATGCACCACAACTACTGAGCCCATGCTCCACAACTACTGAAGCCCGGGCGCCTAGAGCCCGTGCACCACAACCAAGAGTAGCCCCCGCTTGCCACAACTAGAGAAAGCCGCACACAGCAACGAAGACCCAACACAAGCAAAAACATTTTTTAAATTAAAAAAAAAAAAAGTGTGTCTTTAAAAAAAAAAAGTCCCACATAGTATTGAGTTTTGAACTGTTTAAATATTTTACACATTCAAATGTTAAAATTAAATCAGAAAGAATAAAGAAAATTAAGCCTAAAATGGATTACAAACAGAAACAAATTAATGTAACTATATCAAATTGATTACATGTTAACATAACTATATCAAATTGATTACGTAGAGAAGATAATTCCAATAACTTTGGACATATTGTTCTGGCTGTATACCCTTAGTAGAATATATCCTGAAGTCGGAAAGAACTGCAATGAAATCTTGAACTTTACGTAGTAGGTTATAGGTAGTTATAGTCATATAGTAATTTTGAACCTTTTTGTTTATTGTAGGATAGAGCAAATGAGTAAATATATTGCTGTTACCGGGAACTAGAGTTTTCACTGTGGGAGTTGGTGTGGTATTCACTTACTTGAATACATACATAGAAGATTTCACTTGTATGTATTCTCTGACTCTTGGGATTTTTGTTTTGTTTAAGATGTATTTTCATGGGTATCTTCATTGAGAGGGCCTAAAAGCAGTGACTCCCTAGTAACACCTAGATCTTAGTTTCTAAATGCTATTCCCCACTAAAAGAATCCAGGACTCCTTGGAGAAATGGCTGATTCCAGGTATGGGGAAGGCAGAGTACAAAGTATTGCACCTGGAATATAATGTACACCTGCAGCAAAGTTCACCCTTAGGGGGATAGATCCAAGCAAAGGTTTACGCAGATCCTAGAAGTGGCCTAAGAAAACTTAGGTAAGAAATCTGGAGCATGGTCTAAAGGGGCCCCACAGGAGGAAGGGTGCGGTCAGAAGAGGACCTTGACGGGCCCCTCTTGCCCTGGCCTAAGGAATGTACAGTGTTCTTCAACCCATGAAACCATCTGAGCATTTTATAACATTCCAGACTTTTTGCAGTGCTTTTTAAAATTCTCTTATAATTTTTTTTTTTTTTTTTTGGCTGCATTGGGTTCTCGTTGCTGCGTGCCAGCTTTCTCTAGTTGCGGCGAGCAGGGGCTACTCTTTGTTGTGGTACGCGGGCTTCTCATTGTGGTGGCTTCTCTTGTTGAGGAGCACGGGTTCTAGGTGCACAGACTTCCATAGTTGTGGCTCGTGGGCTCTAGCACAGGCTCAGTAGTTGTGGCGCACAGGCTTAGTTGCTCTGCGGCATGTGGGATCTTCCCGGACCAGGGCTCGAACCCGTGTCCCCTGCATTGGCAGGCGGATTCTTAACCACTCCGCCACCAGGGAAGTCCTCTTATAATTTTAAAAAACAACCTGTGAGGTAGAATTGAGTTGCCCAAATAGAGGCATTATGTACAGTCTACATTCAAAGGAAGATCATGTGGGGAAGGAAGTGAAAGGTAGTCCTGGGGAGGAGATATGGTTTGTGCTAGACTTTGAAAACAGGAAAATTTGGTTTGGGCAGCTGGAAGGGAAATCTAGAAGAAAAACAATGGCATTCCAAGGTGGGTAGGTAAGCAAAAGAATGGAGTGAAGAATAAGAGATCCAGCTGTCTAGAAGAGAGGACTTGTGTAGTAATGGGAGATTAGGTTGAGTAGGTTGGAATAGAAGTTTGTTGCAAAGAATAAAAGATTTCTGAATCTTCATTTTTTTTTTTTTTTTAACCTGTAAAATAGGTAAATACCTCCATGCCCATCTCTCAGAATTGTCTTGGGAAGCAGATGAGCTGAGCTAATGTATGTGACAGCAGATGTTAAGCAATGAAATGCTATACTGGTGTAAGTTATAGTGAACTTTGAGTGCCAGGCTGAAAAGTTTGCAGTTGTGGTAATAACTGTTGAAATAAACTCCATTCATCAAGGGCATTGTCTTTCTGAGGTTTTCCTTGGCAGTTCCTGTGATGATTTACAGTGCAAGGTAATGTCACTATTTCTCCCTGAGTTTTTAGTGATGGGGAGGACTACTGAGTTACGAGCCCTGTAAGAATTGTCCCCATTCTTATGGAAATACAATTCTAGAACAGATGTTTCCCTGTGAGGTCTCTTCAATGTGTTAAAAGGTATTGTGGAGGCATGTGAGAGAGCTCCTAACCATGTTAGACAAGAACCTGGAAAAAAAAAAAAAAAAAAAAAGAACCTGGAAGATTTGCACCCAGTAATGCAGCAGGATACCAACACTACCAGTTCACTCATGTGTGAATACTGCTGGCACTTAGCATGCTAAGTAAGACTTACACACGATGAAATCTGTCCTTGGATTCCATAACATTACACAGTGTGCGTGCCATCCTTTGGAAAAAAGAGGGTGTTCCGGCAGCAGAATACATCCTAGTCTTTGTACTGGGATCCCGTTAGTCTCCTGGCACAGCTGGGAGATAGCACAGCTTACTCTTCAAAGTGCTATTTTTAGCTGTTGCCAGGGAGATATTCAGCATGATATTGATACTTGAATTAATCCTCAATTTACACAATCTGTGGAAGCAGCAGCTCTTTTTCCAGGGTTTACTGCTTAACGGGTCACTGAGTTGTGATTTATCAGACAAAAAAATAAAATTCCTTCCTTAGAATAATTGGCCTCTGAAATACGTTCTGGAGCTCACCTCTTGGCCAGTTCAACTTTGAGGCCTAGTTATAAAGACACCGTGAGCTTTTCTCAGGCTGCCTGCTCAGGCTGGCCCTTATCAATAATTCCTTCTGGGTGTACCTTGGCTCTAGGCTTTTCTCATTGAAATGTTAATGTTCTAAATTTACCAAATAATGATTAAACTCTTAAAACACACACACACACACACACACACTTCACAAGAGCCTGACACACACACACACACACACACACACACACACACTTCACAAGAGACACACGCACGCACGCACGCATGCACGCACGCGCGCGCTTGCGCGCGCTTCACAAGAGCCTGATCTGGCAGTCTGAAAGACTCATCTGTGTTCATGGAACATTCCTGATAAGTTGGCACTGGAGAGCAGATATAGACCAGAAAGTAGCTTGAAATTAGAGTTAAAATAGATTGAAATTGTTAATGTATGGACATTAAACTCTAATAACTTGATGAGTTGCCCCTCTCTAAAGAATTTTTTTGATATAACTGTTTTTTTTAAAATACATTCCAGACCTTTAAGACCTGTGATGCATTTATTCATGTGATCCTATAATTTTTTATTTTAACTTATTAACATGCTACCTTGCATTAATATATTTTCTAATGTGAAAACAACTTTTCATTTCATTGTTAGAACGTTATTAGCCAGTGATACATGGATGTGTGTGTGGTTTTGAGTGAATTTAAAATTGATCAAATGAATTCCCTAATATTTATAGGGTTTTGATTTTACCCTAATTGAAATTGTTTTAGAATTTAAAAATTTTTTTTTAGTTTTTCTTAAACCCCTTCACCCATTCTCCCACACCCACCCCACCCCACCCCACCCCACCCCCCTGCCCCAACCTATGAGCCTGGTGTTTTTTGTTTTGTTTTGTTGTTTTGTTTAGATTCCACATATAAGAGAAATCATATGGTGTTTGTTTTTCTCTGACTGATTTATTTCATTTAGCATAATGCCCTCTAGGTTCATCCATGTTGTCGCAAATGGGAAGAGTTCATTCTCTTTTATGGCTAAATAAAATTCCATTGTATGTATATATATATATGTGTGTGTGTGTGTATGTAACACCACAGTTTCTTTTTTTTTTTTAAAGAGCTCCGGGCTTATTTATTTATTTGGCTGTGTTGGGTCTTCGTTTCTATGCGAGGGCTTTCTCTAGTTGTGGCAAGCAGGGGCCACTCTTCATTGCGGTGCACGGGCCTTTCACTGTCGCAGCCTCTCTTGTTGCGGGGCACAGGCTCCAGACGTGCAGGCTCAGTAGTTGTGGCTCACGGGCCTAGCTGCTCCGCGGCATGTGGGATCTTCCCAGACCAGGGCCCGAACCCATGTCCCCTGCATTGGCAGGCAGATTCTCCACCACTGCGCCACCAGGGAAGCCCCACACCACAGTTTCTTTACCATTCATCCATTGACGGCCACTTAGATCGTTTCCATATCTTGGTTATTGTAAACAACACTGCAGTGAACATGGGGGTGCAGATATCTTTTTGAGTTAGTATTTTCATTTTCTTA
This sequence comes from Balaenoptera acutorostrata, assembly GCF_949987535.1. Taxonomy (NCBI): domain Eukaryota; kingdom Metazoa; phylum Chordata; class Mammalia; order Artiodactyla; family Balaenopteridae; genus Balaenoptera; species Balaenoptera acutorostrata. The sequence goes on from NC_080065.1 coordinate 146,365,849, forward strand.
AAATAAATACCCAGAAGTGGAATTGCTGGATCATATGGTAGTTCTATTTTTAAGTTTTTAAGGAACGTCCATACTGTTTTCCATAGTGGCTGTACCGATTTACATTCCCACCAACAGTGCACAAGGGATTTCTTTTCTCCACATTCTTGCCAATGCTTGTTATTTCTTGTCTTTTTGATAATAGCCATTCTAACAGGTGTGAAGTGATATCTCATTGTAGTTTTGATTTGCATTTCCTTGCTGATTAATGATTTTGAACATCTTTTCATGTACCTGTTTGCCATGTATGTCTTCTTTGGAAAAATGTCCGTTCAGATCTTCTTTTTAATAAGATTGAGGTTTTTTGCTGTTAAGTTGTATGAGTTCTTTATGTATTTTAGATATTAATGCCTTATCAGGTATATGATTTGTAAATATTTTCTTCCATTCATTTTGTTGATGGTTTCCTTTGCTGTCCAGAAGCTGTTTAGTTTGATGTAGTCCCACTTGTTTATTTTTGCTTTTGGTGTCAGATTCAGAAAATCATTACCAAGACCTATGTCAAGGAGCTTACCGCCTTAGTTTTCTTCTAAGAGTATTATGGTTTCAGGTCTTACGTTCAAGTCTTTAATCCATTTTGAATTAATTTTTGAGTGTAGTATAACATAGTGGTTCATTTTCATTCTTTTGCATGTGGTTGTCCAGTTTTCCCAGCACCACTTATCGAAGAGACTGTCCTTTCCTCATTGTATATTCTTGGCTCCGTTATCGTAAATTAATTGACCATGTGTGTGGGTTTATTTCTGGGCTCTCTGTTCTGTTTCATTGATCAGTGTGTCTGTTTTTATGCCAATACCATACCATTTTAATTACTATAGTTTTGTAATATAGGTTGAAATCAGGGAGCATGATGCCTCCAGCTTTGTTTATCTTTATCAAGATTGCTTTATCTATTTGGGGTTGAAATAACTTTTAACTGGATTTGTTATGGGGTTTTCTTGGCCTCCAGCATCAAATCCCCTTTCTCATGTGGAGGAAATTCCCCTGTGCTGTAATCATGTTGAGTGCCAGTCAATCCCCCGATTCCCTCACTCTGTTTTCTGACAGCCAAGGCATGTGACCTATGCTTGGCTCATTGGATGCTTCTGACCAAAACTTTAAATCTGGATCAGGACAAAGAAAGGGGAATGGTTAGGATTTATTGGCTGCTATTTACAGTCCTATTTTGGCCAGATTCTTCCACTAAAAGACACTTAATGTTTTCTTGCTTTTTGACTTAACAGAGCTGCCTTGAGTCCTGCTTGTTTTCTAAGCCTATATTTTAGGCCTCCCTTTGATTGTGTGAGCCCCACAGTAGCTTTCCAGTAAATATTCCCTTAATTTTTTTTTTTTTTTGCCTAAGATAGTCCTTTTGCTAGCATCCAAAAATCCTGACCAGTACAACAGAGGATATTATAATTCAAGCACCTCCTTCCTGGGTAGTACTAGGTAAATGTGGCCACATTTTTGTGTTTTGATTGCCATCACCACTACCCATTTTATTTTTTCCTGTATTCCCTTAGAGTAGTCCTTCTTCAGATATGTTATATCTTAAAATGAATTATTATTGTGTCTGCTGAACATTAGTAGATGTCATAAAAACTAAATTCAGTTTATACCTACCTTTTAGTTTCTTTATTGAGATTCATCAAGTGTTCTGTTTCATCCAGAGTATGGTAATAAGGTATTTGGAAAGCACCCTGGTCTCAACAGCTCATTTACAAATCTCCAGAGACATAACATTTTTAGTTTAGTTCCTAATCTTAAGAGTACCAATTGTTTAGGCTCCCAGTTTGTACTGTGGATGAAAAACCCTGCTAACTTTATTTCCTCCCTTTGAAGTTTTTATTTAGTCAGAAGCTTCAAGAAAGAAGGAAGAGATTTTTGGAGATTCTCTCTTTTTTAAAAATGCTGTCAAAAGGTGGCAGGCAGACCCTGCTGCCAGTTCTGCTTCTGCCGACCATATTGCTAAGATGTTCAGGGCTGAAAGCACATAGGGACTCGGCACGTGTCATCTTTGCTCTACAGAATAACATTCACTCTGCCTTTGAGTTCAAAGAGTGCTTGGCCATCTGTGTTAATTTCTGAGTTGTTAGAAGAAGCTAAGAAGAGAGAGGTTTCTCTGGGTTTCTTCAAATTTCCCTGTGTTAGCCTGCTAACTGCATACTGCCTGACCCTGCAAATAAGACTTGTCCTCCATAATGTGCTCTGCTGGCTACTGTATGTCACCTTTATGACACAAACTGCAATTGTAGCTAAATAAGTATTACATTATTTGTTTTACAGAAAAATAATAGCTCATATTTATTGAGCCCTATTTGCCAGTCGGTGTTTTGGGAGTTTTACATAAATTATCACATTAATCCATAAGTCTATTAAAACCTTAAGTTTTAGATGAAGAAACTAGGCTCAGAACGATCTGGAACTTGTCCAGGATCTTCTACAATTAATAAGTAGCAGATCTAGAATTTGAATTTGTAATGGTAAGCGTACCAGTGGGTGTACTTAGTTTCATTTTTAGTAAATAGAAATTACTGTTCCATGCAAAAGCTAGAAACATAGAAAACCTGGGTTTTATCTTTTAAACATCAAGAATTCACTTGATGATTAGCCAGATGGTCATGTGTTTTTTTCTGTATGTTTGAGATTTAGATAAAACTGACCCAGTTCTCAAAAGTCAAGCTGCTGCCTATTGAATAGCGTAATGTGTAATGAAAGCTGACCTTTTTGTTCATTTATCATAATATTGTGAGAATTTATGTCATTCTCTGATCTCTTTCAGAGAAGGAGAGAAGAGAGCTCTATACTAAAGGAGGAGGGAAATGAGCAGTTTAAGAAAGGAGGTAAGATACCTATTTCAGCACTGATGCTGAGCGTCTTGACTCCTCATTCTTTTGTAGATTCTGTGAAGAAACACCAAAGAACATTTGGAAACAACTAGCAGACCTAAACTGCTAATAATACCCTGTTGCCTCCCAACACCTTGGAATTTTGTTTTTTTATCAGGTCCAAATTATTCTCCAGTGACACTGACCAGTTACCATGTGTCTCTAGGCACAGGCATAGTTTTTCTTTTCTGTAATCTACTGTCTATAAACCCAGAGATTAGGAGGAAAAACTCTTGAGTTTTTGCTTTGGGAAACTCTAAACTGGAATGTTAAAAGGCTATTTGCTGCATTGCTGTCAAAACAGGGTCCCCGTTACTCACCTGTGACAGTGCTGTGAATACTGGCCCAGTGCATCCGGTGTGGCCGAGGGAAGGATTTTGCTTGTACTTTGGTTGCTCTTTCATGTGCCTTTTTCTGTGGATGCCTTAAGTAGAGAGATGTTCCTTCTGCATTTCCTATATTTGCTTAGGAATAAGTGGGGTTCGTTCTTATAATTTGGGGGAACTATTTGATCTTATGATCAAATTCTATCACATCTCAGAGTGTGCATGCTTTAGAAATCTAGGAGTAGTAACATCTTCCCCTAGTTATTTTTAGGTTAAAAAAATTTTGTTTTCTTATATCCTGGTTTAGCAATCATCACTTCTTTTTTTCTAAGAAAACTAAAGGTTCTCTGAAAACGTATCTCCTTGTATTTTAGTATTAAATATTTCAAATCTGAGAAAGGAGTGAGTAGGCAATTTTTCTTTTAGTACCCTGACCATAATTCTTTGTGTGGCAATGGATATATAAATTTATCACCATTTTCTCTTTTAAGGTGTTTAGTCAACTGCTGAATTTTACATTGTTGCTTTTCGCTCTATAAAATGTTTCTCCAAACATTTCATGGAAGCAGTTTCAGTGGGGTTGACTCCATGAAAGCACAATGTCTTTAATGAAAATATATACATAGAATTTTTTTCTTCATCCTGGGCCATTAATCCCAGATTTCAGTCTCTTTCATCTGTCCAGTTCCCTAATCCCCTTTCAAAACTCTTTACTAAATTGATAAGCCAAATGAAAGGTGAACATATAGAGCATTCTGTTGGAGACCTTTGTCCCGTGAATGGAAAGCTATGCATTCTGAGATCTTTTGGAATACAGTGATATCAGGTATAAAATCATAACGACCTCTCATATTTTACCTTATCCTCAGATTATATAGAAGCTGAAAGTACTTACAGTCGAGCCCTTCAGATGTGTCCATCCTCCTTCCAGAAAGACAGGTCTATTCTGTTTTCAAATAGAGCTGCTGCAAGGATGAAACAGGTATGTATCTTTGACCTTTTCTTTTTAAGAAGCACATGAACTTACAGTGTTTTCGTAGTATAGCTTCTCTCCAGAAACAAGCGTAGGGGCTCTAAAGTTGCTGCCTCTCTTTTCCTACCCATATATTTCCCTGATTTAAAGGGCACGGGGAAGATAGAAAAAATATTTTGAAAAACTTCAGTCAGATTACTGTTCACATTCCTCATTAAAGTGGCTGAGTGAACACTTTCATGGAAGGAAGCCTGGCAAAGTTTCCACCAAACTAGGGCAAGTTAATGAAGCAAAGAGCCTAGTGCATCTCCTAGAATAGCTACAGCTGCTTATTTTAGGCCTCTGGAACTCTAGATAAAGACCCAAAGCGATAGGAAACAGTGCTTAAAACTGGACTTCAAGATGCTTATCCCTGAGATTCTGATTTTCTGTTGAAAGTGTGGACATAGGGAGAAACGTCCAAGAGTTGGGGTGAGAGGTACGCTTAAATGCAAAGTAGGTGTCAGGGAAAGTTCAAAGGTATTTTGTATTTCCAAAGGATTGAGAACCTGGTGTAACGGTGAATTTAGAATAGATGAGAGTGTAAATATATTTGTTTGGTATTGTGCTGGATAACAAAAGTTAGATTTGTGATTTGTCTGATATTCCTATTTAGTCAACATAGTAAATCTTGCCAGATTGAAATGATGAGAGCTTGAAAAAAACAATACCACTTGTTTAACTGTGACTACTTGTATTCAAAGCACAAAGGGTAGGTTTTTTAACACACCTTTAAGCAACTACGAAGCAGACCCAAGACTGGGTGAAGTGGTTTTCTGTTCGTTTAGATCAGGTATCTACATCACTTTCTTTTTTGATGTTGACTGGAATTCTCTAGTGCTTCTACCAAAGTCACTTTGGATGGCCAGGGTTTTTAAAGGGGGGTGGGGGTGTGCTTGAATATTCGGACATGCAAAAAGTTTTATTTTAACCCAGACTTGTATGTTTTGTTATTGGATTCAGTGTCCAAGGTGAAGTTTTTTAGAGTGATTCCTGTGGCATGAGAGAAGGAATAATTCTGGAGTATACAAACAGACATTTTGTATTAAGCGAAATAAAACAACTGTTTTAAGTTTACTTAAAACAACAGTCATTAATATATTCTACCATCGATCAGAATTCACACCTAACAGTTTTTACACTTAGCTGGAAAATTCTGATCTTTCACTTTTGCCTCTTGGAGACATCTAGCCACATTCCTAGACTGGAAATTGTCATTGTAAAGTGAGATCAAGGATACCTTCAGTGTCAGAGAAAACGCACCACACCCATTTGGCTCCTGGGTTTTGGGGTTCTTTGTTCCCACAATTGCCAAGTTACTGGCATTGCTCGTGTTGGGCTAGTATGATCGACTGGTTCTTGAATTAGGAAAATGTATGGCCTTGCTAGTCTTCTGTCTGTCACAGCTGAGGAGAACTCGAAAGAGAGTTGCTCTGTGACTCTTTCCTGAACAAAGGATAGGTTTGTTAGTGGGGTTTTTGTTTGTTTTGTTCTTTTAACTTGCATTCCTAATATTTTTAAAAGATCCTAAAATTATAGACTTGGAGACTTTCAGAATTAATGTGCTGAAGTGATTTAAGGAGCATGTTCTGAGTTTAAGGAAGTGATGGGTTAACTACTTTAAGAAGAATTTCTGAAAGGCAAGTTTGCAGGCTCAGCATCCCTGACTGGGTGTGCCTGGGCAAGCTTTATGTTTCATGTCTGGAGAGGGAAAAGGCAAACTGGAGTTAGGACAGAGTTTCAGCTCTAGGCCTGACTACACAAGAGCAGACAAAGCCCTAAAAAAATAGGCTCTAAAAGTAGTTACTTGGGGGCACAAAGAATACCACCACAGCAGTTGTACACATAAGTTATAAAGATTTGGGACTTCCCCAGTGGTGCAGTGGTTAAGAATTCGCCTGCCAATGCAGGGGACACGGGTTTGAGCCCTGGTCAGGGAAGATCCCACAGGCCGCAGAGCAACTAAGCCCGTGCACCACAACTACTGAGCCTGCGCTCTAGAGCCCGTGAGCCACAACTACTGAGCCTGCGTTCCACAACTGCTGAAGTCCGTGTGCATAGAGCCTGTGCTCCACAACAAGAGAAGCCACTGCAATGAGAAGCCCGCGCACTGCAACAAAGAGTAGCCCCCGCTCACTGCAACTAGAGAAAGCCCATGCGCAGCAACGAAGACCCAACGCAGCCATAAATTAATTAATTATTTTTAAAAGTTATAAAGACTTACTCCTATTTCAGTTTAAAATATGAAGTTGAATCTTAGATTTATAGAAATCTAATAAGTTGGGGAAATACTGACTTACAGATTTCTTTACTACAGGACTTCCTGTTAGAGTTTTTAATATGTGAATTGCTATGATGAACACTGGAAGAGATAATATAGTTAGTGTTTCCCAAATGACTCTGGAACCTTTTTTGCTTATTGTGGGTAAAATACACATGCTACAAAATTGACCATTTTAACCATATTAAAGTATAGAATTCAGTGCCATTCACAGTGGCACTGAATACATTCACAGTGTTAGGCAGCCATCACCACTGTCTGGTTCCAAAATTTTTTTTATGACCCTAAAAGGAAACCCATTAAGCAGTCACTCCCCATCCTGGAACTGTTTCTGATTGAATCCTGAAACTCAATTTGGTAGACATTGCTCTAAAATATTCTGCAGAATATTTGGCATTTGCTACAGTAGCCATTATGGAAGTATTGAACGTTTATTTGAACTAACATTTCTCTAACATTGTAGAAAATTTCTAATTTGGGGAAAATAGACATTTAGAGCTTAGAAAAGTTAAATAGCAGATTAGTGTCAGAGCTGAAACTAGAATCTAGTTCTTTTGATATCCTGTGTTCTTTCCACTGTGCCATGCTTCTCAATTCAGCAAGTTAAATTAGTTAGATATCTTATTTAGTGAATTGTTTTGTATTTTTGTTTCATCAGTGGATAAATTAAGGTTCATAACTGAGACTACACGACAAGCCATACAGTAGTCTGTAGATGGACCATCTGTATACATTTTCAAGATACCACTTTGGGTGCGATATATAACAGCTAGCCAAAGAGGAGGGTTATTAATTCAGTTATTCATATATCAGTCATTTGCCCTGTTAATTGATCACAAAGTTTTCTCACTGTCAACATTCTAATGTAAAGTGTCTTGCAAATATAACAAGTCAATTGCAACAGTCTTTAAAGATACTTTAGGAAGAAGCTACTTGAAAAATTTGTCACCAGGAGGCTTTCAAGTTAGAGCTGTGAGCATAGTTTGAATTTTAGCTTGGAAGTAACATGCATGTTTTGGTGTTATTTCCTTGAAAAGCATTCTGCATCTCCATAAGCAATTATTAATGATCAGCATATGTCATTGAGCCTTTGGGCTATTGAGACAGAATTAGGGTGACATATTAATGATCTGTTTCCTTTTAGGACAAGAAAGAGATGGCCATCAGTGACTGCAGCAAAGGTACAGCTTTTTGGTCTTGTTGCATGTTAACATACAAAAGCATTACCTCAGCTAGACAAGCAAATAAGGAGGCTCTCAGTCAGGTGTGTACTTGTACACATGTACTCTTCTTCTGAGGCAGTTAAAGAAGAAGCTCTCGGCCTTTCTTAGAGGTACTGCACAGTAGTTGTCTTAGTGTAAGCATGCTTTTGAATGGATAGTTCAGTCAGTTTATCCTGTATTGGTAAATATATGGAGAATAATTCCAGGCTACCTTGGCCACAGAAACAGAGTTTATTCCCTGTATGTCCAAATTACTCTCCTTTGAAACTGAAGTTGAAGATCTTAGTTAGCTGCTATTGGGGTACCTGAATCTGTGTGTTTGGAAGGGCAGTTGCTGTTAGGGAATTGGTACTCTCTTCAGATGTAGTACTTAATCCAGACCTCCTTGCCATCATTTTAATTATCCTTTCAGGTTCCACACAATGAATCAAGCCTCTGCTATCTGAGTTCCATCATGGTCTTTTCGTTCTACCAACTGATAGAGACAGCCCCAGACATAGATCACCATTGTTTTTTCCACAGATTTACTGATAGGCCAGACGGTTGTCTTGTCTTGGTGTGGAGAACACACAATCATTTTCCGTGCATCTTGCTACTCTCATGAGTCTTTCTAGCTAATTACTACTGTTGTAATTTGTGGGTTGTTGTTGTTTTTTTTTCCATTTTCCTCCTTTGGATAACATTTTCTCTGAGAGAATCATAGAGTTAGAAAGAACCTTATATATTATCTAATCCCACTCTCAGACCAAGCATGAATTCCCTCTTCTGTTTTGTTTTTTAGGTTTTTTTTAACATGAATTAGTCACCCTCTCTACTGGATTTCTTTTCTTTATACTTGGTATTTCTATAGAGTATCTGAATGAAACTGTTACTACATTAGAATCTAGCAAACTTCTTCTGATCTATTTATCTTGGGCTGCAACTAATTCTGAATGTACTGTTTTGTTTGGAAGAAGGTGTTTGACCTTAATCTGTGTGAGATGTGTGGGTTTGAAGAGTTTAAATTAGGAACAAATTTCTGATTTTCAGTTCTTTTCTCTGTAACCAAATGGTGAGAAAATGCCTTGTAAGCCTGATTAGCAGGGTATACACTAGGAAAGAGAATTCATTTCTAGCTGTAACTCTCAGTGTAGGAGCCAAGAAAATGAAAGGAAGGGGGAGGAAAGTGTTTCCAACCAAAGTGTTTTCCAGATTTGTTTTTGGATTTGGTTAAATCAGTATTCATGTGCTTATACTTAGTTGTTATGGGCTGCATATGGGTGGTTGAACCCATAGGCCAAATACATTGACACTAGTATGGTTTATTTGTATTAAGGACCCTTCTCCTCCCACCAACCCCCCAAACACATGCCCACTCAGTGCATAAACCCTGGCAAAGGACTTAGCTTATTTCTAAGGTCATATTTGGAGCTCATTACTACCAGTTATATGGAAGAGTATTTAATGCTAGTCACCTTTGGTCTTTTAGCCTTGGCATAAATAAAGTTTAATTTAATTCTGTTTATATGGATTGAGAAAGAAAATCACAAGTTAGAGTGAAAAGTTGACATTTGAGGTTTTTGTAAAGTAATCATGGGGAATTCCCTGGCTCTCCAGTGGTTAGGACTCGGTGCTTTCACTGCCAGGGCCCGGGTTCAATCTCTGGTCGAGGAACTGAGATCCTGTAAGCTTTGAGGCGTGGCCAAAAAAAAAAAAGTAATCATGGGAAGAGTTCTTTCTCTTCAATACATATTTGCATTGTTAGAAGCTATCCACTAGTTGAGAAGGGGGCAGTATCTGAGTTAAAATGTAAATTAGGGGGTTCAGTTTTTTAAAAGATGTAGTAGAGGTCATTGGAGTATTTTTTTTTTTTCCTGTGAGTATTATGTAGTTGGGAATATTTTAAGAGAATATGATGTGCTGGACTAAGGGGAGGTTGACAGCGTGTAAAGTTGGAATGTTGAGGTTTGGGTTCTTCCAGAAAACCTTCTCCTGAACCAGTATCCCCCTCCAACCCCTGTCCCATTTCTCTGGTCTGCTTCATTGAAAGATTGTCTATACCTACTGTGTCTCCTTTGTCTTCTCCCATTCTCTCCTCACGCATCCTTTGGACTTCTGTTTCATTCATGCCCCTGAAACCCTTCTTGTAAAGGTCACCAACAACTTCCTCTTGTTCAGTAGTTGCTTCTCTATCCTCATCTTACTTGACCTCCCAAAAGCATTTAACACAGTGTGTCATTCCTCATTTTCTTCTGTTGCATTGGCTATTCCTTTTTAGTCTCTTTTGCTGGCTTCTCTGTCAGCCTCATCATTTTGGAAGTCCCTAGTTCTTCATCTATAGGGCCCTCTTCTTTTTTTTCCCTCTATATTTTCTCCCTATGTGATCTCTTCTAGTTCTGCAACTTTCAATAACCCATCTCTATGCTATGGTTTATATTTTTGGCTCTGCCCTGTAGTCTGGAGCTCTGTATCCCATTGCAAAGTTGACATCTCCTCTGGGATGTCTGGTAGGCATTGCAGATTTAACGTGCCCAGAACAGACTCTGGTGCCTCCGCAGTCCCCATGCATGCATGCATGAATACAACTTGAGGTTAGTTTTTTTCATTCTAATGAATGGCATTATTATCCATTATTTACTTGCTGAAACGAAAACCTTTGGAGTCATCCCGGATTACTCTTTCTTTCATTCCACATGGCTTAATTGATTAGCAAATCCTTTGGGCTCTGATTCAAAGACGTTTCCTTAATCTGGCCTCTCCTTTCCGTCTCCACGTTAGCAGCTTAGTCAGCATCCTCTCTCATCTGGACCATTGCAGTGACGTCCCAGCTGTCTCTGCTTCCCCTCGTCCCCTCCACACGGTAGCCAAAGTGATCCTTTAAAACTGTAAATCAGATTATGTCTTAATCTTCTTAATCTGCTTGAAACCATTCCAGTGGCTTCGTATCACACTTAAGAAAGAGTCCAAGCTCCCTTCCCTGGCCAGCAAGGCCTCCGTGACCTGCTTGTTGCGCATCTTCAATCTCATCTCTGCCGCAGCCCTTACCTAGTCACCAGCAAACACGTCACAGTTATTCTTGCTTTAGAGCCTTTACTCTTGTTAGTCCTTTTTCCTGTGTGCTCTTCCTCGGCTTTTCAAATGGCTGGCCTCCCTCAAATAATCCTTTTTCATATTTGACCACTCGCTAAAGTTACTTATTCCCCTCTTCACTTGAATTTACATCACCTTGTTTTACTTTTCTCTACAGCACAAAACTATCTGAAATTATTTGTATGCCATCTTCTCTTGCCTCCTAGAATAGCTTAAAGCTTCATGAGAACATGGACGTAGTCTGTTCTGTTTGCCACTAGTATACTCCAGAGATACACTGCACTAGGTGCATATATTAGGTACTAAATAAATAGTTACTGAAAGCGTGAGTGAATTTAAAAGCGAGTATATCACTTGAAAAGAAAAAAAGTTCTAGAGCCATGATATTGCTTTCTAACAGAGAAAGAAACAACTCAAAAAAGAATACAAGACTGTAGTATACTTGAACCAAAACGTGGGCACTGGATTATTGGAAGGGTTGTTGTTGGAAAAAGGAGAGGATATTATGTGCCAGTGATCTAAGGGTGTTAGAGCGGGAGTTTGAAGGAACAGTGAGGATTTAGCTAAAAATGTAACCTCAGGAGTCAAGGCACGACCTCAGTAGCTGAGGCCTAGAAAAGAGAGAATGATAGCAGAGTCTGCCACCAAAGTTCTCCCTCAATTTTTTAATGTGTGACTTCAAATTCCCTCTTACTTTTTCACTGTGCCTTGAGCTCTGTGTTTTGGCTTGTTCTGAAGTGGGTGAAGGACAAGTAGGTGGAAAGCAGAACTTGAGTATGGACCAGGGTTTGGTAAACTACAGTCACAAGCCAAATCCAGCCTGCATGCCACCTGCTTTTTTACAGCCTACAAGCTAAGAATGGTTTTTACATTAAATGGTTGGAAATAAAATTAAAAGAGAAGTAATATTTCAAGACACATAAAAATTATGTGAACTTCAAATTTCAGTATCCATAAATAAAGGCTTATTGTGATACACCTAACCTTATTTGCTTATGCATCGTCTGTGCTTGTTTTCATGCTACAATAGCAGAGTTCAGTAGTTGTAACAGACGGTCTGTCCCACAAAGTCTAAAATCTTTATTATCTGCCCTTTACAGAAGAAGTTTGCCAACTGTAGGTATGTCCTTTGACAAATAACTTTTCCTTATGGACCCATGGAGAATAATAAAGAAACTTGATATAGCTGAGGATGTATAGGCCCTTTTTCCTCATGGTGACAATTATTTCTTCTCTTTTTATAGCAATTCAGTTAAACCCCAGCTATATCAGGGCAATATTGAGGAGAGCGGAGTTGTACGAGAAGACTGACAAGCTGGATGAAGCCCTGGAAGACTATAAATCCATACTAGAAAAAGACCCATCAGTACATCAAGCAAGAGAAGCTTGTATGGTAAACCTAATTTTTTTACAAAAATATTTTCTATTCCTTGTGTTGCTACTCGGTGAATGTTAAATAATCCTTAGAGACACAACTATATGCCATTTCTAAGCTTTTGAGAAGTTTATCAGAATATATGGGAGATAGAACTTTGAAGTGGTGGCCACACACCCACTGTACCGTGCACTATGTAATCTTCATTCTAAAAGTGTTATCTGTGTAAACCTTTAACATCTAGGGTTGACAAGAACTTTATTTCATTGTTGGACTAGGGAAATCTTGTCTACTTGTAGGTGCCTGGTTTAGTTGAGAGTGAGTCTTAATATTATAGGTAACAAATTTCTGGTTTTCTTTTCATCCTTTTCCTTACTCAGTCACCAAGTTTCTATTCATTGTCATATGGCCAGCACATTTCCAATTGAATATATCTTAAACTAACTTTCTTATCTCTCTTAAAATGACTCTAGTTCTTGTCCTTGGCACTAAAAATCCTTTTGCTTCTAAATGACATAATATTTTTTATGTCAGTTGTAAGTTAGCTAAATGTTACTGGTTTTCCTCCCTTTAAAAATAACTGCAGATTTGTGCTTTTACCTTTAGCACCACTCTTTGATTATCTCTAACGCACAGAGCAACATACACTCTGAAGGATATACTGCAGTATTGGATGTGTATATCTTATTGCCCCAAAATAATGCGTGTTCAAGTAAGTTCGACAAACACTGGCTTTAACTAAACAGGTTTCTTCGCTGCCAGACTTTTCAGAGGGCCATTACGATGGAGACGTCCGTTCTGAACCCAGTACGCAGCAGAGGTGGCAGCAGAGGTGTCAGGAGCCGGGGAGCTACAGGAGTCTTTTATTTAAGCCACAGTTCTCGGTTTTGTTTTTTGAATTGAGGGCACTTGCCAGCATTTACAAATGGAAAGATTTTACTAGATAAAAATCTAAGTCGGGCTCCTCTTGAAATTGGAAGATGCGGACAGGCTGGCTCCTCCTTGAGCTCCCACACGCTGGCGTTCAGCTGGAGCTCTCGATTCCACGCTGAGCATGCCCGTCCTATTGCCTTACACCCGGTCCATTACTTATTTACATTTCCTCTCTGGCCCCTGAGGGCATCTGAGCCCCTGCTATACAGGTTCCCATCTAGTTCATGGGACTGTTATTCCACCAAGCTGACCTGAGAAATGTTGACTCATCTCCCTGCACTAATATTCTAGGTGGTTTGGGTTTTGTTTTGCTTTGTTTTTATACCCACTTGAGGTGAATTCCTTCAGTAACAACAGATCTTTTGAATAATGGGAGAAGGGCTCGTTGGGGTAATTAAAATACATAAGCAATTTGAAAGCAGTTTTAATCCTTTATCTGACTTTTAACGTATCTCTGAATGGTGTTAGAATTAACTTAAATGTGACATGAGGAAAGGGAATAGAGTTCTTAAAATCTTGGCTAAATTCTTGGTAGCCTTTATCCTTGTCAAATTAGTTTTAAGAGTTCCGTGAAAGGGAGCCTTTTTTTAAAGCTAGCTGTCATATGCATAAAGAATTTATTTTATCTTGAATTATTACAACTGAGTTAATACTGGACTCCCAGAGTACTTGGGGGCAATTACAGAGCTAAAAGTGACCATAGAAGACTCTAATCTAGATCAGCTGGAGGTGATTTGGTTCCAGGGGACATTTGGCCGTGTGGGGAGGCACTTTGTCATGACTGGGAGGGTACTGTTGGCATCTGGTGGGTGGGGGCCGGGGATGCTGTAAACAGTCTGCGATGCACAGGATAGCCCTACAGCAGTTACCCAGTCCAGAATAGCAGTAGTGCCAAGGCTGAGACGATCTGATGCTTTCTCAACAAATTAGATTACGTAAAGAAAGGACTTCAAGTTAAAAAATACAAATGAGCAAAAAAATTAATAATATAAATATCACCTATAATCCCACCACCTAAATATACCCCTGTAAACATCTGGTTTGTATCCTTTCAGACATTTTCTGTGTGTGTGTGTGTGTGTGTGTGTGTGTGTGTGTGTGTGTGTGTGTGTTTCACCAAGTTTTTATTGAGGTCCTCCTTGGGCCACTGTGCTAAGAACTGGGAATATAGCATTGAACCAAACCAAACTCCTGTCTCTGTAGCTCCCCCGCAGACAGACATTTGTTTTTCTCTATGTTTAATAGGCTCATGTATATGTACTTAACCTGGTCTCACTTTCACATGAGGTTTTTAATGTTTCTCAAATTCAAAATAAAGCCAAAAGATTTTCACAACCCACGTTTTGGTGCTTTTTCCCTCAGAGGTTACCTAAGCAAATTGAGGAACGTAATGAAAGACTAAAGGAAGATATGTTAGGTAAGTCTGCTTTCCTTACCTTCTCTTGACCATAAATAGCTAGGAAGCTGGGGATGGGGCCATCAGTACTTTTATTCATTAGAGGAGAATACAGCAGTTAGAAATAGCTTTGGGGCCCTTCGTTTGTTGTGGGCACCAGTACCATGGGGCTAGTGAGTTCTTAGCCATTTTTAACTCTAGAAGGAGCAGTTTGGTTTAGAGTGGATAGCAGCTTTTCAAAAACTAAACTTCCATTTTGTGTGTGTTGTTTGTTTGTTTTTTTTGGAAAATTTTCCTGCCTTCAAGAATGCAAACATAATTAACTCCCAACCTGGGCTGCCACCAACCTCTGTTTCAGATCATGAATTTCATAAAAACAGTTGAATTTCTTCATTTGAGTAAACAACTTCAGGTTTTTTGGTTTTTGTGTTTTTTATTTATCTATCTATCTATTTATTTATAGACCCAATGGCTGCATTGGGTCTTCGTTGCTGTGTGTGGGCTTTCCCTAGTTGTGGCGAGCGGGGGCTACTCTTCGTTGCGGTGCACAGGCTTCTCGTTGCAGTGGCCTCTCTTGTTGTGGAGCACAGGCTCTAGGCACGCGGGCTTCAGTAGTTGTGGAGCATGGGCTCAGTAGTTGTGGTGCACGGGCTTAGTTGCTCCGTGGCATGTGGGATCTTCCCAGACCAGGGCTCGAACCCGTGTCCCCTGCGTTGGCAGGCGGATTCTTAACCACTGCCCCACCAGGGAAGTCCCAACTTCAGGTTTTAAGTTCATTAGGATGCAATCAGTACAAGCCAATACCATGTCAAAACCAAGGGGATTTTTCTTTTGAAAATGGCGTTCAGAGTCCCTTTAGTGTTTGAGAACACATGAGAGGGCAAGAATTAGTAGTAAATAGGAAGGGGGAAAAGACTGTGGGTTGGGGGGTTGGGGAAATGGTTTCATTTGACCCATGTTTTAGTTACTTCTTGTATTTGCCAAAGCATGTTTATAGTTGGAATTAGAGAGTTCCTCTCATGAACAGTCTGCTTGACTAAGGGGAATAAAGCCTCCTGGGCAGAGACCTGCCCAGCATAGTCTGCTTATAACCTGTCTGATAGTTCTCTGTTCAGGACCTCCTATATATTTTTCCTTATGAATATTTTCTAAATCTATATTGTGAATTGCAGTCACATGGGACTAAAGGAAAATCATTTAAAATAAATTGAGCCTGGCCATTTATGGCCTTTAGGCATCAGTATCCAGAGAATGAGACAAATTTCCCCAAAGATCACTCTGATAGCAAAGTTGATTGAGAAGAAGCCACTAACCTAGTCGATCCAAAGCCCTCCGGCCCCTGCTGGATAGACTCAGACTCCAAGGGGAGATGCTTCAGACTTGGGGAGATTTCTGGAGCCTTCCTCAGTTTTTCCAAAATTGGCTCTTTCCCTAATTTACATGTTTAATTAAATTTGACACCATGTTTGAGCAGAAAAGTTATTTTGGAGGTACTTTTTCTTCAAAGAAGAGGGAAAAGAACATTTTCTTACCTATTCACAATGATGCTTTATTTTAGCAAAAAAAAAAAAAAAAAAAAGGAAAGAAAGAAAGAGTTTGCATTTAGCTGAGCTGGATTTCATGCTGAAAGAGATGACTTGGTGAATGAGCATAGTGGATTTGGAAAAGACACTTAGGCACTGGTCTCTAGGTCCATTTGTTTTGAACCAATATGGAAAGATAAAGGGATAGGTATAAATTGAATCTTACTGCCATTGTCAGTTCCAGATGGAATCAAAACTTCCATCTGTCCTTGCCACTCTAAATTCTAATGAGCTGATGTTTCCTGTCTTGTGGCTTTGGCTTTTACTTATGTTGTTCCCTTCGTAAACAACTTAAGTTGCTTGGTAAATAATATGTCAGTTTGTTGTTACACATCAGTAGTCTGAATGGCTGGACTCTTTTATATTCTTTTTTTTCTTTTTTTTTATTATTACTTTTGTCTGTGTTGGGTCTTCCTTGCTGCACGCAGGTTTTCTCTAGTTGCAATGAGCAGGGGCTGCTCTTCATTGCAGTGCATGGGCTTCTCATTGTGGTGGCTTCTCTTGTGGAACATGGGCTCTAGGCGCATGGGCTCCAGTAGTTGTGGCGCATGGGCTCAGTAGTTGTGGCTCACGGGCTCTGGAGCGCAGGCTCAGTAGTTCTGATGCACGGGCTTAGTTGCTCCACGGCATGTGGGATCTTCCCGGACCAGGGCTTGAACCCATGTCCCCTGCATTGGCAGGCAGATTCTTAACCACTGCGCCACCAGGGAAGCCCCTTCCTTTATATTCTTAATGAATATAAGGATCATGAATAAAATATTGGTGCTGGGTGTCACCTCCTGTAGGAGAGCCTTAAAGGGAGAAATCACTCTCAGCCCCACAAGAGCTTTCTGGTGTTCTTCCTTCCTTGTTACAGATGAACCAGGTTTTTTTTTTTTTTTTTTTTTTTTTTATAGCTACTTTATTTATTTCTTTATTTTTGGCTCTGTTGGGTCTTCGGTTCGTGCGAGGGCTTTCTCTAGTTACGGCAAGTGGGGGCCACTCTTCATCGCGGTGCAGGGACCGCTCTTCATCGCGGTGCGCGGGCCTCTCACTATCGCGGCCCCTCCTGTTGCGGGGCACAGGCTCCAGACGCGCAGGCTCAGTAGTTGTGGCTCACGGGCCCAGCTGCTCCGTGGCATGTGGGATCTTCCCAGACCAGGGCTCGAACCCGTGTCCCCTGCATTAGCAGGCAGATTCTCAACCACTGCGCCACCAGGGAAGCCCCGATGAACCAGGTTTGATTCATGTGCTTTGAGATTTTTGGAGGCTGGTCCCTCTAGAAGCACAGAGTAACGTCACTTGCTTAGAAGTTCTGAGCAAGCTTTTTGCAGTGGACTGCATGATTTTTAGTGCTAGTTTCTCTGGGAATGATGGCTTCTGCTGGAAGATTGGCAGTTAAAGATTTTTAAAACTAACACCATTTGTCACTGGCATTTACTAAGTTATGTGATTATTTAACAAAATGAGATTGTCTTCAAGTTTGTTTGATAATGTTGACTTGCTTTTCCTTTTCTCTCTGTAACTTGACTTCCTTTTTGTTAGAAAGAAGAGCTACATACCCCCCTTCTTGGGAAAAAAATTTCTAATTGGAATTATGAATGGGTAGAACATACTTGCTCCTCTCTTCTTAGTCTGTCATTTATAAATGTCATCCTTAGAGCAGGAGTGGAGACCCAGGGTGGCAATCACTCATAGTGCCACAGTCCTTGCCAGAGAGGGGACAATCATGCTGACTTTAGATTTGAGGAAAGGGGTCAGTAACTGGAGTGCTTCCTTTTGTCCTTTTTCTGGGAAGATAGCCTGGCGGCTGTTACAGCCAGGAAATGACTTAAGGGTTTAGTCAGTGGTGTGGTGAGGCGGGAAAGGTGTCCTGGACAGAGCACCCCAAGAGGCTCAGAGCATTTAGCTTCTGTTCCAACCATTCCGGGAGATCTGCTCTTCCTACCTCAGTCGAGAGGCTGTCCTGACCTGGAAAACCTAGAACTGTAACATAAAACTCTTTGATTCCCCCGAAGGATCAAGAGACGTGGGTGAGGCACTGCCCCAGAAACCCTACCTTCCTTTCACTGGCACCCAGCTGCACGGCACACACGGGCCTTGTTCCGCATCCAGCCCAGGTTTTCCACTTGTACCATGCCCTCCTTCCACCTTCTTGGAACATGTTGCTGGTCTCCTGATTCCTGACGTTACTCAGGTGTTCACTCCTGGCCATTAGCATCCTAATGAGTGTGTAGTTGTGAACTGAATTAAGAATACCACCTTGTATGTTCCATGTTCAAAAGCTAGATTTGGAGCCAGAAGTAACTTGTTCATTGTCATTGTGAGGATGCAACAGATCTTTTTTGGCTACTCCTGCGCATTGTGTGCTTCTCTGCAAGTGATAGAGGGTCCTAGAATCAGCTCCCTTGACGAATATCACAAGAGAGCCTCGAAATTGTTACTGTCCCTTAAAACTGCTGAAGCCATACATGTGGGTATGGAAATCCAGGCTCTTTTTTTCACATTTCTCTTCCTGCTGCCCTGCCCAGTACTCATTACAGACTGTACACTTGCCATGCCATGTGCTCTGGCCACTGGAGCATCTCTCAGCCAGTTCATGTTGCTGTCACCCCCTCAGTAGGGAATGTCACTTTTGGGGTTTTGATGCCCTGCTTTTTGCTTCATTACCTAGTTGCTGCTCCTGTAGCTTCTGCTCTTTGGTAGTTCTTGGTAAGGCTTCTTTCCACTTCCACTTCCACTTTCACCCAAGAGCTAACTAATATATAAGCATTTGAATTGAGTGTGAATTTTATTTTCTCTATTTTGTGCTCTCTTAATTTGCCTTTTGCTCAGAGGAAAGCAAGAGTCACAGCTTCATGGCTTAGTTTTCTGCCTCATAAGAGGAAATGCAGTGTCAGGATTCACTTGGATGCAATTTGGTTCTCCTAATAGGAGAAAGTCCTAAAGGATCTATTCCACTGGGCCCAAGCTCAGTGATCTTAAGGAGGTGAAAACAAATGGCCTTCCAGGCTCTCCTGATGGTAAACTGACTACTGCACAGTCGGTATCTCCGAAGAGAAATTATGTGTAATGAGTCAGTTGGGTTTTTATAATACAGTGTTGCTTGGAGACACAGAAATTAATACTTATCAGAACTGGATCCAGTGCCAAGCCTTGATCTCTAGTCATAAATGTTCTTGTCTGAGCACAGGCAGTGTTGGACTCTTCTCTTTGCCATGGGATCTCTTACAGATGAGATCCTAACAGTTTAGGGACATGTGGACACATTCAGGCTGAGTCAGGGTGTCAGATTTGCTACAAGGGGAAATAAAGGAACCTAATACTGCCCAGATAAGGGGAGGGGTGGGATTTGGCAGCCAGTGGAAAGTGTGGCAGATAGGCTAGTTTGGCAGATGATCCTGTCTTGGGTTCAGCGAAGCTGCCCTTGTCTCTGAGCGCCCAACCTGACTGTGAACAGCAGCAGGAAGATACGTGCGTGTGTGATTGTGTGCAGAGCCAGGAAGGAGCATGATCTCTGCTGAAGGTGTGTCTCTACCACCATCATAAACAGTAAAAGGTGAATCTTGTAGACACGAAAACTTGTTGGTTGTACCTTAATGTTGTGCTCTATTTCCTTATGTTCCCATTGGCCCTACGCTAATTTCAGAGCTTTTTTAAATTGAAGTGTAGTTGATTTACAATATTGTGTTAGTTTCAGGTGCACAGCATAGCGATTCAGTACTTTTGCAGATTATACACCATTTGAGGCTATTACAAGATAATGGGTATAATTCCCGGTATATCCTTGTTGCTTATCTATTTTATATATATAGTTTGTGTCTGTTATTTCCATACCCCTAATTTCAGAGCTTCTTCACCCGACAGTATAGACATCAGATGTTTGTTCAGTGAATTAAACGGCCTCTTTCCCGTTATGTCTCACCAACTTTCTGTCAGAACCACCTCCAGGCTCTCCTCTTGTGGCTTATTCTTCACTTTGCCCCGTAGCATTATTAACCCTGAAAGCTGTTCTCAAACCATCAGTGGCCTTCGCCGCGCCCTCCCACCTCCCTTTCAGCCCTTTGGACGCACTGCCCCCCCCCGGCCTGCCTGTCTCCGTACGTCTGGTCCTACCATTTTTGCCTGCACTGCCCACTCCCTCCGTCTCAAGTGGTTGCAGTCCTGCCTGTCCTTTGGTGGTGATTGAAACGCAGGCTCGCACACACACAGCTCTGCCAGATCTCCCTCCTCCCTGCCCAAGCTGGAGGGCATCTTCTTCTTATTGACTCTCATAGCATTTTATATCTCAGCTACATGTGAACTGGCTTCTGTGTGTGTCGTATCTTCCAGCTTATTTTGGTGTAAAGACAGTGTCCTGTATCTTTGCATCCCCGCCACACATATGTACTTAGTACATGTTGGTTGAATTAATTCAAGTCAGGTTAACCTCAGGTCTTCTCTAATGTGAAGACTATTTAATCATGTGTCTTTTTTACGTGTCTGCTACCTTCCAGGGACTTCATGTACGTTGTCTGTTTAGCAAGCAGACTTCCCATCTCCTGTTCTACTGTTCTGGCAATAATAGTCAAGCTGTTGTGGAATGTTACAAAGGCAGAGATACGAGAATAAAAGGAAAAAAGAATGATGCCATATGTGGTAGGTTGGGTCCTTGGAGAAACAGAAGGCAAGATTTGATTAGAAACACAAGAGAGGGCTTCCCTGGTGGTGCAGTGGTTAAGAATCCTCCTGCCAGTGCAGGGGACACAGGTTCGAGCCCTGGTCTGGGAAGATCCCACATGCCGTGGAGCAACGAAGCCCGTGTGCCACAACTACTGCGCTTGCGCTCCTAGAGCCCGTGCTCTGTAACAGAGACAAGCCACCGCAATGAGAAGCCCGGGCACTGCAACAAAGAGTAGCCCCCGCTCGCCTCAACTAAAGAAAGCCCACGCACAGCAACGAAGACCAAGCGCAGCCAAAAATAAATAAAATAAATTTAAAAAAAAGAAAGACAAGAGATTTATTGGAGGAAACACCTGCAAGGGAAAGTGAGGCAGAGGGGCAGGAGCTGGATGTGAGTGGGAGCCCCGTCAGATCCCCGAGAGGAGGGAGGAGTTGGGTCGGAGAAGTCCTGCACTGCAGGGTGGTGCCGGGGACGTTTCAGCAAAGCCATTGGGGAGCCAGAGTAACTGTCACAGGGGTCCCGGCTCTGTCCCTGTCCCACTCGGTCACTGACTGTGAACAGCCGTGGGACCCTCGACCTCTGCATGGAGGGGACTGTGCTCCCTGCATCTGGAGAAGCACGTGTTCATGGGTGCCACTCCATGGCTCCTTGTGGCGGCAGGTCCTCCAGCCAGTTAGGCAAAGTCCGGGCCTACACAAGGCCCCCTGCCCCCTCTCCATCTGCAGTTTGAATGCTTGTGCCCTTGCTTTGCCGCCATCTCCAGGGTGCAGTGGCCTCCTCACCACCTTCAGTAACTGCTCCCCGTCCTTCAGAGCCTCGTCTCTCCTGAAACGCCTTCCTCACACCCCTGAACGGGCCTGAGAGCTCCTCTGGGCTCACCTCAGTCTTGTGTCTGGCTGCCCACTAGGCTGTGAGCATCTCAGAAGCCAAAGAATAACTTGTATTCTTTAGATCCCAGCGCCTCCTATAGTAGATACCAAGTAATATGTACATTTGCGCTTCGAATTGTTGTTCTGGCAGTCGAGGTGGACTTGCAGTGATCCCTCCAACCCAGGTGGTGGCCCCTGGCTTGGTCGACAGTCCACAGTGGCCCTGGGACAGGCTCTTCCTGGGGACTGTGACGTGAGTGGCCCTTGAGGCTCCTTCTTACTTTACTCACTCCGTGTCAGAAGAGCCAAGAATCGTGCCAGCAGTGACATTTTATTGGGCTTCTTTAAATGTTTGCTTCCTCCCTGTCCTCTCTCCTCTCTCTTCAGCCCCAAGACAGACAGACTGCCCAAGTTCTGGCTAACTCACGCTCTCTGGGGTGGGGGTGGGGGCCCTCTGTTTTCTTGGCTTGTTGCGATCCCCTATTCACGCTTCCATCTACCTGCAGCAGTGCTCTGGGCCTCTCTGTGCTGCCACCTGTGCGCAGGGGCAAGGCCTGTGCCGGTGATTCTCCTTAATCAGCAGCACTGAGCATATGTGTTCCAGGTTGAAGTTTGGGAAGCCTGCCTGGAGAGTGGTCAGTCTGGGTTTTGGGAACTTACCGTGAATATGGTGAGCTCCCAGGGGGCTAAATCTTAGACTGAGTCCAAAGTTTCCAAGAGTTGCTAGAAAAGGCCTTGACATTTAAAGGCCATGCATCCTTAAGTTCTTTACCTGGGGTTTGTTTCAAGGTGGGAGCCCTCAGAGGGACAAAGCTGCTAACAAGGGCAAGGTGGGAAGGAACCTGTACCTCTGATGATATGGGGTTTCTTTCCCTTTTACCCTCATCCTCGTCTCCATTGGAAGCAGACCTGCAAGAAAAATTAGAACAGTTTAGAAGTGGTTGAAATACGTATTCACCCATCCTCGCCAAGATTTTCCAAAACACTCCTAGCTTCAGATATTCCATCCTGTTGCCCACATATCCCTGTAAATCTCTCAGATGTCCTGGAAACTCCAACTTCTGTATAAACTCCATGGCCGTCTTGTATGGAGAATCAGCATAAAAATCCACGGTTATACTGTGTGTCTTCATTTCATCTTTATGACATGAACTCACCTGGTGATTAACAAGGAAAGCCTGAAACTTGGGGAGGGAGACTGGGCTATCGAGGTGATGGTGCTGTGCAAGAGAACAAGATCTCCCGTTTCCCGAGAAATGATGAGTTCGGTATGGAAGCTAAGACTTGGAAAAGCAGGAGGCTCTTGAGTTTGAACCCAGGTTCAGTAGAAATCCACAGAGTGGAATTAGATTCAGCAAGTCGCTCTGCTGTTTCATGGAGAACAGACTTGGGGGTCCTTGGCCCTCCCTGCCAGGCTTGGCCATCAGGCCCCAGGAAGAGCAGCCCATTGCTCATCCCAGAGCCTGTCCCCTGGGGGCTCTGGCCAGTCTGGACAGGAGGCTTTGCTGTCGCAGCCGGGCTCCCTCGTGCTCCTCTACGCAAGCCACGGCTCAGGGTGGACGGCGGTGAGGTGATTGCTCTGCTGTACATTGGGGGCTGAGGGTTTCATAATTTTAAAAGCAGGAGTTTCTTTTTAACTGCAGATTCTCTTTTTATTTTGTAATCAGATAGTGAGGCAGTTGGGGTTTTCCTGCTTCTGCTGACTCCCTGTATTTACTGGACTTTTTCCTTTTACATTGCAGGTAAACTAAAAGATCTTGGGAACTTGGTTCTTCGGCCTTTTGGACTCTCCACAGAGAATTTCCAGATCAAACAGGATTCCTCTACTGGCTCCTACTCCATCAATTTTGTTCAAAATCCAAATAATAACAGATAACAAAGATAACAATGGCTTTTAAAGCTGGCTTGGAAATTGTATGCTGCTTGTGTTAGCAAGGGGAAAGGCCCTGCCAATGTTTAACGTTTAACAGCATCTTATCTCAAAGACAGGCTATCTAGTAGAGGCCAGTGCTCCCTTCTCCCCCTTGTTTTATGATCAGGGTGAAACGCAGTTCCTGATGTAATGAGCCTAATTTGATTTCCATTTTAAGGTGGTGTCTGTGCAGCTGTTGCCTTGGTTCTGGCTGTTCTTTGTTTTGTCCGGGAGAAAGCCTGCTTGTCAAGGCTCACCTCCCCGAGCTCCACAAAAACAAGCCCAGCTGGAGTCTCCTGGGCCGAGCAAACCTGCCGGTCGGAGACTGCCCAACCACGATCGAGGGGGTCCCCACCTGCTGTCCCCTCGCCCCGATCGCACACACTGCCCAGGCTGCCCTGCGTGGGCTCCAACATCTCCTAATTTCCTCTGTGGTAATAAACGCTTTGTGTGACAGTCTGAGCTGGGTTGTGAATTTTGTCCCCATAACGACAGCTAAAGCGGTGTTGGTTTTGAGCAGTGTTACTGGATTCCACAAGTCTGCCCAGAGTCTTAGTTGCCACCTTGAAGATAATCTTGAAGAGCTGACCATCCTACCATGTATTAGGATTCAGAAACTCCACCTTACAAGCTGTCCCGGGCCTCTCCAGGTTTGTGCAGATAATTATGAAATCAGTGTTTTTGACCAAGTATCAATCTTAGTAATTTCAACTTAAAATAGCTTCATTCAGGAATGGTGGTATGTGAATCCCAGAACAAAACCATATTCTTTTAGACTCCATGAACCCAGAAGTTTCAAAGGTAGATTTTTTTTTTTTTCTAGTCATCAGTGCTGGTGAAAAGCTTTTAATTGTTATGGTTTGAGTGTCAAGGGCAGTGACATGCAGGTTTCATCTTAGAAATGAAGTACACGTATAATTCTGTAAGTGACATGCAGTAGGCATGCTCCCATTGTTAAGAATTGTGCTGTTCTTTTGCTCTGTTCCTCAAAGCCCCTCAGCGTGCGCTGGTAGGCAGTGGAATCATATGCTGTATCCACACTTTGTGATTTGCTAAGCCTTTCTCCCAGGTTGAAATGGAATTCCTCATACACTTTATAAGGGGAAAGGGAGAAGGAGAATGTGGTTTTTAATTTTGCTTTGCTGTCTTTATGATAAATCTGGCATCTGATGTTTCCCGAAAGGTGTGTGTGAGAAATCGTACAAGTTGTACAGAAAGCTTAGCTGAAAGCCGTGGGGCCCACCCGGCGGTGATGAGTGCATCCTGTGCTGTGCACTGCTGCCCCAGCAGGAGCAGCCCTTCTCAGACCTCTGGATCTCAGGACCCCTCCACACTCAAAACAATTTAAAGAGTGCTTTGGTTTATGTGGATTACATCTCTTCGTATTTACCGTATTCGAAATTAAAACAGAAATTTCTTAAATATTAATTCCTTTAAAAATAACAAAATACGTTTTATGTTAATACAAGTATTTTAGAAAAAATCTAAAAATCACATTTTAGTAAGAAGAGAGACATCGTTTTACATTTTTGCAAATGTCTTTAACGTGTGGCTTGATAGAATATAGAAGGATTCTCACATCTGCTTACGTACTCATTTTGTCATGATATCACATGTCATGTAGCCTGGAAAATTCTGCATACCTGTGTACTTGTGACAGAATGATGCAAATAACCTCTTATGAAAGGGTCTCAGGAACCCCTGGGGAGCCTTGGACCACCTTGAAAACCACTTTGTCAGATGATGACTTTTGAGCTCAGTTGCTGAGATTAAGCAAAGGTCAGGGCTGAGATTCCTGAAGGCTATCTGAGTCTCCAAGGAATAGGAAATAAACCTGTCTGCCTAGAAGCAGCCTTTCTTAAGACAGTACCATTGCTGCAGGGGGTAGAGGTTTTGCTTCTCAGGCATCCTTCCTCCTCCTCCCCCCTTCCTCGCTGAAATCTTAAAGGAGGCCAAACAAGGCCAATATTAAGTGCTTCTAGTGATTGGGCCAAGTAATATACCTGGAAAGGAAAGGAAGGAAACCTAAGTAGGTGTGAGTTTGCTTAAGCCAAGGAGTTTATCTATCACTGTTACTTTTCTGCTTCCAAAATCTAGAAGAAAAGATAGATTCAAACCTTTTGAAAATGTTTGTTCAAACCTACAGAAAAATCCTGAAAGGGTTGAAAAGTAGGAAGAGTGTACGTACAAGGGAGGAAGGTGGCCTGTTGCTAAGATGTATGATTTAAAATTCTGTGATGCCTTCCTCCCCTCACACACACACAAAAAAGGTATACCAGAATTTACTTTTAAGGTAATCACACTGTGACATCGTATATATACTTATGCCAGTGACATTGCAATGGATCAAAATAATTTTGGATCTCCTTCTAGAATTTCCTTGAAGGCTCAAACACATGTTTAAAAATACTATGATCTATTCCCTATCTGCCTCCATGAATAGACCAAGAGCTTCCGGAAGGTAAGGGCCATATTTATATTCTTAACAGCACCAGCAGCTACTGCTTTACTAGAAATTTAGTAAATTGGTATTAAAGGATGTTCCACGAGAAGTGGTCTGAAAGTGAACAACCATTCTATCCAAACGTCTCTAGATTCTGTGGCCTTCATTTAGTATCTGTTTTTTTGACACTTAAAAAGACATTCGTAAAGAGTCCCTTTAAGCTGGTCGAGCGCATCTTGTGCAGCCACGTAGAATGTCCTCAGATGGTGATCATTCAACCTGGCCTGTAAACATATGCCTCCAGTTTTTTTGTTTGTTTTTGTTTTTTTTTTTTAATTTTTGTCTGCGTTGGATCTTTGTTGCTGCACGGGCTTTCTCTAGTTGCGGCGAGCGGGTGCTGCTCTTCACTGTGGTGGCTTGTTGCGGAGCACGGGCTCTAGAGCGCAGGCTCAGTAGTTGTGGCGCACGGGCTTAGTTGCTCCGTGGCATGTGGGATCTTCCCGGACCAGGGCTTGAACCCGTGTCCCCTGCATTGGCAGGCGGATTCTTAACCACTGCGCCACCAGGGAAGCCCTGCCTCCTGGTTTTTAAATTTTCATTTTTGCATCTTGTATATTTACAAGGATTTGTCTTGAGACTTTCAGAAATCCCCAACTTTTCCTCTAGTTTCAGGCTCCCTTCCTGCTCCCAGGTCATCTTGTGTTCTCCGTATATGTTTCCACACCGTCTCCCAGTTCTCACATGAGCAGCTTTTCCGTTCATGGGAGCCTCTGCAGAAGGCTTGCCCAGGAAATGGCACTGTCACTACAACAAATTCACACTTGAATGGTAGTTTTTCTGTGCAGGGTGTACTGTGGATTAGTTCATTTTCCACACATCATGGAAGTATGGTTGAATCCCAGTCTTAAAATCCCACCTCTTTTTCTAAGAACTCTTACTTTCCACACGCGTCTTCCTTCCATCACAAGCACTGCAGCTGGTTTCTCGTTCCCCTGCCCTTTAGCTCCTAGTCCCCACCCCCCGCCCCCCACCACCACCCAAACACCCTCTCTTATTGAGTTGTTGTGCTTATAGGCCTAGAGAATGTTAACACCATGCCGAGATGTGGAGGCTGGGAGTGGCCAAGCCTGCTAGCTAATGACCTGAACATTGCAGCCCGGGCCTCGTGTGAGCTTCAGTAAACTGACAAGACTTCACACACTGGACCTCCAGAGTTACTCAGGTACAGTCAAAGGCGTGAATGTTTGTTGAGTCCTACAACACTTTGTGTAGTTGAAGGTAGGGAACTGCTTTAGGAAATGTTGCCGGGCCTGGTGATTATTTCTGGTGCTCCTCAGGTCTCTGTGGTGGTTTCCAAGCGTATCGCTGAGTTACATCTCACACAGCTCTCAGGCTAGAATCCAGACTGCTTTAGGAAGACCAGGCACAGGGGCTTTATGGAGGCGTGTTCCGGTCTGATTGGACCGCCGTGGAATGGGGGAGCCGGCAGCGGCTGTTACATGTGAACCTGATTGGAAGGCGTATTTGGAAGGTTGTCTGTTCCCAAGAGCTAAGCAGACCTCCAAATTGTCTTTTACAACTGGTTTAGCAAAACTTGGAATGTCAAAAGGGAAGGCTGTGTGTGATAGGAGACCAAGGAGGATGGGAACAGCCGTGCAAGTTAATGGCTGCTTTAATCTTCTTGAGAAAGGTCTTTAAAGGGAAGGGCCCAGTAACCCTCCAAACCAGAGTGCACATCTGAGACAGGACAGGAGAAATGAGCAGCTTAATTAAGCGCCTGCCCTTTCCCTCTCGGCTCTCTGTGTGTTCCCGCTGTGTGAAGGGAAAGCCTGCGGCTGCCCGAGCTCAGTCTCCTTGGTGCGACCGAGCCTGCAGCCCAGCGGTCGCCACCAGCCCACTGTTCTGTCGGTGTTGCTCTCTGATCACTTCCGCTTTTGACCCTGCCTTTCACCTCCCTGCCTCATCCCTCCACTATTCCTTAAGACGCTGTACTCTTCCTCTTCTACTTCTGTGGGTGTATACTGTGTACTCGATACGCACCCCACACCCTAGTAAAATCTCCTGGAAGCAATTTCAGTGAGATGTTTTATGACCCTTTTCAGCCTGCCCCCTCTGCACTTTAGTAGTAACAAGCTTAGTCCTTCCATCACCTTTAAAAAAGGAAGTGTGTGGACATTCCACCACATACTTCCAGAAGTGGCTGGAAATTCTGTTCTTTCAGGGAGGTGCACAGCTACGCAGAGAAGGGAGGTTTCCAGTCACTTTATGTTGTCTGGAGAGCAGTCTTGAGCCCACACTAGACCAAGTCCATTAATACTGCTGAAAATGAGAAATGGACTACTTGCTACCAGCCAGTCCAAGAGGTGGGGCTAAAATAAACCATAGAGCATCAGAGTGACTGCTTAAGACCCTTCAAAGGGCAATCAAAGAAACTAATGATAAAATTAGTTTATGAAAACTAGTGAGGATGTCCTCATGTTTCAAAGTATCAAAAATTTCAATCTTCCTGGCTAAGAGTTGGTAATTGTTGAAGGGAGGGATGGGTATATGGGGTTTGTTGTAGTCTACCTTTACAAATGTTTGAAATATTCTATGATAAGAATATTCCATTTTCTTCTAATTTCTCAACCCTCTGAGGGCTACAAGCTAGGAATAAGCTCCATCACACAGAAGTTAATTCAGCCGGACTAGAAATATGACTCCCTACACCGTTTCCTTTCATTCAAGGGGAAACTTTGTCAGCTCACATTTTCCCCTTAGCTAAAGCATGGCAGAGCCTGCTGCCCCGCTGCCAAGGAAGCCCACAGCTAATAATCTGGCCATGATTCAGTCCCAGCTGCTAGTTCCGGCTTGCTGAAAAATACAGCCTACCCAGATGGCAACTCCTATCAGGCACTGGGACTCCTCAGCCATGAGGCATCATGACAGATGTTGAAGGGAGTCAACCCAGAGGCTCCTTAGGAAGGAAGCCCTTAGTTCCAAACGTGAGGAGCTAGATCTGCAGATAGTGGAACCTCATTGTTCTTGGTGTGGTGCTTTGCCAGGCTGATGTCTGTCTCAGACACCCCACCCGACTCACACCAGGCAGCTGCCTTGTGCCGCCAAGCACACAGTTGCCCTCCAACTCCCCACACTCAGCAAGTCGGAAATCCACAAACGTGTAAGTCATCAAGCAAACTGAAGACAGAAGGAGGCCAGGGATGGGGAAGCAAGGGATTGAAGTGAGGTGGGAAGTGTTTATTGATAAATTTCAAAGGACATAGGCTTTGGTGGACGCTATGGTACTTGTTCTCAAGTACACTGGACTGTTTTGTAGGGACGGTTTGACTGCCCCAAAAGAGAATACGCTGTCTGCAACTTTGCCTCAGGAAGTTAACTGGGAGAAAAGGTCTGATAATTTCCTAGAGCTATGTGACACTGACTGGATTCTGCCACTGGCTGGTTGGCATCAGACCAGGAGTTACAGCTTCAGCTTGTGCTTTTCCAGCCGCTCCCTTTCTACAGGCGTTAAAGCAAGGTACGTTTAAACATGTGAATCACCCCCATCACCGTCTTCTGTAAAGTTGCTGTGTCTCTCACTGAGGCCCCTGGCTGTGCCTTCCTAGGGCAGTGACACATCAGGCTCCCCTTCACCTCAGGGCACTTCCCATTTCGGAATTCATTCACCTCCTTTAGATCACAGGTTTGAGCGGTCTGCTCAGTGTCCAAAGGAGTCAGGCACTGAGCGCAGAGTTCAGAAACATAAGATTACAGAATATTTCACTCAGGGAAGAAGGTTCCCTGATGTTGCCCATGTTTTTGGCCTTGGCTGGGTAGGAACTGAAGAGCTAGTTGAGTGAGACACTGATTTTCCATACCCCATTTTGGCCAGTGTGGCCACTGAGTGATTCTTCTGTTGGGAAGGTAACTGATAGAACTAAGATTAGAGTCCATGTCTCTACCTTAGACTAAATAAAGCAGGTTATTCAAATAAAAGCGTCATCTTAGTATCACCCACTCTCTTTCCCTCCTTTATGTTAGAAGGTTGCTTCTACAAATGGGCTTCAGGAGGGAATGAAGAAAGGGCCAACCCTAGAAGTATTAACTCTCCAGGTCAGTGACCTAGCATTCAGTTTGGCCAGCTCTTTCTTCCTCGGGCACAGGATGCCTTAGTTGTATTCTCTTTCATCCCAGGGTCATCGCCTTCTTGATATCAAAGCAGAGGAGTCAGGCCATGAAATTTCTTTGTGAGTAAGCAAAGATTCTGCAGGATGCTCATCACTAGAGGAAAGTATGCTTAAAAAAACACATAGTATGCTCTATTCAGAGCTCTGAGGGAAGACTCATTACTTGAAAGAGTATCAGGTATGAAAGCAAGAAAATGGCTAACTAACTTTTACGTGCAGTGACACACCCAGTGTGTGCAGGGAGACACTGGTACAGCCTTACGTGATTTGAGGGCATGGATCTAAATTATTATGCTGTTATCTGAAGACAGCACCCAAAGTTGCATCTGTGGCTTTTGTTACTCATTCCCTCTATCTTGTAGGAGTTGTATCTATAAATATACTGACATGTATACAAGATGATTAGGAATGGTATTGCAGGGGGTCTCTTCTAAGGCCTTCCCAGATAATACGCACATGACTTGTTTACCTTCCCTGGTTCTCTCGTTCCATTTTCATTTGTGGGAAACTTGAGGGAAAAAAAAGATATTAACGGAGCCAGATTCCAGTGGCCTCCTTCTTACACTCGTTTAGATAAACTGAAATGGGAGAGTGTTTGTGATTAAAGACTCTATGATACTCTGGAATAACAGGCAGCCTTCTAAAGGATTGCTTTACTCAAATGGGGAAAGAAAAAAAAAACCAAAAACGTACGCTGACTGAAGTTTCTGGGTTAGCCCTAAAAAATGTCAACTGTCTGGTAGGTATCAAGAGGCTAATTTTTCCTGACAACTGAGTGTTTCTGGTCAAACACTTGACCTAATGTTGGATGTACTGGGCTTTTAAAGAAGCAACCATTTATCCATAAGGGCAAGACTAATTAAAATTAGGACAAGCCCAGCAGTAGATGTTTGTTTAATTACATCCAACTCTGAATGATAGGTTATTCGTTTCCATCAGAAAAGAAAACAGTAATGTTGGTGCACAGGTTCCTAATTAAACTATTCTCCTTTCCTCTATCCTTGGTCATAAAGACATCCCATTGAATCTCCCAGTGATTAAAACTACAGGTTGTTCTCCTAAGGAAGCAGTGCTAGTTAAAACAGCTCCCTAAAGGACAAGTGGCTGAATTTCAACAGTTTAAAGAATAACCTTTAAAACCTAACTCCTAAAAAGTAAATGATTTTTTAAAAAATTTAGTTACTTAAAAACTATTCAAGACTTTATTGGATAAATGTTACACAACATTCTTTAACATTTAGGTCTCAGCATAGTTTAGATGAGAAACAATTTTTGTCATTCAAGTCCACAAAATGAAATAGGCTTGTGAAGATTTGAAATACAGACAAAGGAAGCATGAAGCAAAGCTTAAATATTAAGCAACTAAAGCAGTGAAAGTGAAATAGCAACATGGTATGTCTAGATTTTAAATACCACCAAGTTTCATTTTTAAAAAAGTGAAAATCTGGTTTATAACACCACTGAGAATTGTCTTAAAAAATATTTAGATACTTACTTAAAACCTGATCTCTCCCAGTTCTTTTGCCTTTATATTACTTCTTGGTCATTTCCATCACTCTGCAATTAGAATTTTTGATTACACAAAATCTGCTATGACCTGGGAGTTACCTGGTTCTTGAAGTGAGCCTGAAAGGTACTGCTGGGTTACATATCTGAAAGAACAAGAGGGACCCGAGCCTAAGCTCTGGGGCCAGAGAGCAGGGTGCCACTGAAGCGTGCATCATCTTTAGAACTCCCTGCTGCTACAGTTCCTGAGCTGACTTTTTCAGACTTGATCAAATGTATAATGACTTCACGATCAATTTTCCATAAAGACAATTTTAGAATGCAATCTAGACTTTTAGTTACTTACAGTGTAATTAGGATTTGCATTAACTCGCTAGAAGCAAGACTGCCTACCTTTTGAGTTGTAAAACAAATCCTAGTCAGGTATAGTAAATATTCTAAAACTCACCCAGAACTTTTTGTTAATCTTGAGTGTGGGGTTAATAAGTAATTCCAAACCTATACTGTAAGATTATGCAAAGCTTAATTAAGCCAAATGCTCAAGTTATGTTGCTTCAAATGAATTTTCTATTTTTTTCCTTTTTTTGTATTAAGTAATCAATATGGATTATCTTCCTGGCTTAAAAAATAAATCAGTATTGCCACTAAAAAACTTCAGGTTTATTATTAAAAGTACGGCACCATCAAATATAAAATGCCTTAAAAATGTAGTACTAACAAACAGGTCCATCTGGTTTTCTCATTAATGTTTTCTCCATTCATTAAAAATTAAGGTTTTTCATAATATGTATTTTTCATAGACGAGAAAAACATTACAGTCTCCATTAATAAGAATTCATACTTTATGCATGAAAAGTTCACCATCTTTATGCGTCTGTTCCTGCTGCTTGTTCCCCAGGGTCAAGTCCCATCTGACACCTGTGAGGATCTCTTGCACTTAGAAAGAGAGGCTCTCTGTGGAGAGAGGTCAACATCAAAATTCAGGTATTATCACCTTTTCTGAACTAGTTCAGAAATCTGTAAGGATAGGGAGAATAGTAAAAGCCTTTCCAGCTCAGCAGAATTAAGAACTGGCTCTTAGAGTAGTACATTTTCACTCCAAGATCAACACTAGCCTAATCCACTTTGAGTCAGAATTTGAAAGATAAGAATGTAGTTATGAAAATGTGCACAAAATATTAAATACTGGTGGCAAATAAATACATCTTAATATGTTCTAACAAGCAAATGTATATTTAAGATAATATAGCCCTGCTTTACTAAAGATCCAAATTTTCTTAGTGGGTTGGGGACACTTTGCCATCCTTTTAGTAGGATGTGTTTGTTTATTAGATAATCTTTTCTGTTGTTTCCACTGGCATCCTGAAGGAAACACTGGCCTCGGCATTTGTGACTATTGCTGTTTGTTTCATTAGAAGAGCCATTTTAGAAATACCTTTGTTCATATCTGAGCTGATTAACATAAACCTTGGAGAAAGCACAAAGTTTTAATATGAAAAATAATTCAGCATTTCTGTCATCATCTCATGCCTTTCAGGCGTGTCCAAACTGTACTGAGAAGAACTTCATGTTCAAAAGAAGGTACTGTCAGTGATTCTTCACACATAAAATTCAAGAGAGTTCTTTGCGTATTTCACATCACTTTTCTCATCTCATGCATAATTTATTGCAATAGTTTTTTAATAAAATATTCCCCTAATACCTTTTCTTCGGTTTAATATAGCACAATTTGCAAGTGCCCCTTTATAGACTGTTGGTTTTAACCACTGCCTGCATATTTACTTCTTAGTGCAGCTTTAAAAATCTGAGTCTCCAATTTCATTCAGTCCTGATGCTCTGGTGTTCTCTGTCATTGTGGTACAGGTCCATGAAACCAGCAGCCTGCTAATGTCTTTGTGCTGAAATATAGTAAAGAAAAGGAAGAAAATGTAGTTAAGCACAAGTAATTATATGAGAAAAATGATGTCCTTGTTTAAATTAAGCCCTATATAGACTGTGGGATCACACCTGATTTTTTACTTTAAATCAGTTAAACCTGACCAGTGTAGATTTTTTGAGAAAACAACTTAACTGCCACTGTAAACCAGCAGAAGCATTCATGTTCTTTCTGAAGTATATCTGGCCAAATTCCAACATAAATAAAATGGTTTTCACCTTCACATAGTCAATCTGCACTTGAGTGTGTTTTTTTAAATACTTATTTATGAATATTTGCATAATAAAGGGAATTTTAGCTTTGTTCTTTATGCTGCCTTTTCACAAGTAACAATATGAAAGTTTGCAAGTCAGCTTCGCTGCTGTGGACTATGAAACACCAGCAGCCTTCCTCTAGCACAGGCTTAAGAAGCAAATGTATATACAAAACCAGACTATGGAAAAATCAGCTGCAGATGACACTGTCTCCATATGTGCAAGAGCACAACAGAGGGGGGTGGAGGGTGCCTCCCCAGAGGCAGACACACACAGCACGTCAGAAGGCATCAAGAGCACCATTTTGCTACTAGAAGAGAACTTAGGTACACTGGTTCCATTGACCAGTGTCCCTTGTTACAACAGCAAACCAAGTTATCAGCAGAGGCACTCTGCACCATACCTCCAACAAAAGGCCGGACTCTGAGCAGAACATTTATAAAGGGCAAGGCTTACAGAAATTACTGCTAAGTAGCATGACCAGAATGCCCAACATTACCGACCTCCCTTTGATATCAAGAAGTAGTAGAATCCCATTGAAACGCTCTACAATCCCTGGTTATGCCTCTCAAACCTGGGAGCCTAAGTACCAATAAGAGTTTGAATTCCAAAAGAAGTGATCCGTGGAAAGAATAATGATTACTTTTGGTCAAATGTATTTTTAAACCAAAAAGATATGGTATCTTCAGTGGAATAATAACAGACAAAGCAAAATTGCAAAAAGGAAAAAAGAAAAACCACCCCCATCCTTCCCAATATTTGACTATGAAACACTTCAAAGTAGATGTATTTCTCATTCTTTGATAGAGCTCTTGATCTTATGTTAACTTCCCAGTGCTGCCATATTTCATTCACTTATTGGATCAAGGCCTATAAAATAAATTTCACAGGGCATTCTTTCTATCACATTTCTTCTCAAGCAATGAAAAATTGCTTCTAGCCATAAATACTGCACACATCAAAACAGCAGTCCCTGCTTACTAAAGCAACAGAATCATTAACATGGTTTTAAAATTTGACATTGAGCTAAGAAAAGTTTTTATTTTCTAAAAATAAGATTAAACTAATATGATCATAATACTAATAAATTTAGACTCATATGGAAATTTGCAAGTAAATATCCCCATTTTATAAACTGAAAGAGAAGAAAAGGTAAACAGCCAGTTCCATGTACAACTCCATTTCCTTCTGCTTATGACTCAATATTTGGCTTCAACCTTAGTGAGGCCTATTCCAGTTGGCAGGAAAGCCAAGGATTGAAGCAGATCTTACTGCTACTCCTATGGGAGGTGCAGATAATTGAAAATGCTGTTCCCTCAAGGGGTCACCAGGTAGCTACAACTCCTATACAGCTAAGAGTCCAAAATACCCCAGCTTTAATCTCTGATCCAAAATGTGCCATTCTGACCCAGTTTGCAAATTATAGCTCATAGACAATGATACAGCCCAATTACAGCTCTTCACTAGCTTCAAACACCAGAGTTAAATAGCCTTAATTCAAGAAAGCAAAAAAAAGATCCTAAGTTCAAAAGCAGCACAACAAAAATCCCTAAACCCTTCCTGCCATATAAGAGCCCCAAATAAGGATTTTGAGCATCATCTAAGGAGGTTTTAATAAATGTACTTAAAGAAATAGATTACGACTACACCTCAGCATTATCTTTTGCCACCCTCTAAGTTTTGACTTGCCTTATGTAAATGACAATGGTTTTGAGGTTGATTTAATTAAGAATATATATACGTTCATATACGGATATATATATATATATATATTCTTATATATTAAGTAATGACTATCTGAGAAGTTAAAGTAATGAATATAAAAGTGACAAAGAAAGACTGAGACAGTAAAAGATAAATCCACTAGCTGACTTTCCATGGAGACTCAGTTGCTACTTAACATAATTCTGCAATCTGACACCCAACTTCTACCACCCTACGAGAAATTCCTCTGCATTTATGGAAGCTCTCAGGAGGCCAGCTCTACTTTTTTTTTTAAATACAGCAGGTAATATTGACTGAAAGCTGTTTTCACTCATGAAAACTATCACCAACATGAGGTACACCCAGCTACCAAGGTCAGTGAAAACAAAGGAAAAAGAACTAGTGCATTCTTTTACATCTAGCCTAATCTAC
Organism: Balaenoptera acutorostrata; assembly: GCF_949987535.1. Taxonomy (NCBI): domain Eukaryota; kingdom Metazoa; phylum Chordata; class Mammalia; order Artiodactyla; family Balaenopteridae; genus Balaenoptera; species Balaenoptera acutorostrata. The sequence continues at coordinate 146,401,817 of NC_080065.1, forward strand.
TTTGGGAATGGTAAGAGATGACATGATGCCCTCTTCACTTTGTGGCAGGGCTTAACACAGACAGACCTGCCCGTTTCACTGTTAACTTCAATGCTCCCAGTCTGAATCCACAGTGGTCTGTCAGACACTGTAAGGGAGCAGCAGGACTCGTCACTGTCTGATGTAATAGCTGCCATTTGTTGAGACCTATGGTAGAAAAAACCAAGTTAACAAAAATAGAGCATTTGAGTTCTTTTTCATCCATTTTACCAAAAAAAAATTTAAAAATAAGACCAAAATTCAGGTGAATTTTTATAATGAATTTATTCTAGATAACTTGCTGGCTTCACACAGTGTGAAGCTCTGGTACTAAAGGAAAAGACTTGAGGTGTGTACACACCAGTCTTGTCCAGGAGAGGGCACTCTCCAGCCCAAGACAGTTGAGCTGCAAAATGCCTTAAGGCTCATGAAGATGTTGCCCTCCAATGCTAACTCACAATTTAATGCTCCTGACAAAAAATTTTTACTAGCCTAACACTAGCCTAGTGATGGAGTAGTCCTGACCTTCTCAGTATTCAATAAGGGCCAAAGTTGTCATCCCTATCTGTATCATATCATTAATGAGCTCAGAGACACCGTTTTGAAGAATCACCAAAACTGCCTGAATCCCTTTCTCCTTAATGCCAGTGGCACCTGTGCATACTATTCAGCACCTGAACTTAGTGAGGTAACACCTGCTTGAAGTAAGTTTGACAAGGTAAGCTTTCTCTTAGGCTTTCAGAACAGAGACTTCAAATACTAAGCAAATGAAGGATTACTATTTTAAGCCTTATTTTTTATTAACCTATTTGCTTGTTTCCTTGCTTTCCCTACTTTAAGTACAGTATAAATAAGAAAAAACTCATCTATCATATCAGTGTAGGCAATTCTGGGATCACTGATTCAGACAATGTCCAGTCCCTGTAATATTTTTTTAATGCTGAATCAGAAGCAGTAGCATATAATCAAAACCTTAAAAAAAACCGGCTTTTCTGACACTGAAAAGGAGAAACTATACACCTGATCTATAAAGAAACATGATTACTTCTGAATTTTAACTCAGAGGAGAACAATTTTCTTAAATGTGGTTTAATAATGAGGTTATTTACCCTTTTGTTGATGGGAAAACTTATACTATTAGCTACAACCCAACAGCAGTCACACAAGAAAAACAGAAATATGAACGCACAAAGAATTTATCTTTTGAACCTCTCCCTCCATGGGTAAAACTCAGGTTTCAACAATCATTCTGAAGAATCTCCTTTTCAATTCTAGGCAAGAGGAGAGTCAAATCAAAGAATGATCTTATTCCTGTGCATTTACCCCTCCAGTGCCCAGAAATGCCGTGTAAAATAGTAACATGCAAGACCCCAGTCCACAGAGCCTGGCCCAGTGAGTCTTTTGTGCTAATGTTTAAGATGAGTATCCCCTCAATGCTTTTTAGGGTCTCAAGGTTTTTCTTTAGAAACTGACCACACTTGCAGGATCCATGAGGAAGTGCCAGGAAGCCCCAGCAGTGAGGCAGTAAATGGAAGGAGACCCTCATGAAAGGCAGTGATTTCATTGGAAATTACTTGTTTTGTCCTTTAAGAGAAAGCTTACATTCAACAATGGCAACTACTCCTGGGAGGCAGCAGAGATATAAAGGGGCAAATCAGAACACGGTAAGAACTTTCAGTCTCCTTTGTAGAGTGCATGAAAGAAGAAAGTAGAGGTCACACTCTTAGAGCAAAGCCCAGAATTAAAAACTGAAGAATTAAGATTACTGTCTTCCTGAACACTCAATATAAATTTTCTCTTAATACAATGTAGCATGATGCAACATGAACAACCAGGAAAAGAATACATAGTGCCTCATTTTACAACAGACATTCTGGTTTTCCAGCGCTAATGCTACTTTTCTAACCAGTTACTTCGTTAGGGTTTTAGACAAACTGCACATAGCCCTTCCCAGCACACCAGGACAAACACCAAGATGTACCACTCCCAGCCAGATTCCCTACTAAAAACTAAACGGTGAGGGGAAATCACAGGTTTGTAATCAACAGCATCTCAAACATGAGCCGTGGGTAGTAACGACTACCCTCTGGAAAACATGGCCATGCCGCACACAGGTCAAGGCCTTGGAATGTGAGGTATTTCCCTCTTAGAAATGGGAAACCATCTACTTAATCATACCAGTGGCAATAAAAGGGGATGTTCAAATTAATGTCCACTTTTTCACCATTTGGCGAGATATTAAAATAATAAAACATCAGGGTTCCAGGAAAACACAGTATCTGTACAAAAAAGCTAATTTACACTACTTAAAAGCTGACAAGTACAGCTTTGTGGTTCTAATGCCTTTGGAAAGTCCTCCTAAGAGGACCTCTACCCCACTGAGCCCCACCAGCTCAGATAACTTCTCATGCCTTTGAAAGGATCTGGGGTGTGCTGGGCTTCTGAGATTGTTACTGATCATTAGTAAGTACGTAAGTGTTGGAATCATAATTACTTTTCCTCATTCAAGAGTTGAAATGTTAGTGGACTTCTCCCCTCACCATATTCCCCATGACCTCCAACCCAGTTGCCCTCCACAAATGCCTGTTGGGACTAGTCAGACCACGCCTACTTCTAGATATCTGTGGATGATCATACTCTGATTATTGGAATTTTCAGATAAGAATAACGTTGCTGTAACACTTTTTAAATTTATACTGCGTGTATGTTGAAGAAAGATACTATCAAAAGCTACCAGAATGAAATTTCTATGCCACATACAGAAAGTGCTAGTTGTGGTAATGACAGCAAGTATTTACGTTAAGTCTTGTGCCAGGCACTTTATTGCTTTAAACATTTAAATTCTCACAATTACCTTTTGAAGAGGTACTATTTCTCTCCCCCATCTCACAGATCATGACACTGAGGTAACCTGCCTAGGCTCACACAGCTTGTAAGTGGCAGATCCAAGTCAGGCTTTGCCTAGGAAATCTGGCTCAAGAGCCTGTACTTTCAACCATGTGCCTGAAAAGTGAAAAAAAAAAATGATCCTTCGCTCAATAAAAAGACTGATACCGAGCACTATTAGTGCAAAAATGTTAACGGACGCTCCAACTCACCTGCATCACTGGCAAGTTACATTCTCATAAGCATCTATTTCTATCATGTACACTGAACAGGATGATCCTCTCATAGTTGTATTTAAAAAAGTCTCCCCAGGCAAGCCAAAAAAAAACCTATTATACTTTACCTGGGGGGAAAAATGTATTCCTTCCAGGACTTTTCAGTAGCTTTTAAGTGAATCTTTGTGCTGCAGAGAACTAAGTGAGGGATACTGAGGGTTACAAAATTATCTTAAATATTTAAAAAACAAAAAACAAGCTCTTGCTACAACTTGATATGTGCTATAATTACAAGTTTTTTAGTTTACATGAAAAGGAAAAAGTGTGATTATAACATAGCCTTAACACTTTGGCTATGGGGTATCTGGTATTCCTTCTAGATACCCACACTGGATAGAAAAAATTATAAGGAGGTTTCTGGCACTAAGACTTCTAAGGCAACAAGAGGTTAACTGTCACATTCTTATAATACAAGGAAAATTCCATATTTAAATAATGGCTGTGTTTTCAACCTATTTTTAACGAGATCTTACAAATATCAGGAATTTAAAGAAGAAATATTTCATGCACTTTTAAACCAACTTTTAAGACAAGTAATTTTAGAACTGGCCAGTTTTCAACATCAAAGTTTTATGAAATTGTTTTACAAACCAAAGTGTCTAACAGAAGAAGGCCCACAGGTTAGACCATATACTACAGCCATGTAATTTATTCAGTTAAAAATGAGAATTTGACCAGAAATTCACTATTATGATAAATCCTGGTAACTTTTGAGTCTATTTTCTTCATTTCCTTTACATATCCCCACAACCAATCTTTAATTTATGCTAGCATAACATAGGAATCTATAAGAAAAAATTCAAGCTTGGCAATTAGTTTTTTCAGAGATTAATTAGATACAGTAAATTTGACTCTATCCAAGATGGACTTTAAGGCATGATATAAAAATTCAGTATTTCCTACCAATGTGTAGTATACAAGATGATCTTAGAATTTTAATAGAATTATCTACATGTCAAGGCATATTTGTTTTCCATTGGTAGTACTGACATAAAAAGTGGAAAAACGGTACACATATGAAAATATGGTAAAGAGTGTGATGGTATGTAAATAGTTAAAGTTTTGGAAACTAATTTAATTAACTCCATTACTAAAATCATTTAAATGGTTTCCATATACGCAAAATTGGTTTTGTCATTAGGAGGTGATGGTTTTAACCTAAAACCTGCTCTTAAAAAGAGTATTTAATAGGTAAATGCAGTCATACTAATTGACCTAAAAATTTTACCAAGAGGTAGTTACAGTTCTTAAAAATGGGGGCACCGTTAGCCCCGTGCAGCACTGCAGGTTGATTAGGAAGGAACACTGGAAGCCAGGCTGCCAGAACAATACCATCCAAACGTAATAGATTTGTATCAAACAACAAGTTACAGATGGATGGTAGTGGTGACTACACAACATGGATGTACTTAGTGCCACAGAACTGTACTTTAAAAAATGGTAAAAATGGTAAACTGTATGTTAGGTATATTTAATAATATTTTAAATACCAAAAAAAAAAACAAAACCCAGCAAATTACAATGCTCTATTAATATGAAGGAAAAAATGATTTCCACCTAAAGTCCCAAAGAAAAGTAAACCAGAAAAAAACGCTGTCTGAGTCTATAAAGGTTAAGTCTCTTACTTGAGTAAAGAATAAACAAAAAAGAGTTGAGCTTTTCTCCTCTGACCTCAGAATCAACTGTCCACGGTAAAAACACCAAGATATCCTGGAAAACTAAAAATATATAGATCACCTATATGACTTTAATTACTGAAGCGTTCATTTTTTTATTTCTATTCACTCTTTGTTAAATGGAGTACAGTAAATGTACACAAACCGTAAATACAGACTATTAAGAGCCTAGTAACTAAGTCAGAACCAGGTACAGGTGATTAAGGCAGCTGAGCTGTTTTATTGCTCCTGGCTACCAGCACAGCACCAGCCTCCTGTTCTATTTCTGAATTCCCTCTATCAGGCATTTTAATTGTTTTAATAGCAACCATGTTAATACAATTCCAAAGCAAACACTAAATTTGTCCCAACTTAGAAACAGGGTCTTCAGAATTCTCTGGCAAATTCCCTATTGGAGGCCATCACCGGATACAGATCAAAACATTGTCCTGAATTTAAACATTATCAACTTTTCTAGACATTTGCCAATCTCTTCTCTGCTATGACTACTACCAAATGTGAACCAGTGCAGCACAAGCTATAGAAAAATTCACAACGTAAAAGGAAAAATCTAATTTTAGATCCAAATTATAGGTTTCTTAAGGTATTTCCAATTCTCAATTCAGTTATTTTATATTAAAGAATGTGTATGTATATAAAAGAATGTAAATGTGTATCTTCAACATAACCAATAGTAAGTACAACCTGCTCAAATAGGGGTGCAACACTATTTTTAAATTAGAAATTCAGACCCGCTAATGAAGATAATCATTTAGCTGATCTTAGTAAGTTCCATGTCCTTTCCCTACAGTCCATCTTCATATCTATATTCCTGTCTGTTGTCTTTTCTACTTAGTAGCAATCTAAAATTATTATTTATAGACTTTCCCCATGAAAACCAAGTAGGGACACACCATCTAGTCCTGTAAATAGGCTTCAGACTAGTGAATTCTACTTTCTTGGTCTCACTGATATCTCAGGTCTCTGGTTCCACATCTATAAAGAGTCCCTTCCAAACTTACAGACCAGACCTTTTCTGGTCTATGAATTCTAGAAAACTGAACGAGAAAAACACTCTGATGCTTTACATTTCCAAAGATTTCTAGAAATAGACATCTTTAGCTTTCACAGCTCTTACGTCCCGTAGTTTCTCCCCCTTGCTAATCCTATTCTAACCACTTTTCTTAGACCACTAGAGATCTGGCCTAAACCTAGTTTTCTCTCTGCAAGGGGGAAAACAAATACCCATTTGGTTGTCTCCATATAAAGAGTTCAGTGTCTCCTTTTTTGTTGTTGTTAAAGAGAAATGTAAGAGAAAAATGGCTACAATTACCCAATTCAACTCTATCTCCATCTACAGTGGATACTGGACAAATATATCTTAGCTGCTTAAGAAATTTGTTTGAAAACACTGTTTAGTATGCAGCTATTGGTTCAGTGTTTAGAACACACAGTACATCTTAAAGATTACAGAAATTCTTTCAAACTTGTTTCCCTATTGAAACTTCTGATGAAATATGCCAGACTGCTGGTTTAAAACAGAGGGATTATTTGGCATAATAATAAGAGATCATGCACATTTGTGATTATGCTTCAACCTTTTCTTCAAAGGTATGGAATATATCAAATTGTTACTTTTATACTCAACAATCATGATTTTATCTTTTTCTTTCTTCTTTTTCTCCATGGCTTCTGAAACAAATCAAATTTAGTTTATCGCGTAAGAGCACATTCGCCCAAGCACTTAACTACATCAGCAGTATCCACTGTCAAAACCATTTCTATGTTAGGATAAAACTCACCTGGATCATTACCCAAAGCCATAGAATTACATAACTTAGGTGGCTCTTTGCTTTGCCTGGTTTAAATCTTCCTGAACCTTAGATTTCAAACTTTCAAAAATATCTGAATGAACAAATTCACTAATCTGAAACAAATACCCTGAAAATCTTTTAAGATACTTCCTTAAAACCCCTCAATCACACTATAAACTTCTTTCAACCTGTTATAATCAAAGAATTTTTAAAATACTATAATTATTTCTGTTTGCAGGAAAGAATATGTTCTATTCAAGTGAAACATTTAATTGTGTGTTTATTATAATCAAAAAGCATTGACGGAGTTCCCCAGAAGAAATTCCACTTGCTTTTGCAGAAATCGGTACATTACCTTAAGGAAGCTGACCGAAGACTACTGATTTTCAATCTCCATTAATCTTTTCATAATTAAGTCCATAGTAACTAAGATATTTCAAACTGCATTACTTAGAAATCCACAAAAAGTTGCTCTCTTTAAAAGTTCCAAGTTTCCAAAAGTGTCAAACTGACATTGTATCACATTTAAAAGCTAAGTTGGACGCCTAAAATATGAAAGCAACTTTAAAAATCTTGGGACAGACTTGCCTCCACAGGCAATCAATCAGATTTTTCACTAACAATACAAAGCTAAAAATGGAAAATAAGAAATCAAATCTTAGGGACAGATGGACCATGTAGAAAAATAGTGAGCTAAGTTACAAGCCCCAAAAACAATGATACCTGAGGCAGAAGATCAAGCAGAAAAGAGATTGACTTTAATTACACAAATGTAAAAAAAGAAAAAAAAAGAAAAAGAAGCATGTGATGAAATACTAAAGCTAAAAATGAAATAAGTAAAATCCATACACTTATGAGAAATTGGCTGGAGGAGGGTCTCAAGTCTAGAAGCATATCAGACCTCTATACTACAAAACCTCATTTTAAGAATATATTGATTAGTCACTTATTTGAATTTTATCATGCTCAGATTATATATTCCCTGATAGGGCAAATAGGAAAATAAGTGATTTTTTTCATCTCCTCTATACACTATTACAAAGAATAATTTTCTACCATCTTGAAATTTTTCAAAGCTTTTTGAGAAACACACACAAATAATTTGGATTTAGTCGATTTTATTTACAGCTTGTTTTTTTTACATTTCAGAGCATTACACAATTACATTTTCTCATTTTCTGACCTGCAAACAGATACCTTAAATGGAAATATTTTTTAAAAATTATCAAACTAGGTACATCCAAAATGCAACAATTACATATATGACAATTAATTCACAAAGTGTAATTTACCAGGACGTATCCTAAGAATTTAGGAAGAGCCAGTCAGGAGAAATCTGACCAAATTTAGCAATCAACTGTTTACATATCCAAAGACAAACCTATCTAACCTCCCAAACCAGAAGTCTGAAAGTTTTTGTTAAGTCCCCACTGGACAAGAGAGTGAGCGATGATTCAGACCTAGCCAGCCTTGACAGTCTTAATCCCAAATACTGGGCTATTTCCCCGGTGTGCAATTCAACAGCAAGCATCTCAGTTTGTCAAACATCTAAGTATCAAACTCCTGTGCCATTACGCACATAGAAAGGCTAAGTGTTCGTTAATTAAAAAACAAGTAGTCATTACATATCCTCACTATTCCCCCTAGCTCACCAGCCCTTACTATGATCCCAGATATGCAACCTGTGTCACACAGTGACAGGCTATATTTGATACATGTATGTATCTATGCATACACACACACATATATTTACATGTGTGTATATACATATACACATACACACAGTACTAGGTACAAATGGCAATTAACAGTCCCTGCAAAAATTCATTTTCAGTTGAGGCTATGGCTCCTATGCCTTGGGGTGGTTTTAGACTTCAAAACTGAAAAATACTAAAATCTCACTTCCTTAAGACAAAATTTGATTGCTTGTTCAGTTTAAGCTTCTCAGTCTAAAAATGGCTGTAAGGTTAAGTATAAAAAAGCAGCCAACTGAATGCAAGTTCTCTCTCCAATTTGGCCAAGCTACCTCGTAGAAGTTATCCCTAACTAGACTAGAAAATCTGTGGCGCCTTCCAAAGGTTCTTGCCTACCTTACTGTCCATGTTCACGTTTCAAACTGTGTCAACAGAGCCCGCACTTCAGGGGTCAGCTGTTTGGCAGCCTTAGCTGCCTCTGTGATAGCCTTGCGATACAGGCCCTTTCTCTTCTTATTAAAGCGTGACTGGAAGTTTTCTAAAAAGGGGGAGAGTTGCGAAAGAGCCAGGAAAGATGTTGTTGGAGACCCGAACCATGAAATACGGGCCTCCTGTCGGACTAAAAGGCCGTTATCTTTCCGGCTCACAGTTATAGTAAGAATACGGGCTGGCCACCAGGGGAAGCCATATATCTTGGCCCAAACAATGTCCCCTACACATATGGTCCTGCCATCTGGTGTGATGCACTTAGAGACGTTTTTGGAAAAGACTTTCATTTTCAAGGAATTACTGAGCTTTTTCTCTTCCTTTGAAGAGGAGGAAGTAGAGGATGTGGAAGGTGCATGCATACAGCCTGGAGGAAAATCAAAGCTTTCAGAAGAACTACACTCAGAGTTGGAGGATTTCAAATCATCTGTGCTATCAATGCTACACACTGAAGCACTGGAAGAGTCAGATTTCTTTTGATTTAAGGTCGTGTAAACAGAGACATTGCTTTTGCTGCCCTTTTTGCCCAGCGTCTGTGGTTCATCCTGCTCACCAGGCACAAGCACTTCAGTTGTATCCTGAACCTCACTGCTGGCCTCTTCAGGGCCTTTGGAGGGACTCTGATTTTCTGAAGGGGCCTCACCTGCTGAGCGGGTAGAGGTGCAGCGGGACTGGGGCTTCGGTGCCATCTTGCCGCTCCGCACTTTCTCCAGTCCTGTCTTCAGAGAAGAGTCATTTTCTTCATTCCTGTACCTCTGTGGTTTTAAACGAACCCGGGGTGGAAGGGAACCTGAGCTAGGATTCTGGTATCGACGTGTGAAATGGACTTTTGAATGTGCATTTTTGGACGTAGAGGTTTCACTTTGCTTCTTCTGTGCCTTTTCTTTGGCAATTTTCAGCACTTCCCGAGCTTTTGCATGATCCATGTTCTTATTCTGGAGCACTTTTTTAGTACTTAACTGAGCTTTTGATGTATTTGCCTGAGCAGAAACTTTGACTACTCTGCCTCTGCTGTGAGCAATATTTGAAACCTTAACCACAGCATTTCTTTTCTGGCTTTCATTTTGGTTTTTCCCATCCACCTTATGGTCAGTTTTCAGTTTTTTGTTCACAGTAGTTACACTTTCATTTCTCCGTTTTTTATCTTCATATTTAGAAGAGTCACTTGCACTACTACCTTTTCTAATTTCTTTTTTTTCAGCAACGACACTGTTTTTACACTTGTCACACAAGACTTGCCTGGGTCGTAGTTTAATAGCATTCATTATTGAAGTAGGTTCTTCCCTGTACATTTTTCGTTTGGGTCGCTTAATTTTCCGAGGAGGTGGCTGAGGTATTGATTGGTTATATGTGTCCCTGATAAACAAAGGGGGAGGATAAGGTGCTCCTTCATGGAAGAGAGGTGGTGGTTTGGAAGTCCACAGGCTTTCGGCCAAGCTCAGCTCAGGAGGCGGGACAGGAGAAGGGTCTTCGGGAACAGCACCATTCACTTCACGCTTGACATCTGTCCCTTCTTGGAATGTATTATTTTGGAGCTGCATGGCTTCAGGTTTATCCTTATATTCCCTTTTGGGAAATACTGTCACAGGGATCCCATGGGGCCCAAACCTTTGAAAGAAATGAAAGGAAAAAAGAAGCCATTAAGTTAGTGTCTATAATTCAGTTTCTTGAAACACCACCTAATGTTTATTTATATGACCTTTCCTGAAAACTATTTCGCTTTAAAGAACAAAACCAAAAACCTACAGACAACCTCCCCGGGTCCCAAAGCCCTCCATTTTTGGGGGGCTTACATTTTAGGTCTACACTCAAAAAGAAATACTCAATAGTTCCTCTAAGCAATGCCATAATAGCTGATGTTATTTAAAATAGATCTTTCCAGTCTTGAATCAGTAAGGATGTTCTATCAGATAGCTTAATAATTAATATCATTTGATATTACGTTCACTCAACTATAGACAACATGTCTAGTAAATGCAACTATAAATTTGTAACATACATATCTTCCTCTGGTTATAATGGCTTTCAAAAGCTTCACAAAACAAATTCAGCCCTAACTACCCCAAAATATTGAATCAGTAAAATCCCATCTCAACTTTATTGTTTAAACACTATAAAGATTCAAAGGCATTTGCTTCTCTACTGTTCTACCCTAACTCTTATGGCCTTCATCCAACCCAGCCACCCTCCCAAGAAAAAAACCACAAAAATACTAGAAATTCAGATACTCAAATAACCTCAAAAGCAGACAGGTATAGAGCTATAGCTTTCTAGCTTTTTAAAATCACATCATACATTAAGAAATATTTTCACATTGCAATCCAATAAAATGTTTATGCATGTATACATGCATGCACATAAATACACTTAAGCAAAAGTTTCATTAAATACTTGACCTTATATTATGTGATACATAATTATATTTTTTTCTGCTCTGGTCTATTTTCATTTGTTTTGATGCTAGTCAGATGCATTAAATGGATTTCAAAACTCCCTTACAGGTCCAGACCCAGTTTGCAAAGCACTGGTATAGAACACAAATCTCTACAATTATCAGTTTCTAATAAAACAGGGGTCAAATAACCTTGTTTCTCATTTAGACTTAGAAATAACTGTGGTTTAATCTGCCTGGGCTAAACATCAAGAACCCTTAAATCTAAACTTGCTATACTCAGGCTCCTGCATATAAAAATAAAATCACACTACCAAATGATTTCATCATGTACATGCTAATTTTAGGCACTCATTGAGTCAAACAGTACTGAACACAATACAATTCTAACACCAATCCTCTAAAGCAGAGGTGCTTAGAACCTAAGGACTGGCTTCAAGTAGTCAGGTAGAACCCCTGACATTATTCGATACAAATGTTTTGTATAGTTCTGTTTTTCTGGAGAATGAGTCTTGGTTCTCAGATTCTCTAAAATGTCTTTATGTCCCCAAAAAGGTACAGAATTCTTTGTTGGAAAGAAATCTTGAGATTAAGTTTTTAGGGCTGCAGATACACCTAAACTTGGGCAGGGATATAGGAAGAGCCAACACCAGGACATCTGGTTCCAACGCCTAAATGGTTTTCTTCCTGAAGTCTTGTTAGCTTGGCTACCACAAACCAACAACTTTTAGCAAATACAAACCACAAAGGAAGAGGAAAGCCTTTTTTACCTAGAGTGGGACAAATTTGGGTCTGGGCTAATCCACAAAGGACGGACACATTCCCCACTATATCAAACTCTGCAAAAAGTAGCTTTCAACTCAACTATACTTCAATTATAAATAAATAAATAAGTAGCTTTCTATTCTAGCATAGTATTTCGTACCCAAGTGTTGCTTCCTGACTACTTAACTGCAAGGCACTTTGAGCATCTGGCCTTAGCTTATATGGAGGTGCTCAACAACCACTTTTTCAAGGTGACAGGAAGACAGAGGTTATTTTTGTGTTTTAATCTAGAGCTGCATAAAACAATATAACTTAGGAGGTGAGACCACTATTTGTATTAACAATAAAATTTTCTAACTTGTATAAGAAGCCATCATTTTGCCCCATTTATACTTTCACTTGTTTCCATAACTGAGAGAACAAATTTCCTTCCTTTTATTAGGAATAACTAAACCTCGAGCATCTTAAAAGTTTTTTACCAACTTTGTATCCTCAAGCAGTACTAAACCTCTCTAAATTCAGTTTTTGCATATGTAAAAGGGAGTAACACTATTTCCTACCTTAGAGAATTCAGGGGAGGATTAATAGGTCAACAAATGTTAGCCATTTTTCTTGGCTGAACTTCATTTAATTTACTTCATTTAAGTAATATGATCTTACTTTCAACTAATAATTTACCAGAGTTTGGGACCCTTTCTATATCTCTAATTCATTATTTCAATGTGAGGATGATCCAGCCAATTACTTTAAAGCTGTTTATATCACATAAGCTGTGAAATCTGATATGTCTACCTTCATGGAGTTTAATAAGAACATTAATTTCACTTCTGGGTTTTTCTTCTTCCTTGCCTTTCCTTCTTAAGCATATAAAATACAAGCATTAAATGTTTTTAATAACATAGGGAGGCACTTAATTGTGTAATGATGAATGGAAACTGCAGGCACCAAAAGAAAAAGGGGGAAATAAAGACTGGTAATTGTGGGTAGTGGATTGGCAAAAGCAGAAAAAAACTTTTTAAATTTTTTTTAACATCTTTATTGGAGTATAATTGCTTTACAATGTTGTGTTAGTTTCTGCTGTATAACAAAGTGAATCAGCTATATGTATATATATATCCCCATATCTCCTCCCTCTTGTGTCTCCCTCCCACCCTCCCTATCCCACCGCTCTAGGTGGATGAGTTGATCTCCTCGTGCTACGTGGCTGCTTCCCACTAGCTAACTATTTTACATTTGGTAGTGTGTATATGTCGATGCTACTATCACTTCGCCCCAGCTTCCCCCTCCCTGCCGTGTCCTCAAGTCCATTCTCTATGTCTACGTCTTTATTCCTGCCCTGCCACTAGGTTCATCAGTACCATTTTTTTTTTAAGATTCCATATATATGTGTTAGCATACGGTATTTGTTTTTCTCTTTCTGACTTACTTCACTCTGTATGACAGACTCTAGGTAGAAAAATATTTTTAACTAATAATAAAACTTCCTCAAAGACCAGAAGGATAAATTATTGTAAGAGGAAAAGGGGAATCAGTGTCCTACTCCATCTTAGTAATCATTCTGTTACCCTTCCATGGACAACATTTAATACCATGGCCATGTTTTCAAACTGAGTGTGGAGAGGTTGGTTGTGGAATCAAATTTCATGGGTCACAGCTATGATTTAAATTAAAAAACAGTGTAAATATATGTAACTGCAATGAATCTGTTTCATGTATATATGTATATACAGGGGTCTACAGATAAAATATATTTGTAACTATGCTCAAAAGTTTGAAAGCCACTGACTTATGAAACTATTACCTTAATAAGAATATAAAGTAGGGCTTCCCTGGTGGTGCAGTGGTTAAGAATCCGCCTGCCAATGCAGGGGACACGGGTTCCAGCCCTGGTCTGGGAAGATCCCACATGCTGCGGAGCAACTAAGCCCGTGAGCCACAACTACTGAAGCCCACACACCTAGAGCCCCTGCTCCGCAACAGGAGAAGCCACCGCAATGAGAAGCCCGCGCACCACAACGAAGAGTAGCCCCCACTCAGAGTAGCCCCCACTCGCTGCAACTAGAGAAAGCCTGCCCACAGCAATGAAGACCCAACGCAGACAAAAATAAATAAATACAATAAATTAAGAAAAAAAAGAATATAAAGTAGCAGCAAAATTATGTCTCCTAAAACCCCTAAAATCTAATTTCTCAAATACAGTCAGGGAAATCTGCAACACAACAACACTCGGTGGTGTTTGAAAGTGGAGATTCTTAAGCCCTGCCCCAAGACTGGATGGTAAGACTCTCCTAGGGTGGAACCCAGGATCTAAATTTTTAGCAAGCATGTCTGCTTTAGCTTTTTCTAAGGTGAAGATATTTATGCCCCATATGAATGCTCACCAAAGAGTGACCTCAGCAGAGGAAGATTTTAATGATCAGTGGAGATGTGGAAAGCTGACTAGTGTCCCTTGCTTGAGCTTTTCCTAAAAGAACTTTTTACAAATACTCCATGAGTTGAGTAATAAGACTCAAACTATCTCTGCTCCTTCCCCTCCCCTTATTTGTGCAGCATGAGGGTATTTATTAATGTATTAGTGACTCATTCTAACCCTTACCCATTTACAATTTTTTGTACCCAAAAATTCTAAAGGAAAATTACTCAGGTATTATGGCTTAATTTAAAATAGCTTTTGGGGAAAACTAGGTAAAGTATACAAGAGACCTCTCTGCACTATCTTTGCAAATTCCTGTGAATCTATAAAAAGTTTTAAAAGTAGCTATCATCTTAATAATTTAGGAGTAATGAGTGTCAAAATTCTGAGGAGGGAGAATACTGGGGCTTACTAGTTATTTTGTGTCAAAGCAAGAGAAAATCACTGTGAAAAAGAATCTTCAGCTAACGTAAATGCGAAACAAATGCTCAGAAAAAAAGTTCAGGCGGGTTAGTTGAGACAGGCCCCAGTGTTCTTTCTGGACCAAACCTCCCTCCAATAAATATATCAAGGAAAGACAAAAAGAAAGCTTTCCCTCTCTTAATTCTTTTCTCTTAAAGATGCTACAGTAGGAAAAAATTACATGCAACTAACTCATTTAAAAAAATATCTAGATGTGTTTCATTTCAAGCAGATGTTTTCAGAAACTACCTCACTCCTTAAATTAGCAACAGGTTCAATCATAAAGGAGGGAAAACTGTGAAGCAAGTTTATCCTGGTTCACATTGCATCTCTGCAAGATTGGTTATTATGGCAGAGTTTAATCTCAGGACGAATGAAATTAGTTCAATAGCTACATGCAATAGAAAATTTTACAAAATTAAATGTATATCTATGCCTCAAAAAATTAAAAATACAAGCCAGCATATCCACTTCTGGGTATATAGCCAAAATAATTGAGAAAAAAGGATCTCAAAGAGATATCTGCACACCCATGTACATAGTAGCATTCACCGTAGCCAAAAGGTAGAAACAGCCCAAATGCCTCTTAACAGACAAATGGATAAACAAAGTGTGGTACATACATACAATGCAACATTATTCAGCCTTCAAAAAGAAATCCTGTCACATGCTACAACATGTATGAACCTTGAAAACATTATGCTAAGTGAAACAAGTCCATCACAAAAAGATAGTGTATGATTCCACTTACATAAGATATCTGAAGTAGTCAAATTTATAGAACGAAAAAGTAGAATGGTTGCCACGGACTTGGGGGAGGGAAAAATCAGGAGTTGTTTAAGGGGTATAGAATTTTAGTTTTGCAAGATAAAAAGTTCTGGAGATCTGCTTCACAACAATGCGAACGTACTTAACACTGCTGAACTATATACACTTAAAAATGATTAAAATGGTATATTTTATGTGTTTTTTACCACAATTAAAAATGTTTTTAATTGTCAATTACCTAATGAAGAGGGGCAAGTTTGACGAGAAGCAGTATACTTCCATGGTAGTAAAGGAATTATTAGTCCAGGGGAAATAGTAATTACACTGGAGAATAACAGGACAACACCCTGACCTGAGGAAGGACTCAAGTGACCATTCACCCATGAGGGCACACGAAGATCACATGCCCTCAGATGTGGTGCCCGAGCACACAACACTGCATGTATAACCTGAGCCTCTCCTAAGCAAGTACCAGACAACCCTAAATTGAGAAAGAGTCCCCATTACATATATTCTATATTATATTGCAACTAAATGCAATACATGATCTTTTACTGGACGAAAAAAGTTTTAAAGGACATTTTTGAGAAAAGTTGACAGAGTAATGAAATATGGGCTACAAAACAGATAAAAGTTCTCTTATCAATGTTTCCTGAATTTGAAAACTATATTGTGGTTATGTACGAGAATATCTTTGATCCTGGGAAATAAATATTCAAGTATTAAGGGGTGAAGGAGAATGATGTATGCAACCTACTCTCAAATAGTTCAAGGGAAAAACATGTTTATATAAAGAATGATAAAGCAAATGTGACAAAATGGTAAAAATCAGTGCATCTAGATAAAGAGTTTGAGTTCTCTGCTTTGAAATTATTTCAAAATAAAGTTTAAAAATTATTTTTAAAAGTATAATCTTAGATTCAGTTTACATCTCAGTTCCATCAAAACTTTCAAGGAGGGACTTCTCTGGCAGTCCAGTGGTTAAGACTCCGGGCGTCTATTGCAGGGAGCACGGGTTTGATCCCTGGTTGGGGAACTAAGATCCCACATGCTGTGGCATGGCCAAGAAAAAAAAAAAATTTTCAAGCAAAGAAAGTATATAAAAAAGATTTGTTCTACTTAAGCATAAATGCCAGCAAACTCACCTGAAGTACCATTAAGCACAAAATCTATTCAAATACAAGTATGCTAATTAGTCACACAGTATAAAACTAGGTCCCAACCCTAGGACCTAACTGTAGTAGGTGAGACCACAGTCACTGCCAAAAGAGGCTATAGACTAGAGGGAAAGAAAGCACCGAGGATTAGTGATTAGGCAATGAGCTTTGCAGGAAACTGACTACACCTGGAAGCGTCCAAACAGGTTAAGTGAAGAGCAAAACAGCAGAGGCAGAGACTGGTTGCCCATTTTTGAATGTTGGTAGCCAACTTAAGTTAGTTTAAAAAAGTGAAACACTGAGCAGGTGCAGAAAAGCCAACAGGTGAAAAGATGCAGCGTAGGAATTACCAGTCAGCAAACAGCCCCCTCCATAGGAGACAGGTAAGGATTCAGAGGCTTAAACAAGCAACAAAATACAGATAACCATCTGGTGGAAAAAGAGGGCATGTTGGTGAGTGTATAAGGGAGGGTTAGGTAAGAGTGTGATGGATGAAGAATACTCGTCTCAAAAATAAATAAATAACTAAATAATGGTTCCGAAGAACCTAGGGGCAGGACAGGAATAGAGATGCAGACGTAGAGAATGGACTTGAGGACACGGGGAGGGGGAAGGGTAAGCTGGGATGAAGTGAGAGAGTGGCATGGACATATATACACTACCAAACGTAAAACAGCTAGCTAGTGGGAAGCAGCCGCATAGCACAGGGAGATCAGCTGGGTACTGTGTGACCACCTAGAGGGGTGGGATAGGGAGGGTGGGAGGGAGACGCAAGAGGGAAGAGATATGGGGATATATGTATATGTATAGCTGATTCACTTTGTTATAAAGCAGAAACTTAACACACCATGGTAAAGCAATTATACTCCAATAAAGATGTTAAAAAAAAAAAAGAATACTAGTCTGTTAAAAAGACAAGACCAGTGAAGGCTTCTGATTAAATATATAGTGATGGGACCAAAAGTGTACATCACTTCGTTAAAAAGTTTAGCTGTACTAGTCTGTTCCCACCATTTAATAAGTACAAACAACACAAAAACATCTTCCTTTCCCTAACTTTGAAGTATGTCATTCTCAAATGTGAGCCCTTCTCAATTATGGTTTTTTAAAAAAATATTTATTTGGATGCATCGGGTCTTAGTTGTGGCTCGTGGGCTCTTTCGTTGCGGCGCGAGGGCTTCTAATTGTGGCGTGCAGGCTCCAGAGCACACGGGCTCAGTAGCTGGTGACCGGCGGGCTCTAGAGCGTGCAGGCTTAGTTTGTGCGGGCTTAGTTGCCCTGCGGCTTGTGGGATCTTAGTTCCCCGACCAGGGATCGAACCCTAGTCCCCTGCATTGGAAGTTGGATTCTTAGCCCCTGGACCACCAGGGAAGTCCCTCAATTATGTTTTAGAAGCATGTAAGAAGCAGAGAGACTGTAAGGACTAAATTTCCCTGATGAGACTATAACTTTCTCTTCATGACAAAGCCCATAATTTCCTCATAAGCCATCTGCCCCAAGGGGTATTGGGAAGAAAAGATTGAGACACAACCCCTACCATCCATCACAAAACTCCTAGTTATCTCATTCCCTCGTAAAACATAAATGTCATCCTTCCTTATTAAAAGGGGAAAGTTATACTTCACCAGTATTACCTGAAGCTTCCACAGACTTTTTCAAGGTATTTTGAAGATGCAGATTATACTGTAGGCCACAATACATTTAGGTTGAGTGGCTATTCAAGCAAACCCATTTAAGTGACTATAATAGCTGCTGTCATCTTAGTGCTGCCACTTAGTAGCTACTTCATAAAAGTATTATTAGTTAACAACTATATAGCATTTACAATGTGCCAGGCACTATTCTAAATCTGTACTTATTTGCATCAGTTGATGTAATCATCACAATTTATAGCTAATGAAACTAAAGCACAGAGTGTAATGGCCTTCCCAAGATCACACAGCTAGTGAGCAGTAGAGACAAGACATGAAGCCAGGCAGTCGGCCCAAAGTCACGTTCTTAACCACTACTACTGCTATTACTGCTTCCCCTCACTTCAAGTTACTTAACCCCTCTCCCTCCAGCTCCATGCCCCCACTAAGGAAGTGGAGGAGCTAACAGGTACACATACTCTTTTCTGAACCCCATGGAGGTGAACAGGCTTCAGAATTCAGAATTTTCCCAGTTTTCAAAAGATAATAAGCACCTATCATCAAGCGTATTACTATTTCAGCAGTAAAATGAAATGAAAGAACATTCACGCTAAATGGGATAAATACATACAATATGCTCACATAATTTCAGTCAGGTTAGGGTCTGCCACCAAAAAATTAACAGAAGGTTCAGTTTTCAGAGCTTTTTGGATATTGGAATTGCAGTTAAGTAACTTGACAGAATTGTCAAGATTAACTTCAAGATTAATTAAGAGTGTACATAATTGCTTACCATACAGCCTAGTACACAGTAAGCAGACTTGATACATGTAACTATTATTAGAGTAAAATTAAAACATACTCAATTCTGTTAACTAAGTGAATGGATAGTGTTTTTAATTAAAAGCCCCAAGTATTACAAGGGCAATCTGCAGGGACTGTGGGTACCCAAATGGGTGAGGAGGGAGGGAGGATGACTTTATCAACGTACAAACAAAACATCCACCAATTATGAACAAGAATGCCAGGAAGTATCTTCTAAAATTAACTGAGGGCGGGCTGCATAAAAGTCTTAAAAGAACATCTCTGTAACCGTAAGAATTTACTCAATCTTTTAAAAAGTCTATACAATCCCCTTTTATAAATATAGCTTTGCTTTTGGAGGGAGGGAAAAAAGTTAAACCCGAATAATTCAGATTTTAAGCTCCCACTCACGTACCTTCAAACAATCCTCTAAAAACAACTTACCTGGATATTTTGGAAATAAAGATGGAAACAACTATAGAGAAAACACTGACGCTTCAGCCTTTTTAAAAGCAAAAATAGTCACAACATCTGTGTGGTACTCAAATTATTTAACTCCCTAACAGTAAATTCTTCTTTTAAAAAACCATCCAAGAAAATGATAATGACCACAAAGTGGCAAAATACTTTTAAGAGCAGACAGATCTTGACTTCACTTTTGTACAGCATCACTTAGAGAATGATACTTGACATTTTCCCAAGAAAATGAACACTGATATAAAAGAATCTTTTTAATTATTAACATAAATACTCATCACCGCTTTCAAACACTTGAAAAGAATTCCCTTGGTCCTGGCCCTAAGACACCAATAAGCAGTTTTAAGTTCTCTATGTTTCCATTATGATTACTATGTACTTTCGATATTTCTTTTGTATTATGTCCAACAGAGTCTACCACACAGAGGTCTAAGTTATTTCTCAACAGATGGACTTTTTCTAAAAGGCAAATTATTCAATTTATTTCACTATTTCTATTTTACCAAAAACAGGTTGTCCAACAACTTACTATATGTTAGTCTTTAAATTCTTTTCCAATTCAGTCATCCAGCACTTAATGCTGATCTCGTGCTCAACAAGATTCAAATCTGACATTTTGTGATTCCTCCCATGACGAAGTGGACTCCACTGTTGCCAGGGCCAGGCCCACCAAGGCAAAACATTTAAGACCTAGGACCATATATGAAGAAGAAACCCCATTTTCAAAAATGCCTGAAGAATTCACTAAATTGAACTGAAGAGCAATTCTTATCTTAAAACCAAGCGGCTATTCCTGGTTGAGTGAGGAACAGAGAGCTCTGCCCTTTCTACCTACCAGGGTAACTCCCCACCCAAGTCATAAGCTACATGGTAATGGCAAAGTATAGAAATGTATTAGAATTAGAACAGGGTTGTTTTCAAACCTTAGAGAATTGCATATCATTCAGAAAAGCATCTTCAATTTCTCAGTGCTTTCCTATTCAAACACAAAATGTAACTCTCACAAACTGCTGTGACTCCCAGCTGTTCATCTTATTCCATAAGCAAAAAGGCATCTTCGATACACCTGCTAATATCTACCACTTATAGTTTTAGGCAATTTAATCTCTCTGAGCCTTCCTGTCTTTATCTGTGAAATGGGTATTAACAGAATTTACTTCATTCGATTTTCTAGAGAAAATGAAACAATGTACACAAAGTGCACAGTGCCTAAAACAGGAGTGGGAAATACATAGTAGCTATTATTAATTACAAAGTAAAACTTGGCAACCTTCCTAGATGGTGGGACTAGGCAGAAAAGTGAAGTCAAATACTATAGAAGGTATGTGTTTTAAAAAGCTAAAAAACCATTATTCTGTTTTAAGGCCACTTGGTACAAAGGGAGAGAGACAAAAATTATGGACTACTTAAATTTCTAGTGGGCAGCCAGATTTAAGAAAAAATTTGCAAGTCTAATTACCAGTTCTACAAAAAGTATCTGGATCTGCCACCCAAGTGGCCCATACCCATATGTATTGCTTACTTTATAATTACATTCCAATCGAATTACCCAATAACTTTAAAAACAGGTTTAACACATTTACCTTCATACCATTTTGGCGAAACTATCCCCTAGAAGTCAATTATCTCCAAATATGTTCTAAGAATCATCTGCATGGGAATCACCTTGTTAAAAACAAACTGGTGGAGTGGAGCTCAGAAATCTTAAGCACGTTTGTTTTGAGAACAACTGCCCAAAAGATGTTTAGCCAAAACATTCTATATTAAATCCACCCAGAGTATAACTTAACCTCCACTTTCCTGCAAGATCCGCCACTAAAGCAACCTCTGTTCTGCTGGTGTGCCTGAATTAATTAGGGAATTAAGGTAGAACAGGACGAATAAATATCAAGAAATAAGGATGCACTTCAGAGGCACAAATAACTGCTAAGAATATCTTTCATTTTTAATCCATGTGAAATTAACTCAGCCATAACAGAGAAGATGAACACATAATACACAAATTCTTTAATGGCCCCCCACAGAAAAACTGATCTTAGGAAGATTAAACCTAGTTTCATCAGGAGCTTTGCTTTAAAACAGTACACTGTGAAGTATGGTCTTATTTACACATAAAAGGCTGAAAATTAACCTCATTAGAGACCCAACTCCAATAAAACATACCTGGCATAATTTGTGTGTAACACATCTAGTTACCTAGTTCATGAAATTTATTTAATACTGTGATGTTACACAGATTCTTTACATTCAAACTAGACTTTTTTTTTTTTTTTTTAAAGATTTATTTTTTTATTGATTAATTGATTGATTGATTGATTGCTATGTTGGGTCTTCGTTTCTGTGCTAGGGCTTTCTCTAGTTGTGGCAAGCGGGGGCCACTCTTCATCACGGTGCGCGGGCCTCTCACTGTCACGGCCTCTCTTGTTGTGGAGCACAGGCTCCAGACGCGCAGGCTCAGTAATTGTGGCTCACGGGCCCAGCCGCTCTGCGGCATGTGGGATCTTCCCAGACCAGGGCTCGAACCCGTGTCCCCTGCATTAGCAGGCAGATTCTCAACCACTGCGCCACCAGGGAAGCCCCCAAACTAGACTTTTAATGTCCAACAACTAATCATTTCCAAAAAAAATAAATCACTGCAGTCCAACAAGTGATGAACAGCTCACTCTCAGTACTGTATATACTAGTACAGCAGTAGGTGTCCTAAAGCTGCCTGGGTCAGCAAGTGATTAGCACTTGTCTCAACGCGATTTCACTGTGGAAACCTTTTATCAACACCTTCCGGTATAAGCAGAATAATCATCAAAAAATATTAAAAGTGTTTTAAATAGGTACAACTCAACACAATCATTCAAGCATACTACTTGAGGGCCTAAATTCTCAACCTGGACGCTTAGTAGAAGCTACTCATACCACTACTCACTGCTTCACCAGAATGGCTGTATATTTTTCCCACCAAAAGTAGGGCTATTGCACCATACGTTTCATGATCTCTGTAAAGAAAAAAATCATTGTCTTGGTTTATATTTCCTTAAAAAACAAGTAAATCTACAACTTGTCTTAAGAACTTAGTGAAATCTGAAGATTTCTAAAGAAATCACCTCAATTCTTTTTAATGAAACCCGCATACACACACAGAAAAGGCAGTTATTTGTAAAAGATCAATTCTGAAATACAACCAGCTACAACCTTTAATAAGCACGTACCACAAAATTAAAATGCACAAGGGTTTTTAAGCATAAGCATTTACTTCATGATCCCTTAATTCGTATCAGGTACCAAAAAAAATGGAATCAGAAAGGTTTTTCAGGATTTCAAAGCAGCTTTATAACTTTAAAGATGTAGAGAACAGTAACAAACAGTTTAAATGATCCCTCTTGTAGGAAGAAACCACAGGTCCCATTAAATATGTCCCTTCAAGAACAGATTGAGAAGACTGAGAAACTACCATCTTAGAGGACTGGGCTGAAGGCTGGTTAAATTTTTCTAGGTTTGGAATTACTAAAGTTGGAGGTGTGTTTAAGGGATAGGCCTAGAAGTTTGCAGGCAGGCAAGAGATATCGTATCATTCCTACGGACCCAAAACAAGGCCCTTAGGGGACCTACAGTTGTCCCTTCTGTTTGCTCTTGAGGAAAAAGGCCTATTTTTAAAACGTTATGGAAATGCATCCAAGGGGATGCAATCGGAAAAAAAATCCAGAACGTGGAAAATTCTACCAAAAAAAGTCTATGGATTAACAAATCAACTGCAAGGAAATAAAAGTAATGGCAGGAGAACTACAGATGAAAAACTTAGGAAACTTCTCAACCAATTGCAATGTATAAACTTTACTTGAATTCTAATTTGAACAAAACTTAGATGTTGAATTTGAGACACTGCACATGATGATGTAAAGGAATTGTTGCTATTAAGTTCGGTGTGACAACAGTAGTACAATTAAATTTTTAAAGTTCTTATCTTTTTACAGATCTCTACTGAAATACTTATGGTAAAATTATATGTTTAGGATTTGCTTTAAAATAATCCATTGGAGGTGGGCATAGGATGAAACACATTTGGCTAACAGCTGATAAATGTCGAAGCAAGGGACATTCATTTACCATAATACATAATACATGGATGTTCATTTACCATAATAAGAAAATTAAACAAATATTATGGTACAACCACTGATTATTCTGTCTAAAATAAGACAGTTTAGCAACCTGAAGGAATGCTTATTATATAATGCTAAATGAAGAAACAAATGTACCTATGTCAAAATTTCAAAAGCGTAAGGTTAAGGAAGAAAAGAGAATAGGAAGACCAAGGCTGAATTTGTGAGTTAGTTGATGTCTACTTTATCTGCTAGTATTAGACTACTGTCATTAGACATTGCTAATGAATTCAGGAGTAGGCAGGTAATTTAAACTACCTAAGAGGGCTGCGTATAAAACAACAGTGGAGAGGCCTAGAATAAAATAGAGAATGCATGCCTCAACTTAAAGGCATTCAAATAAATATTCCACTACATAAAATCCATTTTAACGAGATATTCAAATATCCTCATTTTTAGGGTGACCAAGTCATTTATTTGCCAAAGCAAGCTACTTTGAATAAAGAAAGGAGGAGGTAACAATCAAACCAGGATGGTACAGGAAAACCAGACCACCTGGTCACCCTATTCACTTTATCTATATAAACTGAGGCATTAAGTTTGTTTGCTTATTTGTGTTTAAAGTGAACTGCCTAAACTCAAAATGAATTAGCCTCATACACACTAGAGACTGAAGCCCAGCGAGGCACAGAGATATGCTCAAAGTCATGGTGTTAATTGAAGAGGCAGGTGCTAGAAGTCAGCACCCAAGTACCCTGACACTGTCCAGATCAATCTACTATTTAGTACCATTTTCTTCTCTTTACGTTTTGGTTTTTTTTAAATTACATGTGTCCTGCTCCTTTTTTTCCACAAAAAGAGTTTCTTCAAAAATGTGTTCTTCAATCAAATAATTCTAAAAATAAGGCAAAAAAATAATATAACAGGAAGGTGAAGAATGTCCAACAAATGCTTACAAAAGCAGACTCTTGATCAATCCACATGTATATGAAATCCTGTACTCTAAGATCAAACACTTTTTCTACATGCTGGACAACCCTAAGACATTTCTGTACCGTGCATGATGTCAGAATAAAAAAATTAATAAAAGCAATAACTGGACCCTTGGAAGACCGGAGAAAAGCACACATACATTGATGCACCTAGTAGCCTCCCAAATGTTAATTCTTTCCTGATTATCTCACTGAAGAGGCAAGAACCAAGACCTCAGAGCCTACTACATTCGCAGTAGAAAGCTAAGGAAATGGGGAGACTCCAGAGCAGCGTCTATGGCTATGAGCTGACTGAAGAATCTGTTTGGCTCCAACACCCATACACAACCTCTGTATTATCCCATATAGCTATTAACATCAAGATAAGCACTATATTTCAGAAATATGCAATTCTTTACTTACTGCTTAACAGGAAACCTGCCAGCCCAACTACCTTCCTAATATGAAATTAGAAAAAGCATAGGCTTTAGAATCAGATCAACCTACATTTGAGCCCTTACTTTGCCATTTACAAGCTAGCCAAATTGAAGGAACTTCAATTTCCTCCTATATAAATGAAAAATACCACCAGAGTTATGAAGATTAAAGCATGTGGTACAAAGCCTGGTACTTCACAGGCACTCAATAGGAATCTCTTGCTTTAATTTTTATTTTATATTGGAGTATAGTTGATTTACAATATTGTGTTAGTTTCAGGTGTACAGCAAAGTGATTTAGTTATACATATACATATGTCTATTCTTTTTCATATTCTTTTCCCATATAAGAGGAAGCTCTTGTTATTTCTACCTAATGGTTTCATTCAATGGCCAATTCAAATAGGATACAAACTATTTTTATTTTTTATTTATTTATTTATTTTTTGGCTGTGCTGCCTTGCGGGGTCTTAGTTCCCCAACCAGGGATGGAACCTGGGTCCGGGCAGTGAGAGTACTGAGTGCTAACCACTGGACGGCCAGGGAATTCCTGATACAAACTATTTTTAAAGCAACTGATGACTACAGTCACGGTCTTGGTAAAGTCTGTAAAGAGTTATCTCCTGGATCATCGGTTAACCCCAAAACTGTGCATAAAGTATGCAATCAACGTGGCACAGATTACAAAATATATTGGCAGATCTATTTTTCCAAATTATATGAAATTATGAAAAAAGATACTCAACTAGTCAATCACTGGTCCAACAATAATTCCCTGAAGTGCTAAATTTTAAAAACACTGCTGTATTTCCTCACCACTTCCACAATGTGTGTGACTCGCATATAAGCTTCTAGAAGGCACAGACTGTGTCTCATACATATAATATTCAGAAGAGCTAGGAGGGTGCCTTATACAGATGTGCTCAATAAATATTTGTTGAATGAAAAGTTGATATGGTTCCCTTAATGGTGTTTTAAAAAATACTTTAATGACAGGATCCTTTCACTTCAAAACATTAAATTGTAAAAGGTTCATAATAAGAATAGCACCCCCAACAAAAGAAGCTGCTGTTTATAAGCACTGTAGGTAAAACAGACCAAAACTCAAAAAACAAGTGGCTTTCCCCATGAAAGAAAATGTTAAAAAACAAAACACCAAGACAACGAGCACCTCAAAACAGGAAAGCACTGTCCATTCCATTCCCAGAAACAACTTACCTTTTTGCACCTTCCTTTTGCAGATTTGAAATCCAGATTCTCACACAATCACTGGCCTTCGCTTCTGTTTGATTCAATAGCATACACACTACTGAACGAACATACACATTCTCTCTCTTGCTATTATTAAATACATCAGTAGAAAGCACACTGGTCTTATTCTGCTTTCTAATACTGAAAACAAAAGTGCAAACGTCCTAACCCAAAATTCTTTAAAAATAAAAAAACTAATTAAAAAAATTTTTTGAGATTTAACCATGTTTGAAGTAACTGTAAAGGCTCCCATCTTTTCCCATACTTCAATTATGTATTTTAAATGGCTTTCTTCCCCAAATGAGAAGATTCTTGTGTCTTGATGGGAGGGCAAGCAGTTACAAGTAAAACATACTAAAATAAGCCATTTCTAAACAGGTGAGATACCATCAGTGTGTGCTGTTGCAGGAAACAGAATGGAAAGCCGTGAATGGGAGTCTCTGCACTTCATATCTGCAAAAGAAGAGAATAAAAAGGTTAACTCTAGACTTTGAACAGAGTATCTTCATCTGTTTAAAGCAATGCCCATAAACAATTTAAATTAAAAAATGAAAATATGCTAAAACGAGGTTTGTAGGTGAACTCAACCATTTAAACTGTATCTACGGTTTTAGAAGTTAGTATCTTAACACTTTTATACCACACCATCTTGATATTAAAGGTTTAAAAAAAAATCCCATCTCTTCTTTAGACTTTTCTTAAAAGTTATCATTAGCCAATTAGCCAAATGTGCTAGGGGGAATTAGTTCTAACCGTAAGAATAATAGTCGAAGAGCTCATTTTTAATAAATGTTCTTCCCTTTATAAGGAGTGGCAGTTAACCTTTTGGGAACCCCAATGCACACACCCCTCTCTCCGACCTCATTAAAGTTAAAGGTTAATTTGAGAACAGAGCAATCTCCCCTACCCAGCACCGCGTTCTCTGCGAAAATCCTTCTGCGTTTTGCACTGACCCACCCGCCGCAGTGTGGGTGAGCCAGGGCCGGGTCACGGAAGGAGGCCGGGGCTGGGTGGGGTGAGACCCACGAACCCGTCAAGCAGCCGCGTCCCCCCACCCGGCGGCACACCTGCCTCGCAGGCGCCCACCTGGGCCAGGGACCGCCCTCTGACAGCCCCGCGCGCCTGCCCCACTCGGAGCGCGCGCCACACGCCGCGCGGGACCCGAGGGCGGCGCAGGCGGCGGGGCGCGGGAGAGGCGGGAGCCCGGCGTGAAGGGGCCGCCCAGGCTCGCTCCCTCCCGGGGACCGAGCGGGCCGGGGCGTGCTGGGGGCGGGCGCGGTACCTTTTGGACAGATCCATGAGGACCCCGGAGAAAAGCTTCTCCCCGAGGCGGAACGACACGACGAGCGCGTCCTCAATGATGTGGTCCAGCGTGACCCGCACCTCCGAGCCGGGGATCAGTTGCGACACCGCGGAGTCCCCGCCCGCCGGCGGCACGAGCGCCGGGGCTGAGGGCTGGGGCAGCGGCGGTTCCTGGCGCTCCTCGGGAGCCGCGGGCTCCTCGGGCGGCGATGCAGGGGAAGGTGAAAGGCCAGGCCCTTCCTGTGGCGCGGCTGCCGCCGGCTCCACCACCCGGGCGGGCAGCTTCTCCTCAGGCTGCAGCTCCGGCCCCGCCGCCTCCGGGCTGCGGGCTAGCTCCCCCGGCGGCGGCGGCGGCGGCGGCGGCGGCGGCGGCGGCGGGAACGGCGGCTCGTCGGCCTGAGAAGAGGACTGCTGCCCGTCGGCTTCGCCGTCCGGCACAGATGCTTCAGTGGCCGTGACCGGGAGGGGGTCAGTGCCGGCCTCGCTGCCGGGAATGGGCTCCATCTCCGGCTCGGCCTCGCCGGCGCCCCCCTCCCCGGGGGACGCTGCAGTCGCTGCCGCCTCTGCAGCCACGGCCGCCATTTTCTTCCTGGCTTCTCCCTCCTCCAACTCAGGCTACAGCGGCGGCGGCGGCAGCGCTGCTTGGTTCCCTGGGCCTTCCCCTCCCTTCACCGAACAGTTTTGTCCCGCCCTTACCCCGATACTTGTTATTGGCACCGCGCCATTGGTTCTGTCCTACAGCCCTCCCGCCCTTGCAATACTCCATTGGCCAGGTGGGGACGTCTATCATCCAGTCAGTCCATCCCTCCCATACAGAGTAGGAACTTCTCATTGGCCAGACTAGTTGTCAAATGTCGAATCTTAGAGGAGGAGTGGGAGGCGTGCTCAAAGGGGGCGGGGGGAAGTCAAAAGCTGAGCCTTATACTTATTGCCTCTTTCTATTGGATGGAAGAGAAAATATAGTCTTATGGTTGGCCTATGCTCCTGCCCATTATCAGCCAGGGTTTCAGAGGTGGGATAAAGGACGGAATCACGTGCCGTGCCTGTTCTTTCAAAGGCTACGGAGGGGAGGAGTAACGAGGTAATGAGGGAGGGGAACCGCTTCCCAAGAATCTCTGCGCAGAGGTCCTTAGAATAAATGTTATTTCTAGGCGCGGACCTGCTTGCAGCCGCGTGTGGGCACGACAGGCTTCTTTGGGAAGAACAACTAAAGTTTGAAGCTAATTCTACAAACAGTATTTGAGCTCCTACTATGCTAGGCACTGTGCTAGGTGCTGGGGATAGAATGATGTGCAAGACGTTCTCCATAACCTCATGGCAGCCACTTCAGCTCCCACACAAGGGGTGTTTCCTTGAGTTCTCTCCACTTTCTAGGAACAATGCACCTACTTATTTCAAAGTAGTAAAATGCTAATGAAAACAGGAAGGATACCATGCACACTGGATTAAGCTGATGAATGTTCCAGAGAGCAGTACAGAGGCATTGCTGAACTTCCACGTGAACACCAATTTTCAACCCAAATTCACTGGAAAGTGGTCGCACCTGGTTACTTGCTTCAGCCTTTATCTTTCCTTGCCGCTCGTATGCCACAGGTGCAAAAAAGCCTCTCCAGCGTTCTAATGCCCCTACTTCTCTATTCCCACTTTAAGTTTCTTGATTTGTTTTGTCTGGAAGAATCTACTGAACCTATTTCTTTCAAAAGGCTCAGAGTGAGCCTTTTCTCCAGAAGAGATTGTAAGCACTGAAAATGCCTGCAGGAGCGAGGAGAGAAAAGTTGCCAACATGAGGGGGAGTAAAAAATGAAATTCTAAAGACTAATTACAGCCAACATTTATTGGGCACCCCCTATGTGCCAGGCACTAGTACAGACATTTAGTATAACACCTCATTTAATCCTTACAATACTCCTATAAGGCAGGTACTTTTATTATACCCGTCTTATAAATAAAGAAACTGAGGCACAAAAAGGGTGCTCAAGGTCACTCAGCTAGTAAATTGCATAGTCAGAATTCCAGTTTTTTTTTGGGGGGGGGGGTGGAGATAAATTAGGAGATTGGGATTAACAGATACACACTAGTATATATAAAATAGATAAACAGCAAGGACCTACTGTATAGCACAGGGAACTATACTCAATATCTTGTAATAACCTATAATGGAAAAGAATCTGAAAAAGAATATATCTCTCTATATATATCTGAATCACTTTGCTATACACCTATAACTAACACATTATAAATCAACTATACTTCAATTAAAAAAATAAAATAGCAAAAAGAAAAAAATTCCAGTTTTACATTGAAAGGACTGAAAATGGAAAAAAAGTAAATATCACCATATGCTCTATTTCAAGCCCTGGGGCTCTTGGGAAAGGCAAGTAGGAAATCCCAGTCAGGGCAGGATCAGCATCTCCAAAGTAACAGAAGGAAATAAATTTACTGAGTGTCCACTCTGTACCAGAGATTTTCCCATAAGCTCTCATTTAAAATCCTGTGAGTTAAGTCTTCTCCCTCTTTTACAGGTGAGGATACTGATCCTTAGCCAGGTTAAAGGTCTTCTTAGCAGTCACACAGATAGCTAGCAGCAGATCCTATAGAACCCAGGTCTTTCCAAGTGCATGATTGTTTAACTCATTCACTGAGCAAATAATTTATCACCTGCAGGCTAGATGCCTCCAGAAAACAGGCATGGATCCTATCTTACAGAGTTTTCGCCATGATCAATTTTCTATATTTCAACATAATCAATTAATTAAACAAAACATATAGTCCTATGAAACTTGTAGACCCACATTGAGTTCCCACATTGTATAATACCCCACATGGAAAAAAATACAGTTCAGGTCCTACGACCTGATTACCTCTTGCAGTAATTCATTGCAAGACGCTGCAGTAAATCATTTAAATTAAGGATTTATAGCAGATGGTGGCATATCAAGTCACCCTTCTAAATCACCATTTTCAGCCTGCAACTCAAGATCCTCTACTGGCTCCCTATGTTCACATCAAGTGTATCCTCTTCTGCTTGTCATTCAAGGCCCTCTCTGTTCCTACTTTATCTTTCAAGGTCTGTTCTCTACTACTCTTCAAGCTTTCTAATACTGGGAAGATCTTTCATCGATTTATTCCACAGATAAATATTCAAGGCCTACTATATGTCAGTTACTGGGCTAGGCAGTCAGAAGGCATGCAAAAAGAACATGAAAGCCTCCTCGGAGTTATTTTTCTAGTTAGGGAGCTAGAAAATAAGCAGTGAATAAATAACATGATTCACAGATTATGAGCAATGCCATAAAAGAAATAAACAGGGTGAGGTGATAGGGAATAGCTGGGGGAGGGGCAGAGAGTGTCTCGTTTAGATAAGGTGGTCAGAAAAGACCTCTCTGAAGACAAGACATTTTAATTAAAATGCAAAGGATAAGAAGGAGCCAGCTATTGACATTGCTGAATGAACACTTTGGTCAAAAGGAGCAGCAATTGCTAAAGTCCTGTGGCAAAAGAGGGCTTGGCTTACTCCAGAAACAGGAAGAGACCAATGTGGTTGAAGAGTAATAAGCAAGAAGATAAGTAGCTGAGATAAGGTTGGAAAGGAAGACAGGAGTCAAATCATATTTTATGTACTGCAAATACAAAATCGAGATTCTGCCCTCGGGGGGTTCCAAATATACTGGGACCCCAGCTTTTACATCTGCTGTTGTATCCTAGTCTCCCCTGCCTTCTGTCTCCTCCTGGCATAGGATCAGCATAGAAGAGGCCTTTGGTATTTGTGGAATGGATAGCCACATGGTATTTGGTGCTGAATGGATAGAGGTTTTCATGAATGGTTGGAAGGTTGGATGATGTCTTAGTCCATTCATACTGCTAGAACAAAATGCCACAGACTGAGTGGCTTATAAACAACAGAAATTAATTTCTTACAGCTCTGGAGCCTGGAAGTACAAGATCAGGGTGCCAGCCCAGTCAGGTGAGGGCCCTCTTCCTGGCTGCAGAATTCTTGTTGTATGCTCACTGGCAGAAGGAGGCAAGGGTGCTCTCTTGGACCTCTTTTATAAGTGCATTAGTCTCTTTCATAAAGGCCCTGTCCTCATGACCTAATCACCTCCCAAAAGCCCCACCTCCTAATAACCACCTGGATGGTTAAGATTTCAGCAAATGAATTTTGGAGGGACACAAACATTCAGACCGTAACAGATGAATAGTTGGTTGATTGGACAAATCGTTGAATAGATGGATGGATGGGTGGATGGAGGGGTGGATAGATGAATGGCAGGGATAAGGAATCCAGCTGACTACCCAAGTGCATCCTCACTGTCACAAGCCGACTTTGATCTCTGAGCTATGTGGGTACTACAGTTTGGTGGCTAAAAACTCAGAGAGTGGAACAAATGAACCTGTACGTGACTCCTCAGTTGGCCTCTGACTAGCGTATGATCTGGGCATAATCTTAGGCAAGTTGCTTAACTTCATTTATAAAATGTCTTAATAATAACTACCTTCCGGGACTTCCCTGGTGGCACAGTGGTTAAGAGTCCGCCTGCCAATGCAAGGAACACAAGTTCGAGCCCTGGTCCGGGAAGATCCCACATGCCACGGAGCAACTAAGCCTGTGTGCAACAATTACTGAGCCTGCACTCTAGAGCCCGTGAGCCACAACTACTGATCCCGTGTGCCACAACTACTGAAGCCCGCACGCCTAGAGCCTGTGCTCCGCAACAAGAGAAGCTACCGCAATGAGAAGCCCGCACACCGCAACGAAGAGTAGCCCCCGCTCACTGCAACTAGAGAAAGCCCGTGCGCAGCAACAAGGACCCAATGCAGATAAAAATAAATAAATACATTTTAAAATAATAATAATAATTACCTTCCTATAGGGCTTGTTTTTTAAATTATGTAACATATATGAAGTGTTTAACATAGAACCAAAATCATAGTGAGCATAGCTCAATAATTGTTAGCACCTAGATCTAGAAATGCAGAATTAGGACTTCCCTGGTGGTCCAGTGGTTAAGACTCGGTGCTTCCACTGTGGGGCACGGGTTCAATCCCTGGTCTGGAAACTAAGATCCCACATGCTGCACAGCATGGCCAAAAAAAAAAAAGAAATGCAGAATTATCATTGCATCTGGGGCTGATCATACTCCAGGGGCTCTGACTCCCAATA
Organism: Balaenoptera acutorostrata; assembly: GCF_949987535.1. Lineage (NCBI taxonomy): Eukaryota > Metazoa > Chordata > Mammalia > Artiodactyla > Balaenopteridae > Balaenoptera > Balaenoptera acutorostrata. Next base: position 146,434,730 of record NC_080065.1, read on the forward strand.
ACCAAACTTGTGAGAGACTAAGTAAAAACCCAGACACTGGGGTGACATGAAGAGGGATAAATGGCTACTTATGGCTTACTAGTTTTTGTTTTTGTTTTCTGGGCCTGGCCTCTCAGGAAATCAAATTACTGACAGACAAAGCATGGGTAGTGGAGACTCAGGACAAAAGGAACTAACTGACAGCACGTGGCTGAGAAGCCACAGTGCCGAATAAATTGCTCCTCCTGTTCTAGGCCTATTTTTGTCCAAGTAACCAATATTTCTCTTCTAAAATCAGATCGCCCACTTCCAGACCAAGACTGTGATGGGTAACTACTGACAGACATGTCAATCACTGGCTCTCTCTCCATGTGTCTCAGCAGTTCTCAATGTATTGAGGAATCTCTCTGAGAATCTGCTAAAAAGCTATGTTTTACAAACTGTGTGATCACATTTATATAAAATACAAAAACAAGCAAAACAAATTTATGCTGTTAGAAGTCAAGATAGAGGTTATTCTTGGCAGGGGGAGGGGGGCAGTACAGGTAGTGACTAAAAGAGAATATGAGTGGAGTTTTCTGGGATTCTGATAATTTTCTGTTTTTCATCTACTCACTAGTTATACAGGAAGGTTCAGCTTATAAAAATTCATCAAGCTGTGCACATATGTGCTTTTCTGTGTACAGATTTGTATTAGTTATCTTTTACTGCTAAGTGTCTTAAACAACATATATTTATTTTATAGTGTCTGGGGGCAGAAATCCAGGCATGGCTTAGCTGGGTCCTCTATTTAGGGTCTCTCTCCAGGCTATAATCAAGATGCCAGCAGGGGCTGCAGTCTCTTCTGAAAGTTTGACTAGGGAAGGGCCCACTTCTAAGCTCATTCATATGATCTTGGCAGGATTCAGTTCCTCAGTGGCTGTGCTCAGCTTGCCAAGTGGCCCTCTCCATAGAACAGTCTATGATTTAGAGCTCGCTTCATCAGAGCAAGCATATGAGAAGAGCCGGAGAGAAATGATGCAAGGAAGAGAGAAGTCACAGTCTTTTATAGCCTAATCTCAGAAGAGACATCCTGTCACTTGTGCTGTATTCCGTTCAGAAGCAAGTCACTAGATCCAGCCCAAACACAAGGGGAGAAGATCATACAGGGGCATGAATACCAAGAGGCAGGGATCATTGGGAGCTGAGGGTCACATCATTTAAAGATTTTAAAACATGAAAAGGAAAAGTAATCCAGATGTTTCCCCAAACCTCCCTGCACCCCCACATACTCATCCACAGACGCTGCTAAAGCCTCTTGTTCGATGTGGATGCTTTCCACCCCACACTACCTGCTCCCTCGTAACAGATCCTCACTTCAAACTGGCAGGTGGAAGAGGCCATCATATTAAAAAAGTAAATCCCAGTATTGAGGACAATCCCTATAAGGAGAGCCATCATTGACCCAACCATTATTGAGCACCTACTATGTGTCAGGCTGAGACAGCAGCCAGATGAGCCTGGTGGGGATCAAGTACATCAAAGGTGGGCACTGTCCTGAGACATCTTCCTCCATGGTCTTGGGTGTCCTTTCACATGCTCCCCTCCCCTCTCCGTATATTTTCAACAGCTGCCATGTCAACATAGTTCCTTAAAAATGGACCCCAAGGGAGGGAGTAGTTCTAGGCTGATCATCTCAGTTTGTCTGGGACTGAAGGGTTTCCTGGGACACAGGATGTTCAGTGTTAAAAGTGGGACAGTCCTAGGCAAACCCTAATGGTTGGTCAGGGTTCATGCTTCGTGTCCTGCAGAAATGAACACTGATCTTTGCAACAACCCAGCAAGAAAGGGAGCCTCAGAGAGGTTAAAGAAGGCTTCCAAAGCTAAAGACTGGGCCCCTCAGTCTCCAAAGAATATGCTCTCGGCAACTTTGATCTTTTGGCTGTTTCTTGTGTTTCCTTAGCCATTCCCTGGGACAGGATCCTTGGGTAAATAGCATATCAGTGTGCATTTTTGTGTCTAGCCTTCTAGTTCCAAGCCCACAGGTTAAATCTAACCTTAAAAATAAAAGTAGAAAATATGAAAAAACAAAACCTGACCTTAGATTCTAAACACCCCTGATTGTACCCACCCCATAAAAAAATTCTAAGAACTTGTATTTACTTGACATTCCTCTAGGTTGGGTTCTGCCATCATTTCAAATGTGATAGCTATTATTAGATTTTTAGACCCTTGTAAAGTAAGGACTTTATTTTATAGTTTCCTTAGCACAGTGCTGGGCCAAGTAATATCTAATATTTATCAAGTGCTTACTTCACACCAGGCCTTAAATCAATTAAGCCTTTTATATCCCTATGAGGTACATTGCATAATTATCACCATTACAGATATAGGAAACTGAGGCACAGAGAGGTTAAGTAAGTTGCCCAAGGTCACACAGCTAGCAAGTATAGGTACCAAAGAGTAATATCAATTTGCTCATTGATTATAAAGAGTTCCCTGTGTTTTTTTCTGGAAAGACTATCATTTGTTCTGACAGACTTAAGTGAAGCTTTCTGAAAAATGGGTGGAAACCTCAGCTAAAGAGGTACATGTGATATGCCATCCATTCTTGAAAACCCATGAACCCATGATCATTTTGATAGAATTGCTTCTGTGTCATCACAGTTTCTCTCTGTACTGGTTTCCTCATCTCTACGTCAAATGATAATAATCATCTCTACCTCAAAAAAACTGGACCAGGTCTAAGAAGCAGCAACTATTCTTATTATCCCTCCCAAAGGTCTGGAGGCCTGGGCGGGAGCATGGAGGTCATTTGGTTCGTCCAGTGTAAATTCTGAGCCAGAAGCTGCAGGCCAGGCCCTGGTCTTAGCATTTAGTTCATGGCTATTCACTTCCATGCAGCTAATTCAGTGTTTACCCCCAGTAATTTCTCTCACTACACAGTTGCTACATATGCAAATAAAAAATGAACTGCATATTCAGTTCTAAGTAGCTTCGGTTCATTTTTATACCAAATTCCTACTCTCTGTTTTATTTGTATTTGTTTGTTTTTAAAACAGCAGAGATTTTTTAGGAAGGAATGTATGTACAGCTATACATAGAAAAAAACCCTTGTGATGTCTGTCTTGTGCATCATTTGCACCTCTCCTACAGAGCACAGTGCCTGGAGTACAGTAGGCCTTCAAAAATATTTGTAGAATTCATAAACAAATGACTAAATGAATGGTTATTTCTAGGGAGTAGGCTCACTGTGGGTTTTTTTCTTTTTGCCCATCTACATGTCCCAGTTATCCTGATTTTCTCATTTTTCTACAATGAACATGTATGTCTTACGGAAAATGTTTAAAATCTTACTTCAGCAAATAAATACATACATAAGTGAATAAAATGGAGCCTGGGTGGCCTTGTAATAGGAAGATTCCAAACACGGGCTGCCTGGACAGGGTGTGCATGACTCCGTTGCCTGGGATCTGACGGGGAGAAGGAACAGGAGTCCCCATGCTAGAACCCAGGGGCTCCAGCAGCCTGCCCTTTCCGTTTTCCTTTGGCCCACAAGACATCGTTTTTTTGCTCTCGTGTGTTTACTGGGTGAAAGCGAGAAGCAAGTCCCAAAAGTGTTTTTCAAGGATTGTAAATGATTCATAGGGAGCTCATAGACCTTGGCTGTCTTCTCGTTGCTGCGTTGGAGGTGGTGCCGCTCCCACGTCCTCCCCCCCCCCCCGCCCCAAACAGTCCCTGAACCCTCAGAGGCGACCCTCTTCTGTAAGTGTTGGCCCCCGTATCCAAATCCGAATTCCTTCCAGACTCAGCCCACTCCACCCAGGTCTGTGGATGCTGACGAAGAAGGGAACAGACAAGCCAATTTAGTTGTCCTCCTCTCTTTGTTCCCTTGACCTTGAGGCACTTAACTCAGCAGAGCTAGCTAGCAGTGGGGAGAGCCCGGCAGAGTCCGGGAACGAAAGACTAGAGACCTTGGAGGGCTCTTGGAGCCCGCGCTCCTTCTCTCTGCTTTGGTCACCATAGTGACTTCTCTCTGAAGCCTCAACCCTATGGTTTCTGCTGGATATTCATTCATAATAAGGCCACCTCTGCGTTTTCCTCCCACTGCGGAACAGGCACCAAGTGCATTCGCAGTAACGTGGCTGACGCACTGGGCCTTTATTCTACGGGGGGGTGGGGGGGGGGAAGCAGGGCGTGGCGGGGTGGGGGGAGAAGAGTAGGGGGGTGGCGCATGGCGGGGAGGCGGTCCTCTGCCATGCAGAGGGAAGGTTCAGAACTGGGGAGGGGTTCAGACCCCTTGTGGTTCTGTCCCCTCGGTTTACAGAGGAGAAAGGACTTGCCCAAGGTTTCTCAGCCCTTCGAGAGACAGCTCCGACTGGAATATGACAGCCCTGACTCCTGGCCAACTGCTCACTGCACTCCATCATCAGGGGTGCGCGTAGGGCCCATGTTCTCACCCCAGATTTTCTAACTTCTTGGCCTTTTGTGCCAAGCACTGGGCATACTTTCTGGGACTGTTACTGAATGTTATCGAATTTATGGTAATCAGATCGTGATGAGCCCCTAGTGAAAGGCTAGAACTAGAGTTCCTGTAGTGAGACAAAACACTTCCATTTCCAGTACAGATTTGCAAGTAAATTAGCTCATTTAATCCCTAAAATTACCCTGCAAAGTGACTGTTATTATTCCCTTTTAAATTGAGAAACCTGCGGCTTCAGAGAGTGCTTGAATGGGTAAACTTGGAGTCAGAGGTGAATTTGAATGCTAACTCTCCAATTTACTAATGATAAAGGATGGCACAATAGCTCATTAGTACAGGCAATGACTTCAGATTCACTGAGATCAAGTCCTGCCATTTCCCTGCTGTGTGACTTTGGGCAGGTTACTTAACTTCTCTGAGCCTCTATTTCTCCATCTGTAAAAACATGATAATAGAACCTACTTCATAAGTCATTGTGAGGATTAAATAAAGTAATGCATGTAAATCACTTAGCACTGTGCCTGAGGGTTAATAAGTGGTTTCTGTTATTCCAAAATTAGAAAGTACTCTTTCCTGCTAGAACTTCTGGTCACACACAAAAAGAGAAAATCTACACCCCTCTTCCAGGTTCACCCAGAGCCCAAAGCCTTTCCTTTGTGTCAGCCAAGGAACAGAGCACTTGAAAAAATGACATTCCAAAGAGAGGAAGGTGAATTAGAAAGATGCTTTTCATAGCTTGATTTCACATTTTTAAAAGATTCAGACAAGGGAAGAGTGGAAATCTGTATCTCTCTATAGCCTTGCTGCTAATACCTCCAGAGTTATGCTGCCCAACACGGTGGCCGCCAGCCTCGTGTGGTTACTGGAAACATGAAATGTACCAGGTCCAAATTGAGATGTGATGTAAATATAAAACACACACTGCATCTTAAAGACTTGGTAGGAGAAAAATATTATAAAATATCCCATTGGAAACAACAAGGTCCTATTGTATAGCACAGAGAACTATACTCAACATCCTATGATAAACCATAATGGAAAAGAATATATAAAAAAAGAATGTATATATATATATATATGTATAACTGAATCACTTTGCTGTACAGCAGTAATTAACACAACACTGTAAATCAACTATACTTCAATAAAAATAAACAATTAAATTAAAAAAATAAATATCCCATTGATAATTTTTATACTGATTTCCCATTGGAATGATTTTTTTTTGGCTGCACCATGCGGCATATGGGATCTTAGTTCCCCGACCAGGGATCGAACCCATGCCACCTGAAGTGGAAGCACAGAGTCTTAACCACTGGACTACCAGGGAAGTCCCTGGAATGATATTTTAAATAAAATACATTGGGACTTCCCTGGTGGCGCAGTGGTTAAGAATCTGCCTGCTAATTCAGGAGACACGGGTTCGAGCCCTGGTCCGGGAAGATCCCACATGCCACAGAGCAAGTAAGCCCCTATGCCACAACTACTGAGCTTGTGCTCTAGAGCCCGCGAGCCACAACTGCTGAGCCCGCGTGCCATGACTACGGAAGCCTGCGCGCCTAGAGCCCGTGCTCCGGGACAAGAGAAGCCACCGCAGTGAGAAGCCCGCGCACTGCAACGAAGAGTAGCCCCGGCTCGCCACAACTAGAGAAAGCCCGCGCGCAGCAACAAAGACCCAACGCAGCCAAAAATAAATAAATAAATTTTAAAATAATAATAATAACTACCTTCCTCTAGGGCTTGTTTTTTAAATTATGTAACATATATGAAGTGCTTAACATAGAACCAAAATCACAGTGAGCATATAGCTCAGTGATTGTTAGCACCTAGATCTAGAAATGCAGAATTAGGACTTCCCTGATGGTCCAGTGGTTAAGACCCAGTGCTTCCACTGTGGGGCACAGAGCAGCAATGAAAACCCAATGCAGTCAAAAATAAATAAATAAATTTTAAAAATAAAGTAAAATAGGGGCTTCCCTGGTGGCGCAGTGGTTGAGAGTCTGCCTGCCAATGCAGGGGACACGGGTTCGAGCCCTGCTCTGGGAAGATCCCACATGCCACGGAGCGACTAGGCCCGTGAGCCACAATTGCTGAGCCTGCGCGTCTGGAGCCTGTGCTCCGCAACAAGAGAGGCCAATAGTGAAAGGCCCGCGCACCGTGATGAAGAGTGGCCCCCACTTGCCACAGCTAGAGAAAGCCCTCGCACAGAAACGAAGACCCAACACAGTCATAAATAAATAAATAAAAATTAAAAAAAAAAAAACCTAAAGGCTTTAAAATAAATAAATAAATAAAAATAAAGTAAAATACATTATTAGAGTTAATCTTACCCATTTCTTTTTTTTTTTAAAGATTTTTTGATGTGGACCATTTTTAAAGTCTTTATTGAATTAGTTACAATATTGCTTCTGTTTTATGTTTTGGTTTTTTTGGCCTCGAGGCATGTGGGATCTTAGCTCCAAAACCAGGGATTGAACCCGCACCCCCTGCACTGGAAGGTGAAGTCTTAACCACTGGACCGCCAGGAAAGTCCCCTACCCATTTCTTTCGACGTTTTTAATATAGCTACCGTAAAATTTTCAGTTATATATGTGGCTCACATTGTATTTCTCTAAGGCTGAGCTAGTATAGAAAACTCTAATTCCAGCTCAGCCGACCTATGTAGGACACCGCCTCACATTTCTCTCTTTTAATTATCACAACAACATTATCTAGAAAGTATCGTTATCTACATTTTACTGGTGGAGGACAAGTTTAGGGATGCCAACCCTTCATTTTGCCAGGTAAGGTCACCAAATCATTATTATTATGTACTATCAGCGTTTCATAAAGAAAAGACTTCTTTAGTAAGAATAAAATTGAAAATTTCAACTATGTAAAACAGTACATTGACACCCAAAACTGTCTCCCATAAAAAAAAAAAAAAAGCAGCGGCATTCTTTAAGAGCTTATTATTTTGCAGGCACTGGGATGATATATGCTTTATCTTATTCAGTTCTGTAAAATCTATGAGGTCAGTACTATTATCACCTTTAACAGATGAGGAGACTGAGGCACTGAGAGCCATCTGGCTTATAAACTGGGGCTGTAGGAGTGTAAGAAGATAGGTTACAGGGTCCCTGGAGAAAGAGAACCGGGAATGGCTTTCTTGACGTAAGAGAAGCCATTTTGGCCTAAGCCATTTTGTAATCTAAGCCTGGCCACAATGCTTGCCCTTGAACAGGTCTCAGTAATCAACGATCTTCAAGAACAAAGGAATGCAGGAGCAGAGAAAAGGCAGTCAAACAACAGTGCAGTGATAAAGCAAAGTCCTAGTTCCTCCTCAAGGGATATACATAACAATATATCTTTGAGTTCTTCATGAACTAAGGCCTCCACCCAGGTGGGGAATGGAATGATGCTGTTGACCCTCCTGACTTCAATCAACTAAAGCTTAGACTCTGTGACCTTGGCCCCAATTCTACGGTGAATCCTCCTTTGCTCAAGCCCCTTCATGAATATGCACGTACACTTAGCTTAAAAATTCCCCAGTTTTGCTGTTGGGGAGACACTGCTTTGGGAAAGATCCCCAGTGATCTCCTTACTTCCTGCAAGTAATAATAAATCCTTCCTTCTCCCCATCTTTGGCTTGGTGTGTCTTTGGTTCAGCACCCACCAAGAGGCAAACCCATTTTTCAGGTAATAGGATTTGAACTGTCAAATGACAAAAATAAAACAATTTCGTAGTGAGTATCATGTCCTTTACTTAAGGGAAAACAACCCACGGATTGGGGGAGTACAGTGCCTCACAAGCAGTGGAGCACTCCTTCTGAGGGATTCTGGGCAAAAGCGAGTTTTACAGAGCATTAGATGAGGCAATGCAGAAACAGGGCATGATTGGCTAGGAGGTCAGGGATTCCTTACAAGGCCAGCAGGTCCTGTTTTCTAGGATAAGGTGAACTAGCTTTAGCTGAGTTGGAGGACTGTTATTAATAGGTGTAGTTAGGTTTCCTAGACAGTGAGGTGTTTTCAGTCCATGTGGGCTGACTTAGGTTTAGATTTGTAACTTGGGCCAGGCCACTGGGCAGCCTCCATTTTGTGGGTACCGATATAGGAATGTCCTTTATCAATTCCCCACTTTTGATCAATACTCTCAGTTGTACTAGAGTATTGATCAAAATTTAAGGTGTTAACTCAGCTCTGAGCTACTGCTTTTTGTGAATGCTGGGGTCAGGTTGGATCTCTGACTGGAATTCATGCCATTTTTGGCGTTCTAGGCAAAGGGAGATCATTTGTCTGGTCCCCAGCGGCTGCATGCATGCATTTATAGCCTTTGAGAGGACATAGCACACAAGGGAGACTATTAGAATGATTATAAGCAGGATGGTACCCAACATTTGGAGGGCACTCTGACTCTGAGGCCAAGGTGCCATGACCCAAACCAACTCAGATCAGAAAGATCAAAGAAAGACCCTGTTGAAGGAGTCACCTTTTTAAACCAAATGGCTTGCTCAGTGATATGTAGCTGAGTCTGAGTCAACTTCCTCAGACTATTAATCCAAGTGCAGAAAGTGGTGCTGGGCACAGCACAGATACCTCCTTGCTCATCTAAAAGATAATCAAGGGCTATCCTATTAACAACAATTTTGGCCAGAGAGTCCAGGGATTTTTTTTTTTTTTTTTTTTTTATGGCTGTGTTGGGTCTTCGTTTCCGTGCGAGGGCTTTCTCCAGCCGCGGCAAGCGGAGGCCACTCTTCACCGCGGTGCGCGGGCCTCTCACTATCGCGGCCTCCCTCTCTGCGGAGCACAGGCTCCAGACGCGCAGGCTCAGCAATTGTGGCTCACGGGCCTAGTTGCTCCGCGGCACGCGGGATCCTCCCAGACCAGGGCCCGAACCCGTGTCCCCTGCACCGGCAGGCAGACTCTCAACCATTGCGCCACCAGGGAAGCCCTCCAGGGATTTTTGTTGGACAGCTATTGCTTTAGCAGCAGATTCTGTGATGGCTTCGGGAGTTAAGGAAAGATTCCTGATCATAGCCTCCTTTGCACTTACTTCAAGCCAGAGGAGGAGGGATCTGCTAAAGGAAGGTAATTCTGAATCATGAATGCCTCCTGGTAATTCCTGTTTGGTACGATAATGCAAATTGAGGGGAGTTACAAATATTCAAATGGTACGTTTGTGGGTGGAGTTATTCCCCCGAAACTTGGATGGTTTTACCAGGATTATAAATTTGACAGGTTAAGCACCGCTTAAAAACTATAGTTGCAGCCTTATGGTATAATTTGGACCTTTTTTTTTCCCCCGTAAATTAGTTCTTTATTCTAATCAGAAAGGTCTGAATTTTATTTACCTGTTGCGTTATTAAAAGAAAACTTTTTAACAGTCAAAAAATAAATATCATAAGTTTAATTTTAACTTTACAGGCACTTTCAAGTTCATCATTCCATTTACAGTATTATATCAAAGCTACATTTTAAAACTTTAGAGGGACTTCCCTGGTGATCCAGTGGTTAAGACTCTGCACTCCTAATGCAGGGGGTCTGGGTTCGATCCCTGGTCTGGGAACTAGATCCTACCTGCTGCAACTAAAAGATCCTGCACGCTGCAACTAAGACCAAGTGCAGCCAAATAAATAAATAAATAAATATTAAAAAAAAAATTTAGATAAGTTTTCCTTGTAGAAAAAGAAATAGGTAAATTCTTTTTAAAAAAAGTATTCTTTCTCTTAAAAGAAGTGAAGTAGACATGCCAAGTGATTAAAGTCCTTAAGGGATGAAGTAAAATAAAAAAGCAAGTTCAGGGGGATTCCCTGGTGGCGCAGTGGTTGAGAGTCCGCCTGCTAATGCAGGGGACGCGAGTTCGAGCCCTGGTCTGGGAGGATCCCACATGCAGCGGAGCGACTGGGCCCGTGAGCCACAGCTACTGAGCCTACGCGTCTGGAGCCTGTGCTCCGCAACGAGAGAGGCCACGACAGTGAGAGGCCTACGCACCGCGCTGAAGAGTGGCCCCCACTTGCCGCAACTAGAGAAAGACCTCGCACAGAAACGAAAGACCCAACACAGCCAAAAATAAATAAATAAATTAATTAATTAAAAAAAAAAAAAAGCAAGTTCAGGCACTCAGAACTATTTAAAGTTTAAAAGTCTGCTGCTGTTTGGTACTTTCCTCACTCCTTCCCCCAAATGAAAGAAACGTGCTGATACCTGGTAAAAGCTTTTTTCCTGTTCCCATGGTGTGTCATGGAACATAAGGTATGGAGAAGTGGTACCCTGAGAGATTATGGGAGAACCAAGTGGCCATCCTGACTCTCCCAGAGTTTGGAGGTCTTACTTATATAAGACCCTTTGATTTCCAGTATCGGTGTTCCCCAGGAGGCGAAGAAGTGTGTTGTAAAATGATGACCTATGATGTTAGAGGTTGAGTTAGAATATTAATGGACCTTTGAACCATGCAGTAAATTTCATCCCTCTCTGTGGACGAAGTGGCTTTGGCATGAAAATCTGCCCATGCCTTTCTCTGGTATTCGGGCCCAGTTCTTTTAGTGTGAGCCTTAATCTTAATGATGAGCGAGTTTAGAAGGGAGGAGAATGGCAGAGAGAAGTACTTCTACTAATACCCTCTTTTGAATAGGAGTGCCGCTTGAAGTTGGAAAACCTCTTTGTTTCCATAACATTCCATAGCCATGTTCCACGCCAAAGGCACAGCAGCTATCAGTGTAAATGTTAACTGATTTTTCTTGAGCGATTACGCATGCTCTTCTGGTCAAGGCAAATAATTCTGCCTGTTGTGCTGAATTACCTTGCGGGAAAGGTCTGTGTTCAATGAACTCATATTGAGTAGGGACTGCATCACCAGCTTGATATTTTCCCTGTTTATTTTCGGTATAAGACCCATCCACACAGAGAATTAAATCTAGGTTATGTAGGCCTATGTCCTTTAGATCTGGACGTGGGGTAACTAATTGGAAAGTGACGGTCTCACAGACATATTCTTCTTCCACATCTGATAAGGGAAGTAAGGCAGGAGGATTAAGAACGTTGCACCAAAAATAAAAAATAAACAAAAATAAAAATTTAAAAAGGGAATTCTCTTTGGGAGACTGGGATTGACATATATACACTAATATGTATAGAATAGATAACTAATAAGAACCTGCTGTATAAAAAAATAAATAAAATAAAATTCAAAAAAGAAAAAAAAGGGAATTCCCTAGTGGTCCAGTGGTTAGGACTCCGTGCTTCCACTGCAGGGGGGAACAGGTTTGATCCCTGGTCGGGGAACTAAGATCCCTCATGCCTCACGGTAAGGCCAAAAAATTTTAAAAAAAAATTTTTAAATTAATTAAAAAAAAAAAAAAAGAACGTCGCAGAGTTTAAGATGTATATTAGATGGACATAAAAGCAGGAGTCCAGGACTTCCCTGGTGGTGCAGTGGTTAAGAATCCGCCTGCCAATGCAGGGGACACGGGGTCGAGCCCTGGTCTGGGAAGATCCCACATGCCGCGGAGCAACTAAGCCCGTGCGCCACAACTACTGAGCCTGCGCTCTAGAGCCCGCGAGCCACAACTACTGAGCCTGCGCACCTAGAGCCCGTGCTCCGCAACAAGAGAAGCCACCACAATGAGAAGCCCGCGCACCACAATGAAGAGTAGCCCCCGCTCGCTGCAACTAGAGAAAGCCCGCACATAGCAACGAAGACCCAACATAGCCAAAAATAAATACATACATACATAAATATTACGAACTAAGCAGTTTAAAATATTAAAAAAAAAAAAAAAAGTAGGAGTCCAGGGACTTCCCTGGCGGTCCAGTGGTTAAGACTTCACCTTCCAGTGGAGGGGGTGCGGGTTTGATCCCTGGTCGGGGAGCTAATGTAAGTGAGCAGGACCCTATGGGGCCTTCCCAGGACAGTGCTTCCCCACATCCTCTGCTTCAGCCCTGTTCTGAAGTACCTAGGTAATAGTATTTGATGCACATTTCCTGAGTTGCTTTGCAGATGTGAACCACTCCCCACCCCAACCCCCCCCCACCAAATGGAAGAACTACTTGATGACCATGAGCACGTAGGTCCAGGCCTCCTGGAGCCTAAGGACTGATAATGTTAACCCCTGTGACACCACCCTGCTGCCTCACCATCAGCCAATCAGAGAACTGAGTACAAGCTGCTCACATACCCTGCGACCCCCCCCTCTCCTGGCCTTTAAAAATGCTTTGCCAAAACCGTTCGGGGAGCTCGAGGCTCTTCAGGGCATGAGCCACCTGGTCTCCTTGCATGGCCTTGCAATAAACCTTTCTCTGCTCCAAACTCCAACGTTTCAGTTTATTTGGCCTCACTGTGAGTCAGGCACACAAACTCGAGAACTTGGCTTAACACTGAGATCCCACATGCCTGGCAGCCAAAAAAACCAAAACATAAAACAGAAGCAATATTGTAACAAATTCAATAAAGACCTCAAAAAAAAAAAAAGGAGTCCATAAGTAGTGGGTCTACTTGAGGAAAGATGCTGATCTTAGAACAACAGCAGAAGATGTTGGAAGATAAATACATTTCCTAAGGTCAGATCTGCTGAGGCTTCTATTAACTGAGTTGCAGCTGCGACTCCCTTAAGCTGATTTGGGTCAACTCTGGTTACTGAGTTTGGCGGCCTGCGGTAATATTCGGCAGGTCTCATTCTTCCACTGCAGTCTTGAGTTAACATTCCTAAAGCCTGATTATTCCTTTCTTGGACAACTACGGTCAAAGATTTGTCATAGTTGGGTAGACCCAGTGCCGGAGGATTTTGGAGGGCTGTCTTAAGGTCAGTAGGTGCTTGTTTGTGTTTGTCTTCCCACGATGGGGGTTCTGGTGTGGTGGTTTTGGTGAGTTCATAAAGCAGGGAAGCTCCTGAGGAAAAATTAGGAACCCAAAGCCTGCAATATCCTGCCAGGCCTAAAACCTCTCTAAGTTGTTTTTTTGTGGTAGGTTTTGGACAGTTTTGTATTCATTGTATGTACTTTAGAGAAAAGTGAAATCCCCTAGCGCTTTTTTTTTTTTTTTTTGTAATTTATTCATTTATTTATTTATTTTTGGCTGCCTTGGGCCTTCGTTGCTGTGCATGGGCTTTCTGTAGTTGCAGCGAGCGGGGGCTACTCTTCGTCGTGGTGCACAGGCTTCTCATTGTGGTGGCTTCTCTTGGGTGCTAGAGTGCGGGCTTCAGTAATTGTGGCACATGGGCTCAGTAGTTGTGGCTCGTGGGCTCTACAGCACAGGCTCAGTAGTTGTGGCGCACGGGCTTAGTTGCTCCACAGCATGTGGGATCTTCCCGGACTAGGGCTTAGAACCTGTGTCCCCCGCATTGGCAGGCAGATTCTTAACCACTCTGCCACCAGGGAAGAACCTCCCCTAGTGCTGTAAATCATGTCCTAAATAGCAAATAACCTGATCACAAAACTCAAGTCTTTCCTTTGAGGACTTGTGACCTTTCCTTGCAAACTGTTGGAGTAAATGCATTGAGTCTAATTTAGAGGCTTCCTGTGTGGAAGAACACAGCAACAGATCATCCACATATTGTAAAAGTGAGGGAATGTAGGGTGCTCAGATCTTGCTAGAGAGCTTGGGAAAATATGTGGAAGTTCCAGTAAGTCCCTGAGGCATTATGGTCCAAGTATATTGCCGATTGTTCCAGGAAAGGCAAAAAAATGTTGGTGATTTGGGTCCAAAGGGATGCTAAAGAAAGATGAGCTGAAGTCTACCACTGTGAAACTCTTAGCAGTTGGTGGGACCTGTGATAATAACGTCTTTGTATTGGGTACCACTGGAAGATGAGGAATCACAATTTTATTTATCGCCCTTAGGTCTTGGAAAAATCGCCATCCTTGCCCACTTAGCTTTTTAATTGGGAGGATGGGAGTGTTATAAGGGCTGGTGCGAGGGACAAGTAACCGTTGTAAAATTAAAGATTCAACAATGGGGATGAGTCCTTGTGTAGCTCTGATATTAGTGGATATTGAATCAATTTAGGCAAAGGTTTGGTAGAGTGTATTTTTATGGGTTCAGCACTCTTGATTTTTCCAGTGTCTGATGATAAACTTGCCCACAGATTCTGGGGAACTTCAGATAACTCATAGGGTGAAACATCTTCAATACTATCTATAGCAAATTGTAGAGCACATAATAATTGCGATTCCGGTTGGTCAGGGAATTCAAGGTTTATTTCTCCATCGGGCATGACATTTATGTGCCCTTCTAATTTTTTTTCTTTTTTTTTTGGCCGCTCAGCTTGCGGAATCTTAGTTCCCCAATCAGGGACTGAACCTGGGGCTACAGCAGTGAAAGCTCCAAGTCCTAACCACTGGACCACCAAGGAACTCTCCTTGTCCTTGTAATTTAGATCAAAGATCTTAGCCCATTAAACTCAAAAGAGGTTGAGTCACAAAGTAGAAAGGTATGATTGCTGGAGATTGGTCCTAGGGTCATCTGGACAAGTTTTGATAGGTTTTCTCATTGTATCTTATTTGAATACCCCACTATTTTATATTGTTTTTCACTCTGAGGGATAGGTTGTTTTTATTTTTTTAAATTAATTTTTGGCTGCGTTGGGTCTTCGTTGCTGTGCGCGGGCTTTCTCTAGTTGCGGCGAGTGGGGGCTATGCTTCGTTGCGGTGCTCGGGCTTCTCATTGTGGCGGCTTCTCTTGGTGCGGAGCACGGGCTCTAGGCACATGGGCTTCAGTAGTTGTGGCTCGTGGGCTCTAGAGCGCAGGCTCAGTAGTTGTGGCGCACGGGCTTAGCTGCTCCGTGGCATGTGGGATCTTCCCGGACCAGGGCTCGAACCTGTGTCCCCTGCATTGGCAGGCGGATTCTTAACCACTGCGCACCAGGGAAGCCAGGGATAGGTTGTTTTTAAAAGATGGGGGCTGACTTAGGTTTAGATTTGTGACTTGGGCTGGGCCACTGGGGCAGCCTCCGTTTTGTGGGTCCTGATATATGAATTTCCTTTATGAGAACCCACATCTGGTCAACCAAAGCCTGTTCTCTATCAGTTTTACCTCCCCATAATTGTCCTAGGAAGTGATTGCAGTTTGCATTAGGTTGTAAATTTGATGAGTTTTTGTTGTTGTTTTTTTTTTTTTTTTTTTTAGAATTCCATTATAGATTTATATAACCTTTCCCTCCCCACCCCAGTCTGTACTTGAATTTGGGGAAAGGTAATTACAGTTGAAGTGACACATGTACTTAAAAGGAAATCAACACCTCTGCCTTCATCCTGCATGAATATGAAAGAGGGATTTCTATCTAACTAGCCCTTCTCATTTTCCCTTCTGATGAGGAAGCTCTGGAGAAGTCCGGGCTGTAGTTGGGCTGCCTGCCTCTTTCTCACACACGGCTTCATCTGCATCCTTCCAGGCAGTGCCTGAGGCCCTGGAGACCACTCCACTTCAGCCCTCTTTCCACCTGACAGGGGATTTAGAACCGAGCTTCCCATGCCTGATCAACAGTTGATTTCTAACTTGTCCACCTCCTGGCTTTCAGCTCTCAGAGCTCAGCCCTCAGGGAGATCACACTTGACTTTGAAAGCTGAGGGGAAACCTGCTCGGCATTAACCTCCAAATTCAAATCCTGAAGTTGCAGATTTGCAGGGTGGGTGATTAGGGAGGCTGGCATTTTAAAGCCACAAATACAAGGGTAGGCACTTATGTCTTTTAGTCATATTGGGCTTGTGATTATAATGACTATTACTTGGTAGATGCTTTGCAAACATGGAATCATCATGGAATCATAGCAACTCTTATTCATCATACAAATGAGGAAACTGAGGCTAAGGGAAGTGAATTGATTTGCCCATGTCACACAGCTGGTGATGGCTGAGCCAAGACCCCAAACCTGGTCTATCAGACTCCAAAGCTTAGAACTCTGAACTAGTTTGCTTGCCCAAGGTCATGTCATGGCTAGTAAGTGATGGAGCCAAAATTCCAATTAAAACAAAAATGAGAGACCATGCCTTCCCCAGCAAACTTGTAGAGATGAAAGAAATGATGATGTCAAATGTGAGTGAAGGTGAGTGAGATGAGCTTTCCTTCAGGCACTCAAGCCTCTACAATTTGATGTTTCCCTTTTGAATAGCAATTTGATAATATATATGAAGTCCTTAATTTTCTTTTCTTTTTTTAAAAAATTAGTTTATTTATTTTTGGCTGCATTGGGTCTTCGTTGCTGCACGCGAGCTTTCTCTAGTTGTGGCGAGTGGGGACTACTCTTTGTTGCGGTGCGCAGGCTTCTCATTGCGGTGGATTCTCTTGTTGTGGAGCACAGGCTCTAGAGCGCAGGCTCAGTAGTTGTGGCACACAGGCTTAGTTGCTCCATGGCATGTGGGATCTTCCCAGACTAGGGATTGAACCCGTGTCCCCTGCATTGGCAGGTGGATTCTTAACCACTGCGCCACCAGGGAAGTCCAATGCAGCTTTAAAAAAAAAAATTCTTTATTTATTTATTTGGCTGCACTGGGTCTTAGTTGCAGCTTGCAGGGTCTTTTAGTTGCAGTATGCAGAGGTCTTTTAGTTGCAGCATGTGGGGTCTTTTAGTTGCGGCATGCGGGGTCTAGTTCCCTGACCAGGGATCGAACCCTGGCCCCCCTGCATTGGGAGTGTGGAGTCTTAGCCACTGGACCACCAGGGAAGTCCCTCACTATGTAGTTTATTAAAGGGGAGGGAAAAGGAACAACCTAAATTTCACCAACCAGGTTTGGTAATTTAATTATAATATGGCCACTCAATGGTATATTATGCAACTTCAAAAGTTGTATTCATAAAGATTTGCATTAACATGAAAAGTGCTTATGACATAAGTCTAAAAGGATAGAAAGTATTACAATAATGTTTAAATGCATAAAAATTCCTGGGAATAAATACTCTAAAATATTAATATTTTACATTTGAATATTTAATATTTGAATGTTAGAAATAGAAGCCATTGCAATTTTTCTTCTATTTTTCTGCATGATTAAAATTTTCCATAAGGAATAAACCTGACCAAGGAGGTGAACGACTTATATGCTGAGAGCTATAAAACATGAATAAAGGAAATTAAAGATGAATCAAAGAAATGGAAAGATATCCCATGCACTTGGATTGGAAGAATTAATATTTTTTAAATGGCCACATTACCCAAAGCAATATACAGGTTTAACACAATCCCTATCAAATTACCCATGATACTTTTCACAGAACTAGAACAAATAATCCTAAAATTTATATGGAACCATAAAAGACCCAGGATTGCCAAAGTAATCCTGAGGAAGAAGAACAAAGCAGGAGATATAACTCTCCCAGACTTCAGACAATACTACAAAGCTATAGTAATCAAAACAGTGTTGTATTGGCACAAAAACAGACATATGGACCAATGGAACAGAATAGAGAGCCCAGAAATAAACCCACACACCTACGGTCAATTAATCTTTGATAAAGGAGGCAAGAATATAAAATGGGAAAAAGACAGTCTCTTCAGCAAGTGTTGCTGGGAAATTTGGACAGCTGCATGTAAATCAATGAAGAACACACCCTCACTCCATGCACACACACAAAAAAACTCAAAATGGCTTAATGACTTAAATATAAGACAAGACACCATAAAAATCCTAGAAGAGAACATAGGCAAAACATTCTCTGACATAAATTGTACCAGTGTTTTCTTAGGTCAGTCTCCCAAGGCAATAGAAATAAAAACAAAAAATAAACAAATGGTACCTAATCAACCTTACAAGATTTTGCACAGCAAAGGCAACCATAAAAAAAAACTAAAAGACAACCTACAGAATGGGAGAAAATATTTGCAAATTACGTCACCGACAAGGGCTTAATTTCCAAAATATACAAACAGCTCATACAACTCAACAACAACAACAAACAAACAATCCAATTGAAAATGGGCAGAAGACCTAAACAGACATTTCTCCAAAGAAGAAATACAGATGGCCAATAGGCATATGAAAAGATGCTCATCATTGCTAATTTTTAGAGAAATGCAAATCAAAACTACAAAGAGGTACCATCTCACACCAGTCAGAAAGGCCATCATTAAAAAGTCTACAAATAACAAATGCTGGAGAGGGTTTGGAGAAAATGGAACCCTCCTACACTGTTGGTGGGAATGGAAATTGGTGCAGCCACTGTGGAAAACAGTATGGAGGTTCCTCAGAAAACTAAAAATAATTGGGATCCAGCAATCCCACTCCTGGGCATATATCCAGACAAAACTCTAATTCAGAAAGATACATGCACCCCTATCTTTATAGCAGCAGTATTCACAATAGCCAAGACATGGAAACAACATAAATGTCCATCGACAGATGAATGGGTAAAGAAGATGTGGTACATATATACAATAGAATACTACTCAGCCATAAAAAAGAACAAAATAACACCATTTGCAGCAACATGGCTGCAACTAGAGATAATCATACTAAATGAAGTAAGTCAGAAAGAGAAAGACAAATACCATATGATATCACTTATATGTGGAATCTAAAATATGACACAAATGAACCTATATACAAAGCAGAAACAGCCTCACAGACATAGAGAACAGACTTGTGGTTGCCAAGGCGGAGGGAGAGTGGGGGAGGGATGGACTGGGAGTTTGGGGTTAGTAGATGCGAACTATTACATACAGAATGGATGGACAACAAGGTCCTACTGTATAGCACAGGGAACTATATTCAATGTCCTGGGATAAACCATAATGGAAAAGAATATAAAAAAAGAATATATATATGTATATAAACTGAGTCACTTTGTTCTACAGCAGAAATTAACACAACATTGTGAATCAACTAAACTTCAATTAAAAAAATTTTTTTCCATAAGGATATTTTTCCCTTAATGCATAAACATTGGCCACTATAAAGAGTATCCAAAAGTATGTGCTCTGGTCTTTGAAAGCTATTCCAAGAGAAGGAAAATCATAATGAATAATATCAACGTCTTTGGACTAAGTGTAAAGCAGCTCAAAGTGACTAATTTGAAGGAAGCATGATAAGTTATTCAGACTCTGCACCTCCCCCTTTCCTTTCTACCCCTTTACTTGTTTTCTTTTCTTTTTTTAAAAATTAATTTATTTTATCTTTGGCTGCGTTGGGTCTTCACTGCTGCACGCGGGCTTTCTCTAGTTGCGGCAAGCAGGGGCTATTCTTCGTTGTGGTGCACGGGTTTCTCATTGCGGTGGCTTCTCCTGTTGTGGAGCACGGGCTCTAGGCATGTGGGCTTCAGTAGTTGTGGCACGTGGGCTCAGTAGTTGTGGCACATGGGCTTAGTTGCTCCGTGGCATGTGGGATCTTCCCGGACCAGGGCTCGAATTTGCGTCCCCTGCATTGGCAGGCGGATTCTTAAGCACTGCGCCACCAGGGAAGCCCTGTTTTGTTTTCTTTTCATCACTGATCACTATAGGAAATGATTACTGTCCCTTCTGTACCCCTCCCCCACTGTCCCCACCCCTGCACCTAGATAAGTCTCTAGCTGTCAGTAGGCCTCAACAAAGATTTGTAGAAGGAATGAATTCACTCTTGCCCTGACGTTCCCCTAAGGCCAGAGTGCTGTTATGTTCACTCAGGTCAGGAGTTCAAAGAAGAGAAACTGAGAAGGGAAGGACAAGAACGTAATATAAAGATATCTCTGATCCACCTGGCGGCTGGTATACGAACCACTGACAGCCTGCAATGGATCAGGATTCCCATGCCCATTGCCAACCTTAAAAAGAATAATTCATTGTTGGCCAAAAATGTTAAAAAAAAATAACTCCCATATTTGGAATGTTTACCACATGCCAAGGACTGTGTTAATAGAAATGTTTCTGTGTATTAATATTATTTCATCTTTATGATAGCCCTATGGGTAGACATTATTATTCTCATGGAAGAAACTGAGTCTCAAAGAGGTTACAAAACTTGCCCAAGGTCACCCAGATGGCAGGTGAAGGAGGCGGCATCCAAAGTGAGAGCATTATGGTTTTCATCCCTTGCTAAGCATGAGAAAATGGAGATTACCAGACTCCACCTAAAGTCACCAACTCAGGATTTCCCAGAGTCTGGCCCTGGGATGTACTGAAAAGTCTCCACAGGTGACCTGAAACCCACCAAAAGTTGAACACTTAGGCCCAGTTTGGTCTTAACCCAAACTCACCTTTTTAACCACTCACTTGGCTTGGACCCAGTACTAATCATATTTTGTTACTTCCCCAGAAGAATCTTTGGTAGAACCACTGCTGATCTTTGTGAAGGCTTTGGTCCAAAGATCAGCTTTCAGGATGTGACTTTGTCTTTGGAGTAATGGAAACCAGCGCACAAGCTCAGAGGATTCTTAACAGAAAGGGTCTCAAAAACCCAGATGATCTAATAATACCTTTCAAGCCCAGGAACATACTTTCACTCAGCCTGGAGCCCTGTACCCTCCTCCTTGCCTCTTTAGCATATACCCCTCCATCTCTCAGATCACAACTTCCCACAAAGCTTTTCCTATTTACTTGTGATTGTTTTTTTTAATTTATTTATTTATTTATTTTTGGTTGCATTGGGTCTTTGTTGCTGTGTGCGGGCTTTCTCTGGTTGCGGCGAGCGGGGGCTACTCTTCGTTGCGGTGAACGGGCTTCTCATTGCAGTGGCTTCTCTTGTTGTGGAGCACAGGCTCTAGGGGCGCAGGCTTCAGTAGTTGTGGCACACGGGCTCAGTAGTTGTGGCACATGAGCTCTAGAGCGCAGGCTCAGTAGTTGTGGCACACGGGCTTAGTTGCTCCACGGCATGTGGGACCTTCCCGGACCAGGGCTCGAACCTGTGTCCCCTGCATTGGCGGGCAGACTCTTAACCACTGTACCACCAGGGAAGCCCCTTACTTGTGATTATTATTTGTTGTTTCCCCCTGCACTGGACCAAAGAGAGCAAGGACTAGGCCTTGTGTTGCTTATCTCCAAACTCTAGCCCCAGGCCTAGCATGTAGTAGGTGCTCAGTAAATTATAGCTAATCTTTATAGACCTCCTACTATGTGCCAGGTTCTGTGCTGAGCACTTCATATATATTAACTCACTTAATCCTTACAACGACCTAATCCCCACTTCACAGATGAACAAACTGAGGCATAGAAAGACCAAGTGGTCACTTAAGGGTCGAAAAGGCTCAAACCCACCACGCTAGTCAATTGTAAAGCTCAGATTCAAACCCAAACAGTCGAGCTCCATAGTTGAAACTCTTGACTAATTCATATTATGGTGGTTGATTGACTGATGGTTTAATTAATGGCCTGTGGAGCAGACACACCCACAGTTCACCTGCTGGAGACTAGAGCTAATGCCTGCCTGGGCAGGCCTGAACAGAATATCCAGGCAACGTGGCCAAGCACCAGCCATCAGAGAGATGCAAGGTACCCCTGAGATTACATCCTGGCTCCATCACTTATCCTCTTTGGACTCCAGTTCTCCCATCTGCTGTGTAGGCTAGTAATTATCACCCTCAAGAATATTATGAAGATTAGATGACCTGATATACATGAAACAATCTCCCATGATGCATCATATTGGGCAGGAGGTATACAACAGTGTTTCCTTTCTTTAATTAATCTTTCCCTTTCTGCAATTCAGTCTAAAGACTGTTCTAATAAGGCTCTAGCTTTTTCCAATGAACATTCTCCAGAGGAGATACAAAAGCAGCTGTGGCCTTTGCTTGCGTCTGCCTGCTCCCTCACTGAACACTTCTGCTATTTCTAGCTCATCTCTCATCACGGTCTTTTTCTTTTTCCAAGGTAGCTAGGATACAGACTTGCTAGACCTGGCTCTGAATTCCCAGAGGTGGCCAAAGCAGGGCCTTGGACAAGTAGCCACATGCGGAAGCTGAAAAGGGCAGAATCAACGGAAAAAATTTTGCCCTGAGAATGGAGGCAAGGCCAGCCAAGCCCTCTCTTCTGACAGCAGCTCAGAAGCAAAAACGGGGGGAAAAGGGGAGAGTCTTTACTCATTCTTTCCTTCCTCCCTTCATCTCCCTCCCCCCATCCCTCCCTCCTTTCCTTCTTCCCTCCCTCCCTTCCTTCCTTTCTTTCTTTCTAGACAAAGGTCATTTTTTTTTTAAAGGACTGAATGATTTGGGACTCCAAATGACCTGAGTATTGACTAGGACCCATGACAAGCTAGGAAGGACAGTGCCTTTTTTTAAAAACATTTTTTTAAGAAGTTTTATTTATTTATTTATTTTTGGCTGTGTTGGGTCTTCGTTGCTGCGCGTGGACTTTCTCTAGTTCCCTCGAGCGGGGGCTACTCTTCGTTGTGGTGCATAGGCTTCTCATTGCGATGGCTTCTCTTGTTGTGGAGCACGGGCTCTAGATGTGTGGGCTTCAGTAGTTGTGGCACGTGGGCTCAGTAGTTATGGCTTGCAGGCTCTAGAGCACAGGCTCAGTAGTTGTGGTGCATGGGCTTAGTTGCTCCGCGGCATGTGGGATCGTCCCGGACCAGGGCTCGAACCCATGTCCCCCGCATTGGCAGGAGAATTCTTAACCACTGCACCACCAGGGAAGCCCAAGGACAGTGTCTTTGTAGGGACAGGCTACTGTGGCATGTTTAAGCGTAAGGAAAAATTAGACTCAGAAGCACCTCCCGGGCTTCCCTGGTGGCGCAGTGGTTGAGAATATGCCTGCTAACGCAGGGGACACGGGTTCGAGCCCTGGTCTGGGAAGATCCCACATGCCGCGGAGCGACTGGGCCCGTGAGTCACAACTACTGAGCCTGCGCGTCTGGAGCCTGTGGTCCGCAACAAGAGAGGCCGCGATAGTGAGAGGTCAGCGCACCATGATGAAGAGTGGCCTCCGCTTGCTGCAACTGGAGAAAGCCCTCGCACAGAAACGAAGACCCAACACAGCCATAAATAAATAAATAAATAAATAATTGATTAAAAAAAAAAAAAAAAAGGCACCTCCCCATGGGTCTTTTGTTGCTTGAGTAAACTTCCGGCCTGGCAGTGCAAACAACTGGCAGAACCTCTTCTGCGAGGGCGATGGACCACTTGTTCTTGAAATCACTCTCCCGAGCACCAGTGAGAATAGGGGAAGGGGTACAGGAGGGAGTCCACACAAAGATCCAGGTCCATATGTCCCCTTTTTAAGGTAGACCTCCTGATTTCCTTTTTTTTTTTTTCCAAATTAAAACATTTTTCCAATAAATACATGCACATAGTGAACAGTTCAGACCACTCAGAAGAATAAAGTGAAAAGTTAGCCTTCTTTCTACCTCAGTTCTCAGGTTCTTGGGTACAACTATTATCTTCCCCCGCCCCCCAAGGTATTACATAACATCAGATCTCCTAGTCCAAGCATTTTGCTTCCTGTAAATTATTTCAATCACCCAATATGTATGGAGCCCATTCTATATGGCAGGCACTGAGGATACCACGATAAGCACAGAGTTCCAGTCTCTGGCCTCAGGAAGCCTACAGCTTAGTGAGGAAGAGCACTAATTAAGTAACTGTGGGAACTCCCTGGCAGTCCAGTGGTTAGGACTCCAAGCTTCCACTGCAGGAGAACCGGGTTTGACCCCTGGTTGGCGAACTAAGATCCTGCAAGCCATATGGCGTGGCCAAAAAATAAAATAAAATAAAATAAACCAGTAACCGTACATGCATAATTGAGAAAAGTGCCATAAAGGAGAAGTACAGGCATAGAACATGCCTGGCTAAGAAATGACATTTAAGCTGGTGTCTGAAGAATTTTAGGAGTTAAAAACAAGAGGGAAAAGGTCTTTCTGCCAGAGGGAACAGCATGTGCAAAGGCCCTGCAAAGGGAAGGCATCTGCAGGAGGGACTGGGAGAAGGCAGTGTGGCTCTACAGAGTGAGAGGGAGGTGCGAGGTGAGGTTCAAGGGCAGGCAGGGCCGGCTCACACAGCCATCTGGCAACTCTGGCAACCAGCCCGAAGCTTTTTAGAGTTGTGACTGTAACAAGGCCGTGTGCCAAGCACTTTGGAGAAATCAAAGACCTTTCAGAAATTACTGGAAAAAATATGGACAAATGAAGCAAAGGCTAACAGCATGGAATTCGAGCCTGGGGGGCAGAACAGTCCTTGTGTGGGTTTGGAGGCAGGAAAGAAGCCTTCACCAGGCTGGGAATGGAGGAAACACCCAAAAGAATTGAAAGTAGGATTTTGAGGAGATATTTGTACACCCATGTTCACAGCAGCATTATTCACAATAGCCAAAAGGTGGAAGCAACCCAAATGTCCATCGATGGATGGATGGATAAACAAAATGTGGTCCATATAGACAATGGAATATTATTTAGCCTTAAGAAGGTGGGACATTCCGACACATGCTAAAATATGGATAAACCTTAAGGACACTATGCTAAGTGAAATAAGCCAGTCACAAAAAGACAAATACTGTATGATTCCACTTATGAGATACCTAGAGTAGTCAAATTCAGAAAGATAGAAAGTACTACAGTGGTTGCAAGGGGCTGGGGACTTGTCATTTTATCATCTATATGGTTTCCTATGTCCACACTGCGGGCAAGATACAGAATAGCTCCATCACCACAAGGATCCCTTGTGTTGCCCTTTTGTAACCACACCCACCTCCCCGCTTCATCCCCAACCCGTGCAACTCATCCATCCTCCATTTCTAAAATTTTGTTATTTCAAAAAAGTTATGTATGGGACTTCCCTGGCATTCCAGTGGTTAAGACTCCGCACTTCCAATGCAGGAGACACGGGTTCAATCCCTGGTCGGGGAACTAAGAACCCATATGCCGTGTGGAGCAGCCAAAAAAAAGTTATGTAAATAGAATCATACTGTATGCAGTCCTTTGGAATTGACTTTTTTCCCCTAAATTACATGGAGACTCATCCAGATTGTAGTATGGGTGAGTAGTTTATTCCTTTATGTTATTAAGTGTAAGTATTCCATGATATGTACTCACTTCAGTTTGTGTGACCAGTCACCGTTGAAATATATCTGGGTTGGTTCCAGTGTTTGACTATTACAAATAATGTTGCTATGAGCATTTGTATACTGACTTTTTGCGTAAACGTAAGTTTTTATTTCTCTGGGGAAAATGCCTAGGAGTGCTATTGCTGGGCTGTATGCTAGTTGCATAATTAGTTTTTTTTTTTTAAATTAATTATTTATTTATTTATTTATGGCTGTGTTGAGTCTTCGTTTCTGTGCAAGGGCTTTCCTTAGTTGCGGCAAGCGGGGGCCACTCCTCATCGCGGTGCACGGGCCTCTCACTATCGCAGCCTCTCTTGTTGCGGAGCACAGGTTCCAGACGCGCAGGCTCAGTAGTTGTGGCTCACGGGCCCAGTTGCTCCACGGCATGTGGGATCTTCCCAGACCAGGGCTCGAACCCGTGTCCCCTGCATTGGCAGGCAGACTCTCAACCAGTGCGCCACCAAGGAGGCCCGCATAATTAGTTTTTAAAGAAACTGCTAAACAGTTTTCCACAGCTGTACGCTGACACTCTCACCAGTAATATGTGACTGGTTCATATTTATTTATTTATGTATTGGCTGTGTTGGGTCTTCGTTTCTGTGCGAGGGCTTTCTCCAGTTGCGGCAAGCGGGGGCCACTCTTCATCGCGGTGCGCGGACCTCGTGACTGGTTCATATTCTCTGCATCCTCACCAGCATCTGGTGTTGTCACTAGTTTTTTTTTGTTTTTGTTTTGATAAATTTATTTATTATTTTATTTATTTATTTTGGCTGCATTGGGTCTTCGTTGCTGTGCACGGGCTTTCTCTAGTCGCAGCGAGTGGGGGCCACTTCGTTGAGGAGAGCGGGCCTCTCATTGCGGTGGCTTCTCTCGTTGTGGAGCACGGGCTCCAGTCATGCGGGCTTCAGTAGCTGTGGCATGTGGGCTCAGTAGTTGTGGTGTGGCTCGCGGGCTCCAGAGTGTAGGCTCAGTAGTCGTGGCGTGTAAGCTTAGTTGCTCCGTGGCATGTGGGATCTTCCGGGACCAGGGCTTCAACCCATGTTCCCTGCATTGGCAGGCGGATTCCCAACCACTGCTCCACCAGGGAAGCCTGTCACTAGTTTTTATTTTAGCCACTCTGATAGATGTGTAGTGATATTTGTTGTAGTTTTAATTTGTATTTCCTAATAGCTAATGATGTTGAACGTGAAAATGTGCTTGTTTGTCATCTATTCTTTTTGATGAGCTTTTTCTTCATGTTTTTTACCCATATTCTCATTAGATTGCTTTTTTGTTTTATTACTGAGTTTGAGGGTTCTTGATATATTCTAGACACTAGTCCTTTGTCAAATATGTGGTTTGCAAATATTTTTTTCCATTGGGTAGCTTATCTGTTCATTGTCTTCATGTGGGCTTTCACAGATCGAAAATTTTATATTTTGACAAGGTCCAATTAATCAGTTTTTCCTTTTATGAATCATACTTTTTGTGTTGTCTAATAACTCTTCACCTAGTTCTTGATACTGATTTTTCACTCTTTTTTTTTTCCTCAAAGTTTTGTAGTTTTAAAGTCTATGATCCATTTTGATTTAACTTTTGCATAAAGTGCGAGGTTTATACTGAGGTTCTTTTTTTTTTTTTTTTTTTTTTGCCTATGGACATCTAATTGGATTTGCTTGATTTTTTAAAAGACAAACTTATCCAGCATCAAGATCATACTATTAGATTTAGCCATCAACAGCACAGATGCAAAAACAAACAAACAAAACAAACAGACCCAAACCTACATTAAAACCCTTTGTTAAAACTCCTAGAAGAGATCATAGGCAAAACATTCTCTGACATAAATCCTACCAATGTTGGGACTTCGCTGTTAGTTGAGTGGGTAAGAATTTGCCTTCCAACGCAGGGGATGTGGGTTCAATCTCTGGTCGGGGAACAAAGATCCCACATGCTGCGGGGCAACTAAGCCCACCCGGAGCAACTACTGAGCCAGCGTGCTCTGGAGCCTGGGGGGCCACAACTAGAGAGAAGCCCGCTCGCCGCAATGAAGATCCCGCGTGCCGCAACTAAGACCCTACGCAGCTAAATAAATAAATAAATATTGTTTTTTAAAAGTCTATAAATAACAAATGCTGGAGAGGGTGTGGAGAAAATGGAACCCTCCTACACTGCTGGTGGGAACGGAAGTTGGTGCAGCCATTATGGAAAACAGTATGGAGGTTCCTCAGAAAACTAAAAATAATTGGGATCCAGCAATCCCACTCCTGGGCCTATAGCCAGACAAAACTCTAATTCAGAAAGATACATGCACCCCTGTGTTCATAGCAGCACTATTCACAATAGCCAAGACATGGAAACAACATAAATGTCATTGACAGAAGAATGGATAAAGAAGATGTGGTATATATATACAATGGAATACATAAAAAAGAACAAAATAATGCTATTTGCAGCAACATGGATGCAAATAGAGAGTATCATACTAAGTGAAGTAAGTCAGAAAGAGAAAGACAAATACCATATGATATCACTTATATGCGGAATCTAAACTATGACACAAATGAATCTATTTATGAAACATAAACAGTCTCACAGACATAGAGAACAGACTTATGGTTGCCAAGGGGGAGGGGGCTGGAGGAGGGATGGAGTGGGAGTTTGGGGTTAGTAGATGCAAACTATTACATATAGAATGGATGGACAACAAGGTCCTACTATATAGCACAGGGAACAATATTCAATATCCTATGATAAACCATAATGGAAAAGAATATAAAAAAAGAATGTATATAAACATATACCAAAATCACTGCTGTACAGCAGAAGTTAACACAAAATTGTAAATCAACTATACTTCAATTTTAAAAAAAAGAGGGCTTCCCTGATGGCGCAGAGGTTAAGAATCCACCTGCCAATGCAGGGGATACGGGTTCCGGCCCTGGTCCGGAAAGATCTCACATGCCAAAATAAATAAATCAATTAAAATAATTTATTTTAATTATTAGCCAAAAATACAAATAAATAAATTTAAAAAAATAACCTCTTGGGTGATGTTCTTCAGTGTCTTCTTTAATGCTGCCAACAAAACCTTTTTCACTGCTAAGCGGGCATCTGTTCATTGAGAATGTTCTCTGGACACAGTCCTCTTTGGTTCCATGACTATGCCCTGTGCCTCCATCCACGGCCGCATCTTCCTCCTCCACAGTGGTGTAGGGGACAAACCTAAAGCCCTGGAGCGCTTGGTGTTTGGACCTCTCCCACCTGCAGTCCGCAAGCGAGCGTTCCCCACAGCTCAAGATGGCTCCTTAGCTTCTGTTGTTGCAAAGCTCACGCCTCTAATGAAGAGCCTAACAGCTGTTGGCCCTCTTTGGGAGCCTCTGACTAAATAGGATGGCAGTGGGAGGAGACTGTAGTGATGCTTACTCAGCAGTGACCACCAGGAGAAAGTGCGTTTGCTTGATTTTTTTTTTTTTTAATGAATTTATGTATTTATTTTTGGCTGCCTTGGGTCTTTGTTGCTGTGTGTGGGCTTCTCATTGCGGTGGCTTCTCTTGTTGTGGAGCACGGGCTCTAGGCGTGCCGACTTCAGTAGTTGTGGCTCGTGGGCTCTAGAGCGCAGGCTCGGGCTTAGTTGCTCCGTGGCATGTGGGATCTTCCCGGACTAGGGCTCGAACCCGTGTTCCCTGCATTGGCAGGAGGATTCTTAACCACTGCGCCACCAGGGAAGTCCCTTCTTGATTTTTAATCATCACCTCTCTCCTTGTTACTCATTTCCAACACACAGAGATAGCCCCCACCCCTGACTCCTTTAGGACATGCGGGGTTAGGTTTTGTTTTGGTGTAAAATAAGTTGACATTACCTCTTTTACAGATATTCACAGGATCTCCCTAGGGTACTAGAAACCCTTCTAGGTGTCCCCAAAACAAGTTTGGGCACCATTGCACCAGAAGCTTTTGGGGGTTTGATGTATTGTTGCTTTTCTGATTTATTCATTGATTTCACATGACAATCATGCTAGTAGTTACCATGTGTGATGTCCAGCCATATGCCAATTGCTTTGCACTATTTATCTCTTTTTATCTTCACAATATGCTTGCAAGGTACGTATTTTCATGCCTATTTTATGGATAAGAAATTGAGGATGGGAGAAGTTGAGTAACTCACTGATAGGAGAACTCGAATTTAAACCCAATCTTTCTGATTTCAAAACCTGTGTTGAAAGTGAAAACATAACCCGCAGAATGGTAGAAAATTTTTGCAAATCATATATCTGATAAGGGAGCTTTATCTAGAACATATAAAGAATTCTTATATCTCAATAATAGAAAGACAGCCCAATTTAAAAATGGGCAAAGACACTGAGTAGACATTACTCCAAAGATATACAAACGAGCAGTAAGCACATGAAAAGCTGCGTAATCTCATTAGCCATCAGGTGAGGTAAATTAAAATTAAGAGCTACCAATCACACCCATTAGGATGGCTATAATTTTAAAAAGATGAAGAACAGCAGGGTTTGGTCAGGATGTGGAGAGATTGGGACCCTAATATACTCTTGATGGGAACGTAAAAAACGTGCAGCTGCTTTGAAGCGATGCATCCGGATGTTCCTCAAAAGGCTAACACAGAGTTACCACGTGACCCAGCAATTACAATCCTAGGTAGTCAAGTGAAATGGAAGCATATGCTCACACAAATACTTGTATGTGAAAGTTCATAGCAGCATTATTAATAATAGCCAAAAAGCAAAAACAACTCAAATGCCCAGGAACTGATGAATGAATAAAGTGTGGAATATCCATACAACAGAAAACTATTTGGCAATAGAAAGAAAGTACTGATACATGCTATAACCTGGATGAACCTTGAGAACATTATGCTAACTGTAAGAAGCCAGACCCAGAAGGACCACATATCATTTGATTTCATTTATATGAAATATCCAGAATAGGCAAATCCATAGAGACAGAAAGTAGATTAGTGGTTGCCTAGGGCTGAGGGGAGTCAAAGGGAAATGGGTAGTGACTACTAAAAGAGGCTTCTTTTTGAGATGATGAAAATATTCTAAGATTGATTTTGGTGATGGTTGCACAGCTCTGTGAATATACTAAAAAGCACTAAACCGTACACTTTAAATGAATGAGCCGTACTTGATTTATACCTCAATAAAGCTGTTAAAGAAATAAGGCCTGGGTTATCACATGGCTTGTCAGGGACTCAGTTTCTCATTCAGTCAGTCATTCAACAAACATTTGTTAAATACCTACCGTGTGTCAGGCACCATTCTGGGCACTGAGGATACAGTGGTTTACAAACCAGACAAGGGCCCTGCATTTACGAGGCTTATATTCTAATGTAGGGAAACAGAATATAGACAAAGAAATTTTAGAGAGATCAGGACTTCACTGGTGGTCCAGTGGTTAAGACTCTGCACTCCCAGTGCTGGGGGCACGGGTTTGATCCCTGATCCGGGAACTAAGATCGCGCATGGTGCATGGTGCTGCCAAAAAAAAAAAAAAGTAAAAAAAAAGAAATTTTAGAGAGATCATTTCAGATATCAATGCATGCTGTACAGAAATGAAATGGGTGGTGATCATTTTGTAATGTATAGAAATACTGAATCACTAGGTTGTGTACCTGGAACTAACATGGTATTGTAGGTCAATTATATTTCAATAAATAAATTAACTAGCTAGTTAACTGATTAATTAGAAAGAAACTAAATGGGGGTTTTAAGATAGGAAGTGACTGGTTGAAAGGGAAGTGAGCTACTTTAAATAGGGTTGCTAAGAAAGGCTTCTTTGAGGAGGTGGCCTTTAACTGAATTATTCCTTCCTCCCTTCCTTCCTTCCTCCCTCCCTCCGTCCCTCCCTTCCTTCTTTCCTTCCTCCCTTCCGCAAACATCCCCTGAGCTCCTGCAGGCCCTGTGATAGGAACTCATTCCATGGCCAAATCTCAGCTTCCACCAATGCCTTTTCTGATTGACTAATCTGTTTCCTTGTTCAACTTGGTGCCCATCTGATTTGTGAAATGTTTACATAGCATCTTTCCCTTTCTGTGTCTGGTGGGAGAGAGGGAGATAGCAAAAATTGCTTCCCCTTGGGACAGTGAAATAGAAATCATTCAGCAATCGCAGAGAAAACCAGAAAATAAAGCAAACATTTTCTCAAAATCAGTGCCATGGACTAAACACATTGGTTTTGTTGAAGTCCCTGGGAATTTCCCCAGCTCTTACATAAACCTGGTTGACAAATGAGAGAGTCCTAGAGGGTGAAACTGCCAGTTGGTCAGGCTGCGGCCTCTGCTCAACAATTCCAAGCCCTGAGGTCCAGACTCTGGCGCAGAACAGTTCTTTGAGTTTCTATGTGAGCTCATGGCTTTCCCTGTCAGGACCCTAATCCCAGTCCAGTGATACAGGCAGCGCTGGGTGGCTCTGAGACCCCTGACCCCCGAGGGCTCACCACCCATTTGAATGCCACCGGAAGTGTTATTTCTGACCCTAAGTACAGTGAGCTGCCCCTTCACCAGGATCTGCGGCAGAAGGCACAAAAAGCAGACTGACCCGTGGAGACAGTGGGAAGAACTGGTGGCCCAAATTCTGGTCCTGGCTCTGCCGCCGACTAAACCTGTACCTTACTTAAGTCTTATCACTTTTTCGGGCCCTTGTTTCTCCTTTTGTAAACTGAGAGGGTTGGACCAGCTCTGGGATGAATAAGACCAGATCTGGATTATGCTACACATACCCCTGCCATGCAGATGTCACTAATGGATCACACCACTCTTGAGATTCAGCTTCAGAATCCTTCTCAACACAGTGTTCTAATCAGCTACCATACCACCAGTGGATCAGAGTTAGTACATAGCTTAGCACCCACTAGCCATGTGCCCGAACTGGGTTGTTTCTAATATCCTGATGAATCTGAGCCTCTGAGTTTGCAATCACAACAGAGGTTGGGCCTGGGAGTGGTAGGAAAGGAACATGGGCATTAGGATCAGAAAGTCCTGGGTCTGAATCTCAATGGTGCCATCTACTAGTTTTGCAATCTTGGGTGAGTTAGTTCTCTTTGAACCTCAGTTTAGCCTTCTCTGTAAAACAGGATCAGTGTCCCTAACACACACAGGGTTGTACAAATTAAATTAGATAATGCTTGTAATATACCTTTTGCTTGCACACGGAACACAGACACATCCAGCAAATGTGTACACCAAGAGATTTGTCTTCTGCCCTGCTATGCTCCCCTCTCCATCCCACACAGCAGAGAAGCCCTGACAAGGCGCTCCTGACCTGTGCTGCCTGAAGTCCCCTCCTCCCTTGGCTGTCTCTTCTGTCAATGTCAGATAGTTCTCTGTCCTTCCAACACTCCCTGGGGCCTGCCAGCACGTCAGGGAGCTCAAAGCAGCCTCACAGTCTTCTGTCCAAGGCAGAAGCTGGAAAGAACCGTCAGAGATTAGTGAACTATGGGCTTTCCCTCTGGTTTTCACACTTGGCTTCTGCTTAACAATAGCAGCACCAGATGCTGGATGCAGGTGGGAATATAGTTTCCTAGAAGCAGGGCTGTAGCTGGGCTATTGTTTTATTGTCATTTAGTATAGGTACCTGGGGCCATTGTGGGAAAACTTGGTTTATAATTTCTCTAGGCCCTAGGTGGCAAGTTCATGGCCCAAGTACCACCAATCTCTTTACCTTAGCCCACCTCCCATCACTGTGCTAAGAGCTGGGTTCTCTGGGAAGTAGACTGTGAGACAGAAATTTACACGTGAAGAATTTACTAAAGATGCTTTCAGAATCAACAGCTGTGGGGAGGGGAGGAAGCAGGATGGAGCACTGGAGAAGTTGAATTATGATGTACATGCAACAAAGGCCCCAGTGCATTCTACCGGGAGCTCAGGCAACCTGGGCAGCGTTGCCTCCTATTGTTGACCCACATTGATTGGTGGGGCGGCGCTCTTCAGCCAAGGGCAAGTCCTGGAGACGGGTCCCAACAACACTCCTCGCAGACGGGCGAATAAATGACTCAGTCCTGGAGGCACACACTTGTCTCAGGATCCATCACGTGTGCTCATGCAGACATCGCATTTCATTTCACTTATTTATTTACTTGGCTGCGTCGGGTCTTAGTTGCGGCACGTGGGATCTTCGTTGCAGCATGCGTGATCTTTCGTTGCGGCACGCAGCCTTCTCTCTAGCTGTGGCGCAGGCTCCAGCGTGCTCGGGCTCAGTAGATGCTGCGCATGGGCTTAGTTGCCCTGCGGCATGTGGGATCCCAGTTTCCCCGACCAGGGATGGAACCTGCATCCCCTGCACTGGAAGGCAGATTCTTAACCACTGGACCACCAGGGAAATCCCAGACATTGCATTTCTTCTCCAAGGCAATATGGGGCTTCAGAATTCTCCTCCAGACTGTGCTCCAGGTAGCCGTCAGCAATCCATGAGGGCTGGCATGCTAGAGGAAACATATGTGTCATCCCTACCATAATTTTTTTTTTTTTTTTTTTTTTTTTTTGCTGCACCGTGAGGCATGCAGGATCTTAGTTCTCTGACCAGGGATGGAAACCATGCACCCTGCAGTGGAAGCGCCAAGTCTCAGCCACTGGACCGCCAGGGAAGTCCCCTAATCTTAACCCTTCATTTTATAGAGTCAGAAACTGAGGCTCAGAGAAAGAAAGCCACTTGCTCAAGGCCACACAGATGAGTTAAAATCAGAGGCAGGACTAGAGTCCAAGCCCCTTGACTCTGAAATTGATGCTCTAGACCTGTTCAGATTTAGGTTTAAATAAATCGAAGTTAAGTAAGAGTTTAGTTCCTCATTTGCACTCGCCACATTTCAAGTACTCAATAGCCACATGTGGCTGGTGGCTACTGTATTTGATGACCGCACGTTATTAGAACATTTCCATCGTGGAGAAAAGTTCTACTGGGCAGCACTGCTCTGGACCCAGTACCCAAGCTGCCCCTTTGTCCTCAACTTCAAAAGTTAGAGGACATCCCCCAAACACCTTTGTTTCCATTAGCAACCCTTCTGTCAGTGGTTGGTGATGGTGAGTTATGATAAGGGATATGTAAATGTGGATGTTAACAGAAATATCTACCTAAGTGCAAGCCCTCCTGGGGCTATTAGGGACCCAGAGATGGATTGTTTTCTGCAAAAGGAAGTCATTATTTGTCAGGAGTGATGTACAGTTCATACTTCATTTACTTATTCATTCACCCAACAAATGTTTATCAGGTTCGGTCTAGAGCCAGGCACTAAGCTGGGTGCTGGGGGTACCAAGATGAATTAGACTCGGATCTTGTCCTGGAGATGTTCACGGTCTAGTGGGGGAAACACAAGGTACATCTTCATGGAAGTATCCTGGAGGGACACCTGTGGAATGTGTATGAGTTTGCCAGGTGGGTAAACGCTTCTGCAGCCACAAAGGACGGAGAAGCAGCTATAGAGCGACTGTCCCCCAGGGGACCTTTGGCAATGTCTGGAGATATTTTTGGTTGTCACAACTGGGGAAAGGGATGCTGCTGGCATCCCAGTGGGTAGAGACCAGGGATGCTGCTCGGCATCCTACAAAGCACAGGACAGCCCCCACGACAAAGAACGATCCCCCCGCAAATGTCACTAGCATCAGGGTGGAGAAACCCTGGTCAGGGTCTGCACTAGACATCTGCAGGTGCCAGTCTTCAGTCCCATTGTCACGGAGAAGGGAAGGTGAGCAGCAGCACGCGGGAACTGAGAAGCTGCTTTAGAAGGCGGCAGGAAGCCACTGAAGAATCTTAACAGATTCAGTGGCGGGATTAGATTTGTACTTTAGAAAGGCCCCTGCTGGGGCCCAGGGTAGCCCACCCGAAAAAGGTGCCTCAATGGCATATTGATTATTTTGAATTAAAGTTTCTTAAGAAATGGCCAATGCAAGAGGGACACTCTGGCCCTCCTTTTTGTCTTCCTGAAAGCAGGAAATCTCTCTCTCCTGTGAAAGGTGCTCTCCTTGCATCTGGAGATAGAAGGACACACGTATCGCCAAAGATAAGGAATTTGGGCCGAGAATCCTATATAAACAAACCTTGTTAACGTCTTTAATTTACTACTTCAAGCCCAAACTCTGTTTAGATTCCTCATTAATGGAGCACCCAAAGCCTAAGTTTCTTTGTCCTGTCAATTCCTCACAAATGTATTGTTTCTTTGTCTAAAAAGTATAAAAGCTGCCTGCTTTGGCCACTTCATTTCTACGGAACCTCCCCATACACGAATAAAATGTGTTTCTTTTTCTCCTGTTAATCTGTATTGTTCCAATTTTATTATTAGTCCAGCCATAGAACTCAACAAGGTTTCTCACCTAATTACTTGGTGAGAAACGGACTGGAGGGCATGGAAGCTGGGACACCTCTGGGGAGCCTGTTGATGGTGGTGGCCATGGAGACACAGAAAAGAAGGTGGAGGGGCTTCCCTGGTGGCGCAGTGGTTGAGAATCTGCCTGCCAATGCAGGGGACACGGGTTCGAGCCCTGGTCTGGGAGGATCCCACATGCCACGGAGCAGCTGGGCCCGTGAGCCACAACTACTGAGCCTGCACGTCTGGAGCCTGTGCC